>NW_025223180.1:9107-396395 GCF_014066325.1 Apis laboriosa
TATATATATATATATATATATGTATAAGTTTTTTTTTATTTTCTATATATTTTTATATATATTTTATATATATTTTACATATTAATTTACAGAATTATACAATAATATATATATATTTTTTAATTATTTATATATAGGCAGTAAGATATATAAATATATGTATATATACTTTGATTTTTTATACGCGATCGCTATTTTAGAATATAATAATATATAGTATATATAAGTAGTAGGATATAAGTAAAGTTTTTTAAATATTAAATTTATCTCACCTCAGAATCATCTGTGCCTATATCAGGTTATACTTACAGATTTACAGTAATATAATACGGATATAAGCAAGTCATAAATGTCATATTTAAACAATTTTCATAAAAGAAATACGTACATATATATATATATATATTTATACAAAATTTTTTTAAGTTGTTATTAACAATTACGATAGTTATTAACAATAAACGATAGATACGATTATTAAAATTATATAAAATTTAAAATAAATCCAAAATTATATGAAAGAATCATTAAATGTTTCTTACGAATGCAATATGCTTTACTTCATATATATTTGAAGTGAAAGAAAAATTATTTTAAAAAAATATTATGATTAATGTCAAAGAAAAAAGAAAAAGGAAAAGGTGATAATTTGTAAAATATCATCAATTAACTGTTCAAATACTTTTGCGATTTTCGTTTGTAATATATATAATAAATATACAATAAATAAATTTGATATATACATATTAATAAAATATTTTAATCTATGTAAAAAATGTAAATAATAATCTATGTTAAATTTAATAATGATTGGCAATATACGATTCAATAAACATAGATACTTCTTTTTTGTATATTTTTATTATCAAATAAAAATATTCTAATTTGTGATTCATCTATTATATCGTGTCAAATTTATAATATAATTAAGTAATACATAAACAATTACATTTATAACATTAGCCGACTAAATGTTAATATTTCATCAACATGAGTACAGCACACGTTTCATAAAAATTATTACAATTCGGATATATAAAAATTGACGTTTCATCGTGAAGAGAAATTATGATATTTCTCAAAATTGAAAACAAATATTTATATTTTTATTATATAATAGGAACTATTAATTTATAATTTCATTCTTATAAATTTTTAAATTTTTTTTTTTTTCAATAATTCATCATCGTACTTAATTACATCTATAAAACTATTAAATTTAATGTTTAAAGTCATCAATTTCCACTTAAAATAAAATATATCTAATTAAAATTCTATAATAAATATTTTCATTTCTTACCTTTAAATTTTTTTTAAATATTCGATATTAATCTATGTGAAATTTATATTAAATTTGAAATCTAATTATTATATTATATTATTGGATGAAAAATTAACAAGGAAAAATGTCTACTAAAAATAATGATATATATTTATAAAGAATATTAAAATATTATTTTCAAAATGTTATTTTGTATATAAAAATAAAAACTTATGTGACAAAAGTTTATTTTATTTTTAAATTATTTAAAGGTAAAAATTGATAATATATTTAAAAATTTATATAATATATAATATAATAAATGTGAATGGGATTTTAATTTGTGGAGATATGAAAATTAATTTCTATATATATTAAATTGTAAGTAAAAATAATTGTAAGTAAAAATAAGTTTAAATACGCATATATACCGTATTATACATTTAACATTAAACGCACCTTAAATCATTCTAAAAATTATAATTATTAAAAAATAAGATAAATGTATTACATACATCCGATTCAATTATTTTTTGTTTATGTATTTATGTATTTCTATATAAACATATAAGTTTTTGAGAGCTTTTAATCCATGATATATTTCATTTCGATCGGTACATGATATTTTTGAAGACAATGAAAATGTTACGTTTCTTTACGTAACAAATAATTGTGAACAAATATCTATTATGATGATGATTTCAATGCATTTTTCAAGTTAAAATATTTAAATTACAATTATTTTTGTCTACTTTAAATGCGTCCACCCAGGAGAGCGTGTGTAATTAATTGTATTACGTTCAATAAATTATTTATAAAAATCACGAGTAAAATAAAATCTATTATATAGAGTCATATACATATTTTTAACTAAGCAGACTTTTACATAGAAAAGATCTAATACTTTCATTATTATTGAAAATATCAAAATCCTATACATATTTAAATTATTGATATTTTCAATTAATTCAAAAAATACAGCTGTTAATTATTATTTTTTATTACAAGTGCGATATTGCAACACTTATTTATACTCTATAACAATTATTCTGTAACTTTTACTATATTTCTGTTAGTGGAAAATACTAGTATAGATCTCTCCACTTATTTTTGTTCCAAATATTATTGATGACATCTTTGCTAATTTTTTAAATTACATTTAAAACTAGCAAATAGTACATATGTCAAACCTTTCTTTTACGTAATTTTGCTTTTGCTTCTTTTAATAGAAGATCAAATGTGTTATCTTCATTATCTTGTAACATGTGACCATTATTAAGTGAACTGCTCGCCATACCATCTGCCAAAAAAAAAATATTATTTGTACATTTTAAATTCAACGCTATATTGATTTTATTCTAAATAAATATCTTTCTTTCGCTTGTAATTATTCTCATGATATTAAAAATCTTTGACTATATGGAATATTCTTGTTTTATTCGATACTAGCAAAATCAAATAAATAAATTAATTTTCATATTTTAATCGGAAATACAAAATAAAAAATTATTTTCGATAGACTTGTTAAGATAATTTTTTTTTAAATAATTTATTTTTTCGATAAATATTTAATATGATACGTACCAAGATCGGCATATTTCACTTTGCAAAAAGCACGTCGACCTCCGAAACATAAATCGTATCTTGGTAAACTTGGATCGTCATTACCGTGCTCTACAGCCTCGTAGGCATCGTTTTTATAAGCAAAAGTTACGAAACCATAGTTATCGCTGAAATAAACAAAGGATAATATGTAAATGTAAATGTATATGTAAATATATAATGTAAATTCGTTATGTTTTTATGAAAATAATAATAAAGAATCAAATATAAAACAAAATATGAAAAAATTACCCATGCTCACGAAAATGTACACTAATATCTACTACAGGACCAAAAGTTTCGAATCTTCTACGTAAATCAGCTTTAGTGATTCCTTCATCCAAGCGTCCAACGTAAATCACTCTTCGCTCTTCTACTTGTTTTTGTTTCTCTCGATCATACCAATTTTCAGGATAGGATCGCCGATACGAAGTTGGAGGTGATCTAATAAATATATATATAAGTGCAAAAAATTTAATATACATAAATGACTTTGTCCAAAGAGTTTATCAGTTTTTCAATCGTATAAAAATTGAGTTTGAACTTTTGAAAGAAATTTTGAATGAAAAATTACGATATATAGCTAAAAAGAAAAAGAAGATTAAAGAATCATTAAATTTTCAAATTAAATGAAATGTTTGAATTGTCAGAACTTTGTGAAGAGATATCATACAATTATTATAATTATTATATATCTTAAGTGATTTATAATTATTTCATAATTGAAATCTTTATTTCTATCTTTCTGATATTAATTTAATTTTCCTCGAAAATTTTATAAAGTTAAATGATTATAAAGTTTAAAAAATTAAATAATTTTTTTTAATGAAACATAGATATATACATATCATTTCGAATCTTAAATTCATTCGCAATGAAATTCGTTCTTTGTTTAAAATGAATAAAAATATTTATATGTTATTATTTTATAATTCAATTTATGAATCCAAAAAGAAAAATGAAGAAAATTTATTATAATTTTAAGTAAAGCTTATTCTATAGACAAATATATTTATAATTATAATATTCATTATATGGTATAATTGTACATGCCAATAATTTTAAAATTGTAATGTCTCAATTTCAATTTCAACGCATAAAAATTTGTTTAAAAATAGCAAAACATTATAAATTAATTCTTGGAACATGAAAATTTAACTTAGAAAGAATGTAGGATAAATTATGCTTTTTTTTTTGAATGAATAAAAAATTGGCAATTTTAAAATTATTTCAAATTATTTACCTTCTCCAATCCCTATAATTATGATAATTGCCCATAGAATATTGCCTATGTCTATCATAACTAGTATGATATCTTCTTTCTTGTCTTCTTCTCCTTCTTGACCATTTATTCCTTCCGAAATTTGAACGAGATGAAGACCTATAAATATTTTTATATTTTTTTTTAAGTTAGAACTAATTGATCAATTATTTATTAAAACTTTATAATTAATATTATATAATTTATATTATATTATATGATATTATATAATATATAAATAATATTAATAAATAATTTATAATTATTTACCTAGAACAACTAGAATATCGAGAAGATGATTGAGATCTTGATCTAGAACGTGATCGTGAATATCTTGATCCTGAACTGAAAGTAGATCTTGTATCCGAACGTGAACGAGGACGTAAACGTAAACGTAAACGTGAACGTGAACGTGAACGTGAACGTAAACGTAAACGCGAGCGTGAACGTGAACGTAAACGTGAACGCGAGCGTGAACGCGAACGCGAACGCGAACGCGAACGCGAACGCGAACGTAAACGTGAATGTGATCGCGAACGTGACCGCGATTGCGATCGTGATTGTGATCGTGATCGTGATCGTGATCGAGATCGAGATCGAGATCGAGATCGAGATCGAGATCGAGATCGTGATCGTGATGACCAAGTACTATTTGAGCTAACGGAGCTACGTCGACTTATTTTTCGATGACCTGTATTATTGCGTTTACGAGATCTACTTCGATTAGTACTACTTCTGCTCCTGCTTCTGCTTTTACTATTACTTCTTGATCTAGATCGACTCAAATTAGAACTAATTCCATGTTTTTTATGAGATCGTTGACTTTTATCTTGTACGTTATTGTTCCTGAAAATTATGAAGTTTATAGAAATACAGATTATTGATTATTTATTTCGTGTAAAAAAAAATCAATTTGTTTGTTGTTAACTTTTACTTTTTAAATTTAATATAGATATTTATTAAGCAGATATATATATATATATATATATATATATATTTCTTTTTTATTAAATTTATTATTATATTTAAAACATATAAAAAAATAATTGAAAGATATAGGATCACATTAATTATATCGATGTTAACCAATATTTTCCATTTTCATATATAACATTTATATGAATGCAATGATAAAAAATATGAAATTGATTGAATATCAAATATTTTTTGGACAAAATAAAAAAATAAAATTGAATGTAAAAATGAAAATTAATAATTTCATATATAAATTAAAAAAAAATTATAAATTATAATACATATTTTTAATACATTATAATAAATATGTATTTATAATACATATTTATTATAAAAATGATATCAAATTGAATAAAAATATTTTTTTTACCTTTGTTGCTTATGTCTCTCATCAACATCGATTAAAGATTTCGGAGGAAATTCAAATACTGTTTCATAAGTTTGAATTCCTATTTCACAAGTGGAAGGTTTTGGACAAACTTTTTTCTCATCTATATCTTGTTTTGGTTTCAAAACTGACACAATTTCTCTTTCTGACCAGATTAAATTTTGAGGGTCATCTTTAATTGGTTCAGTTGTAGTGGAAGCGTGATGAACATATATTAGTTTCATAGGTTGTACTGGTGAATTTGTTCTACTATTGTCACTACGATTTTGTTCTCTTCTACTTCTGTATTCTGCTAAATTTAATTTTTTACGAGGAGGTCTTTTTTCTTCTTTTTCTGTACATGTTTTTTCATTGTTTTGAACAATAATATTCTGAACTTTATCGTGTAAGCTATTAGTAGTAGTTACTATACTTTCATTAGGAATAACTTTAACAATAGGTGCTTGTATATTAGGTTTTTTTAATACAGAAACCATTTGTTTTATTCTCTGATTTCCTGTTTTTATAGATTTTGTTTTATTTACAACATCTTGTATTTGCAAAATATTTGTTGTTAAAGCTGAATGCATTTTCATTTGAGATATTGAATTATTTGTAGATATATTTTGTCTATGAGAAATAACGCAATTTGAAATATTATTTGAAATATTAATTTTATGAGAATTTTCTTCATTTGCTAATGTTCCTTTTCGACAATTTGTTTCATTTTGTGATTCTTTCATAGATTTGTTAACTTGAATATCATTAACTGTTGTAATTCCTGTTTGTTCTTCACTGTTATCGCTTGCTTCGCCTGATTCTAAACCACTATCCTTCTTTGAATTACTTTCAGTCGAATATTCTTTATTTTTTATAATATTTCTATGCGATGAAAACGATTGTTTTTCATATGCTGTATAATAAATGAGATAGATAGTTGGTCATTATTTTTTTTTTAACAAATATAATTTTTTTAGTAATAGCAAATTATATTTTCATACTCACTGTTGCTATCTAAATTACTAGTTGAAGAATTAGTACTACAATAATCATGATCCAGTTGAACTAGTCCACCATCGATGGTCTTATTTTGTGTATTTTGTGTATTATTTGTCACCTGACGTAATGCAATAATTTATATTAATTTATTATATTAAATAATGATTAACAACTTATAATTTTCTTTACGATATAGCAACAATTATAATAATGATAGCAATGATGATAATAAATCTTATTGCACGCACAAAAAATTATTTGCTTACTGTTATGAAAGAGATGAAATTAAAAAAAAATAATTCATAAGAATTTAGATTCAATTCTTCTCTAAGTATCAAAATGATACTTATTATATATATATATATTCTTCTATATATTAAAAATACATCTATATATATAATAATATTTATCTATCTATAGATAAATATATCTATCTATAGATAAATATTATTATACATATAATGTAATAAATATATATTATTATATTATTATAAATTATTTATACTTAACTATTTTTAAAAGCTTATTTCGAAACAATGATGCAGCAGCATCCTGCATACGTGTTCCATTGTTGCGACTAGTATTTTGAATATTAGGCATTGCAGGTATTACTGAAATCACCTTTTTGCGTGCAGATGTCTAATATATGATACAATTTAATGAATTTTATCTTTATTTTTATTCTAAATATTTCTTTATTATACTAATTAGTTATATAATTACCTTTATATTTTCAACAACTTCTTTTGGTAAAGCATCTCTGATATTTTTATGTAGATTTGAAATTTGAGATTGCTTTATGCATTGTTGAATTTCATTAGATTTTATAGATGTATCCAACTCATATTCCCTATTTATTCTGACAGATGAATAATTTGATACTAAAGTACTTTCGGAAGCTTCAAATTGTTCTAATAAACTTTTAACATCTCCTGCTTCCAAAACTTTGATAAAAAAGAAAATCAATATGATGAATTTATAAATAATTTTTATAAATAAATATTTACGTATAAATTTTAATAAAATACCTGGTAATTGATTATCAGATTTATTATCTTGATCAGATTTATTATTATCGTTTCGTGTATCTTTTTTGCGTTGTAAGCATTTTTCTCTTTTTTTCTTTTTTTGCTTTGCTAGTACATTTGTACTTGTATTGATTCCTATGCTATCATATTTATGTATGTTCTTTTTTTGCTTTTTTAAATGTTCAGATTCTATTAACAATGATTTACCTTCTGTTTCTAATTTCTTATTATCATTTTTCATAAAGTCACCAATTTTATGATATGAATTATTTTCTGTTATGTACTCTATAAAAAAAAAATTTGTATAATCATAAAAATATTATTATTGAATGAATGAAAAACTTATTAAATAAATTATAAATCTATTATGCCTTTATCGGTGCTTTTCAAACCGGATGTACTCTGATTAACATGAAGAGATTCTTTTTCTAAATCTTCTTGTTTCATTATAAGAAAATTAGATTCTAAGCTATGTATTGCTTGTTCATCTTGAAGTATACTTTCTGAAGTACAAAAATTTCTTTTATCTGTTCCATTCATACTTAATCCTATAATATCCATATATTCATCAATGTCTGAAGTCTGAAACAAAATTCTGAATGACAAATTGGATCGTTAAAGATAATAAATTTAACGAACCAAAGAATTAGCGAAACCTGTAAATAACCGATATGCTCATGCCAATCCGTAAGAACTTTTGCAAAATCTTCTTTAATACTATCAATTTTAGAAATATTAGAAATTTCTGAAATTGACATTTCATCTGTATCCTCATTATGTCTGAAATTATAAAATATTAAATTTTATAAAATTATAAAAATTATATTAAATTATAAAATTATTATTAATTGATTAAATTTTAAGTTTATAACTTACTCGTGTTCCTTATTCCATAATCTATCAGAATTTGTGATATCAAGATGTGTTTCCATATAATCAAAATCATTTTCAACCATATGCATTAATAAATCTTGAGGTTTTTCCATTAAATTCTATTGAAACATACGATAAAATATATTATTATATGTAATATATTATTACATTTTTACATTTTTAAGTTTTGTAAGCTTTTATGAGACTTATTTTTTTTTTTAATAGCAATATTAAGTTTTAGATATAAACAATCATAATTTAATATTTATAAAATTTAAAAAAAAATTAATTGCATATTTAATAGACAAATCTAAAGAATAATATTATATATAATTATAAGAAGTAAAGATTAATTAAAATTTAATAATATTAATTAAAATATTTATATCAATATTATTAGAATATCATTATAATCATAATATCAAAATAAAAATTTAAATACAAATGAAAGAAAATATTGTAATATTCTAATATATTGTTATATAAATACTTTTGCTGATATATAGTATAAATAAGAATGTAAATAAATAAAATTTAAATTATGAAGAGAAGAGATTAAGAAGAAATTATGAAAATATTCGTTATATTTAACAAAAATTTAATAAATTTGTTACCTGTTCCAAAGATAATGAAAAATCAGGAAATTGTTCTTCATCGTGAAAATTTAAATATCCAGTTTCCATGTCACAATATTTAATAATACTAAAAACTTATCTTGCAGCTCACACACCAATTCGTAATTGAAAATAATAGAATAATTATGATACTTCATATACTGTAACCAAACAACCACGCGTTTATTTGAGGTTATATTTGACACATAGATAGCATAACTTGAATTTTGATATAAAATGAATATAAAAATTAATGTTGCGTTTTATTTTGAAATAAATACTTAAAATCTTTAACAGTTAAATTTTATAATAGAAAATATAAAGTTTACAGTTAATTACCGTTCGTATAAATATGAACAATCGATAAGAATCAAATTGTCAAACGAAGTGATACAGAATTGTAAATGAACAATTTAGATACACTTACATTATGAAATTATACTTTGTCCGTAGTAATGCAATATAGTGATTTAATAGAAATTTAATTTCTAATGTTTTTGATATTATATTATCATCACATTTAACTATATTATAAGTTTCTTTGTTAGGTTCGAAACATGCTTCTACACGCGCGTATATACATATGACATGGCATACATATCATAAGTGCACGTGTCCAAACGTGAGTACAAAGCATACGGAGCTACATAAAATGCCACGCCTCCTAATTACCGATGAATTAATAAAAGTCAATTTAAAATTATATTAAATCACTGTTGGTATTTTTCGGATTAGTATAAAATATAACATCATCTACAAAATATCGTTTCACAAATTATTTTTATACAATACAACGCGAATAGCGTGTCTTTGCAACGCTGTCTACCAATCACTAAATAACTACTTATGAAATTTTATACGAAATTTTCATATATAATATGGAATATTTATATATATATATTTTCATATATATATATAAATGATATATATTTAAAATGTTATACTTACTTAAAAAAAGAAAAATTCTTGTCACACGTGACCGATACGATATACACACGCTTCTCCCGGTTTCATTACCATGCGCATTAGCTCATTTATCCATAGATTGTGTACATAACATAAGCACTAGTACGTACGTTTTGTTACATTTGTATTTTGTACAAGTATGTATAATAATGTATATATAATTAATTAATTTTAATGTAATATTATTTTTACTCGATATTAAAATAAATTATAAACAATATTATATGTTTACGATCTAAGTAAAATAAAATAAACAATGTTATATTTCGAAACATAAAGCAATATATAATTTTTATAACTTTGTTTATTCAAAAAAATATGCAATAATTGAAAAAATATATATATATATTTAATATGTATGTAATATATATTGATGTATAATTAATACGGTATTTTATATATATATATATATATATATATATATTTAAATACGTGTACATGTATATTATAAAAATAATATTTTTTGTTAATAATATTAATTTTATAATAAAATAACATGTAACTAAAACAAATATATATTTTTAAATTAATTTTTAAATATCTAATTTAATTTTATTATATTTTAAAATTATAAAATTACTTAATTTATTATTATTAAATAAAAAAATTTATAATAGTATTATTTTGTATATATTATTGTAAATATTGTTTTTAATTATATTCATTTAAATAAAATCAGTTTAATTATAACAATATAAAATATATAAAAAAATATAATAAATATATTTATATATATGAATATTAATATTACATATACGGTATAATACTATTGTATAATTTCAAATATTTAATACATACTTTATTTTTTATATATATTTATAATTATTATTTATAATTATTAACATTTATTTTAAAATTTAAGTTAAGTATTAGAATAATAATCAAATTTATTTATTATTTAATCATTAATTTAATAGTTTTTCTTTTTCCTCTCCTCATTCTCTTCTTCTTCATTTTTCTTTTTTTTTTATAACTATTTTCTTCACTCTTTAATAAATCTCAATTTTTTAAAATTTTTTCTTTGTTTCTTTTAAATTAATATTATTGTAAGAATAATTTAATAAATCATTTAATTTTAATAAATATATATTGATTATAATTCATATAATAAAAAATTATTATTATCTTGTTTAAAGTTATTATAATTTATATTTTTAAATCACTATGTATATATTTTTTTACCAAAAAATGTATTTATTCTATAATAAATAGCAGTTCTATTACTAGTTCTATTAAAATAATCAAGCAATTTTACTCTCTTTGTGAATAAAAAAGATTTAATTATGTATAAAAGAGATTAAGAATATGGAATATTCGATATGGAATATTTCCTAATATATATTATATATTTCCTAATATAATATATATTATATTATTTATCAATCTAAACTAATCAGGATATTATATATCATGTCCATCATCAAATTCATAGTATTGACATAAAAAAAACATTTAATAAGACAGTAGAAGATCTTCTCTCCTACAAAACTCAATAAACCAAACCAACATGTAAATTAAATTTCTGCCAACAAGTTGAAATCATATTACCATATTATCAATTAAATAGTACCATACTCTATACAAAATTAAGTTTAATCCTGTAATATTTGATAAACAAATATGTCACATTGCAAAAGAAAAGAAGAAGTTGAAGTGTATGTTGATAACAATATCTGTGGTTAGTTTATCAGTAATAAATATTTATAATTATTAATATATATCCTTAACCTCTCTTTAGATAATATTAAATGAATATATAAAACAAATATATTTTTTAAATGATATAAATCTTTAATTAAATATGTATATACAAAAGATGTATATAAGTAAGACAAATCATATTATAGTAAAGATTTATAAAACGATTATCAATTATTAAAAAAAATTATAGTATACGTATGCAATTATATATTTAAAAAATGTATATATATTGGAAATATTATTAATACATAAAATTCATATTTCATATTTGTTTTTTTAACTTAATTTTTTTTTTTACTAATATTTTATTACTATATTTCATTTAATAATATTGTTTTATTGAAAATCAAATAACGATTATTTTTTTTTATTCAAAGATAAATTATTTCATTCTTATGAATTGCATATTTAAAAGTAAAATAATCTTATCATAATAATTAATAAAAAATTTATATTAAACTTATTAAACTTATTATCAAAGAAAATTTATGGTATAAAATATATATTAAGTTAAATATATCTTGTTTATTTCCTTTTGAACTATATTTTTTTATATAATTTATATATATTTATAATTAATTTAAAAAAAATTTAAATATATAATAAGGTAAACCATTCAATAAGAATTGAATCAAGATAATAGATAAAATTTCAATTTACTTGATTATTCATATATATTTATTAGTAAATAATATACATATTTATTATATTTGTAGATTAGATTAAAATAGTTTAAGGATATTTAATATGAATATCTATATTAACAAAACATTATTCATGTAATTGAAAATTATTGTATTTTATGGATAGAGTTTATTACTTGTCTATAATATTATTTACAATCACAGGATTGTTTCTTTCCTTTTTTCCTTATTTTTTTTTTTTTTCTTTCATTTATTCTACTTTAATCCTTCATTTTTATCTTGCTTTTTCATTTTATATTGTCTTGTTTATTCATTTTTTAAATTCTCTTATATATATTCATACATTTTAATTTTATATTTATACATATTTATACATTGCTTCTTTTATTGTCAAAAAAAGTTGTTTTTATATTATTTTCATTCTTAATATACTGTTTCTAGTATTTCTCTTTCTTTTTTTGTCAGTTTATTATTAATATATTATTTGAATTCATTATAATATGTATGAAATATGTTTCTCCTTGCTTTAGTCAATTTAGTTTATTGATTTCATTCAAACTTCTCGTTTTCATTTCCTTTTTTCTTCTTTTTTTATCATTTCCCAGTTTACATTATAACATATTTTATACTCGTATACGTATAATCCTGAATTATCATAATTATCATAACGACGGGTATATCGAAATAATTCAAATCGGAATTGAATTTTAAAATATTTATTAGTAAATATATAAAAAAACAATGAGAATTAAATATCTATTGAAATGTTACTAATCAACATTTTGAGATCATTCTATATTTAATTAAAGAACTTCTATTTTTGTTAAACAATTTGTTAAATTTACAATAAAAACATATATTATCACATTGGTATCGAAACCTGGAAAAAAAAAAATCTTTTTAGAAAAAAAGGAAAAAAAAACTAAAAGAATAAGGAGTAAAAGAATCACAACTAATGCCAACATCGTATGCAGAGAAGACCACGAAAGAAAAATTAAAGCGTAGATAGAGATTGAAAGATAATCTCCATTGTTTCGAATCGTTTCTTTTATAAAACATTCGGAAAGAAATTACGTTTAAATGCAAAAAACCATGCATTATTTTTGAAATTATCTTTGAAGGAATTAAAAAAAAATTAATCTCCATTATATTATAAAGGAAATATAACAGAATGAGATTAATCATCAAAGCTATCTCATTGTGCAAAAAGCGATAATTGGAGCCAACTTTTTAAAAAGATTCAACTTATTTGATTTGTTAGAATAAAAGATTTACATACAGTACTATTACAAGAACTTAAGAGAAGTATATGTATAAATAGAAAATTTGATACATGTGTTGTTTCTACAATTCGTATATAATAAAATAACAATAATTTCTCTTATAATATTTTTAAAAATTTCTTAACAATTGCCGCACAATTTTACTCGATCAAAATATCAGATATCCATTAAATTGCTATTCTTCATTAGCAAAAGACAAGATAATTAGCTCTAGAGATCATAATCTACTAAAATATAATTCAAGGAAAATATTAGTTATATCCTTCAAGAATCAATCTATTTACACAACAAGAAAAAAAAAACAAGATAGAAAATGGAATCATATTACAAATTAAACGAAGTCACAATTTCAGATATCACATATAAAAAATTTATGATAAATACAACGATAGATTTACACCATATTTATTTTAATTATAATAGCTTCGAAGGATCGCCAAAAAAATAATTATCGTTATATGTTCGATTTGTACAAATTTATAAATAATCATATAAATATTCGATTTTTGCAATGGAACACAATTATTTTAAACATTTTTAGATACAGTTCTTTAAAATTGGAGTTCTCCTAGAGACCATTATATCGATGATATAATTGTAGTTTTCAGGGATAACACAGTGTGAAAATCTGTATTAAATAATTATAAGAAAAATTCTATTACAATGGATTTTCATGTAAAAAGAAATTAGAAACCTAAAATATAAAATTAACAAGATGTTATACATAGATGTTATAGCACTATATTAAATAAAAGTGCTAAATAAAAAGTTACCATTCTTCTTTTCGATTTATTTCTGCACGAAATCACTTTTTTTCTATAATGATTTCCAATATAGTTTTATTGATATTCTATATATGGTTTTGAATGCTGGCTTTAAAAAAGTAAATATCTTTCGGATCTTAATCAAATTCTACTTATTTATTTTGTGGCAATATTTTAATATAAGAATTATTATAACTACGAATAATATTATCAAAATACAAAGGTATATAAAGGTTAAAATTTTCATAATAGGCGTACGAGTACATTGTATTCTTACTTTTTATAATATGCTCTGGAACATTAAAATGTATATAATATAAATGATTATCAAATTAAAGTTTTAATATTTAATATAAATATATATTAGTAATATATATATGTTCATGAATTTATTGATCGATTTAATAAATATATAACATTTACAAATCTTTTACACTCGAAGATTTTGTTTGCTCATATTAGTAGCTATTCGAAGCAATTTCAATATTTATATATAGGTAAAAATATACGTAAAAAGAAGAATTTGGAAGATACAAAAAAAAAAAAAATTATAAACTCGAATTTAATACATCGAATCAATAGAAGAAGAAGACTAAATTGAAAAATATACAATTATTTCTATACATGAGGCTGATGTATTGTGCAGAGCTACAACGTTGCCAGGAGAATTTCCTCATGGAGAGGAAAAGCTGATATAGATTCGTATACACTACATAGAGTTTTATATACATGTACAGTTACATAGACTAATGCTCATCTTTCATCATTCATTTTTATGCTATGTAATATGAATACGCCGAAATAACTGCCCGTTGCAGGAATAGGTGAAATAATTACGATTCATTTTGGTCACAATGTTACAAATTTAATAAAAATTTCAAATAGTTCGATAGTGAACTCCTCGAATCCTGCAAAGGGTTAATAGAAAAACAATTTAAATAATATCTATATATAAAAATAAATCAAAAATTGTAAATTAAATTTTTTAAAAAAATAATTTTACATCTTTTTATTTTGAAAATTATTTTTACTAATAAATACATATTATAAAATTAACATATAGATAAAATGTTTCTAATGATTTCATTTTCAATATAGCAAACCATGATAATGTTCACATGAAAAGAGGTTCTGTAGTTGATTCTCACTTTTGTTTATGTCGAAATACGAACGAAGGATGTTTCATTCCTACGGATTGTAATACTTTTCAACCCACTAATACTGGTACAGTAAGCGCATGCTTACCTTATCAATGTATTGAAGAAATGGAATGGAATTGCTATACCCCGCCGAAACCAAGTTGTAGATGGTTAAATAACTTTTGTGAATTACGTCGCCAATGGAGTAACCATGCTCGCCGACAAAAATGTAAATGTTGCAACTGTAAACAACGGTAAGAATGCATTATTTGAAATTTCATATTTAAAATAGAAATTGTTGCATCACGTACTTTCATTTAATATTAATTATGTAGATATATTTTTTATCATTAGATTGTGAATATTTGTGCATTCACATAAAATTTCAATTTTATATTGATATTAATTATAATTTTATATATACGAATATAAAACAAAATATTCTTCACAATGCATATTTAGGGCATGAAAAAAAATTTCTATTTAGATGTTATTTCTTTTCATTGATAAAGATATAAATTTTATTTTATTTATAGTCTATTTCTTATTAAATTTAAAAGATAAGTTTTTAAGTATTGAATTTTAATAAAATATATATTTTCCGATTTTTTTTATTTAGATTCAAATATTTATACATTTATATATATTATATAACAAAAAAAAATAAACAATTTTTAATCTTTTTATCAAACTAAAACTTTGTTTTTTCTACTATTTCTACTATTTCAGAATATGATTCGAAAATATTTTTTGTACATGATACTACATTATGAACACATTTTTTATATCAACATTTGTCATTAAAATACAAATTATTTTTACGTTATTTTACGTTTTTATATTTTTATTTTTGTAGCAAATGTTACATTTAATTTTATTAATAGATGTGTTTATAAAATTTATAAATTTCTAATATATAATGTTTAAGAAACATAAAAAAAAAAATTGAGAAATTTTAAATGCTAAATAACATATTCACATAGAAATTAGATTAACAATTGATTGTCGAGAATAATGTCAAGAAAATAATAAATAAATTAAAAAAATAATAAATTTTTTTAATGATTGATTTGGAGAAATGGGGAAATAAAGTATTGCATATGCATTAACCACGATCTGACAAAAAATAAGAGATATTAGAATAGAAATTAAAATCAGGAATCAGAACAAATTAGACAATTTCTAGTTAAGATTTTAATTCTTCTTCTTTAAGAATTCTGAATTCCTTAGTGAAATATATATATATATTTGAATCTCATCTCTCAAGCAAATGAGATTTTCTTATTCTCATGTTTTTTTTTTTTTTTTTTACAAGACAAATGAAACGTGCTACTTTTTGTAACATATATTTATAGAAGTATTAAGAAGAAAGATAAATAGATATCTTTTTCGTTAGATTTAAAACCATACACATTCATCATTTTGTTGATTATTTATAAATAGATAGAATAGATACTACTTTTGATCCCATTCACTTTCACATTTAATAATTATAGTTTCGAAAAATAATGATCGCAACATTATTTCTTCGCAATAGAATGTTTAATCATAAGGTTTTAAATAATAAAAATATAAAAACAATTATTACATTCAGTAATGAAATGTTATATGTATATTTGTAAATGTGTATATTTAAAAAAAAAAAAAGAGATAGCTTTAAATCAAATTTATAGATTCGTAATTTATCATTGAAATCAAAATTACATCCTATCGAAGAATCAATCGATTGATTCATTCTGGATTTATTTATTGTTTTGTGATCAAAATTCTAAAATGCTTATCATATGTATACATATATATGTACCGTGTATTGAAAATTTATTTAATTTATATTTTCATCTTATATATTTATGAAAGGATATCTACGTAGAATTTGAATATTTCTAAGTGGGATATATATAAAGTATTGAATTATTGACTTGTATTATTTTATATGAAGGATTAATATAACAGATGATGTGATGAATCCGGTAAGTGTCAGCAATACAACGGGAAGTACACCACATATGTATATACGTACTTGTAATAATGGATGGAAAAAGAAAAAGGCATACTTTAGTTTGCTTTCTTACATTGGGAGTATTGGTTACACCACTCTGATACCCAGACCCCTGGCTTTGGTTTCATTTACGTTATTGATTTTTATTATTGTAGCATTATCTTCTGTTTTAATTATTTATCAACATTATTCTTCTTCTCTGACATGCTTAAGACATTCTAATTAAAAATTGTAAATGAGAATAGTACATAAAATTTTCTTATTAAAATATTAATTAATAAATAAACATTGATCTATAGGTTAAAAAAACATAAAATTATTATCAATTATCAAAAAGGGAAAAATAATAATAAATTTCTACTATAACATATTTTAATTATTATAGTTGTCTTATATTTAAGAATTATACATTTAACATTAAGCCCGCACATGCACATTGTACTTATATTGTTAGCATACATAAATACACAAATATGGTTTAAGGACATTTGTAATACGTGTTGTTATTATTTTTATAGAACATAAAACATAATAATAATTTTACTATTAAATATAATTTTATTAAACATTAAACATCCGAGTAAAGATATTTAATTCGGTATTTCTATAATACTATAATACTATATTTTAACGATTTCTAATTTTTTAAATTTTTAATTAAAATAAATAATAAATAGTTAATAATATCTAATTTTGAGTAAAAGATCATAGAAATTATATATATATATTTACATAATGTAATCAAAATTTATTTCGTTTCTCATTTTTTATTATATATTATTTGAATATTATTATCCTTTATTTATCTAATAAATAAATCGTGATGTAACAATAATAAAGATAAAAAAAATAGATAAAAGAAATTAATTATATAAGATATATTACATTTAACTCTAAAAGCCTTATTTAAATGTTTATATTTAAAATATAATATCCTTTATTTTATTAAAGATTCAAATAAGATAAGATAATACGATATATAATGTGATATATCGAATAAATAATACATCAAAAATCTTAAAATGAAAATATGAAAAATGAAATATAAATCTTAAAATGAAAATGTTAAATATATATATTTCGTAATTTTATCGCGAAATTAAATAAAATTTGATAATGTTTTAAAAAAAATATGAATGATGTTTTCATAATAACATTATCTCTTTTAATTTATTACATTATAATTTTAAAATCAAAATTTTTGATGATATTGTGATGATATTCTACTTACTTGATTCCTAATGATATTTTGTTATTTATCTATTATTTATATTGTAAAATTGTCACAATAACAGTGTATTTATTTATTATTATTATGAATTCTTTTAAATCACGATCTATCATTAATTTATTATTATTCATTTGTTTCAATTTATTTTTATATATAAAAAAAATAATTAATTTTTAACAGACGATTTTTTCATTCTCTTTCTCTTATCTTTCTTTTCTATTCTTTTTCTTTTTTTTGAATTTCTTGATCGTTTAAAATCAGATTCGCTTTAAATAGCATTCTTAATTAGTATTTTTTGTAACATTTATATACACATTTATATATATACACATTTATATATATTCTTAAACAATTGTATAACAAAATTTTTATAATTTTATTATCAATTCATTAATTCGATAGTTTCTTATAAAGAGAATAGTATACTAACGTTGATTGAATTCATCAACCAATAGTTGAAGTCGTAATGTATCACGTGATTTGGTTTGTTTATATTCGATGATTCGTGTAAGTGAACTTATAGTTGGACGGATATTAGTAATTTGTACTTATTGTGATAAGTAATATTTTACTTATTATTATAATATAATAATATTTTGATTGTCTTATGTATCTTTAAAATAATTAATAAATATCAATATTTGATAAATTTATTGCAAATGTGAATAAATTGTATATAAATAATTATATAGAAATGACAATTTATAAGATTCGATTAATTTTAATAGAAAAATTTGTTGTGTCAAAAATTTCTTTTTTTACGCGTACACGACAGTATCAATATTTATGAAAATCTGATTTTTATATTTTTATAAATTTGAAAAAATTTATCTACGATAAAAAGTGATTTTCATTTCATTAAGACCTTACAGACATTGATGAAACCATGGCTTACACAAAAATATCTAAAGTTAAAGAAGATGATGTTCTTGAATGTTTTCTTTATCCAAAAATTTGTTACACAAAGCCTTTAATAACCATAACAGAGGAAATTCTTATACAAGAAATTATAAAATTCAATGAAGAAATTGCATCATACATTGAAAATTATATTTGGCATAATGATAATTTGATTTTTCGTCCTAGAACAAAACAAGCATTATTATTAGAAAAACTCATTGAAAATTCTACAATTATAGAAGGTAAAATATTATATAATTTTATAAATTATTGATTTTAATCATTATATTATATTATTTTTATTTTTACAGAATGTAATATATTACCTCACATTTATGTACGCTTATGTTTTGATGAAGATATAACTGATGAGTGGTTTACGGTTTTTTTAATATCTAAACTTACACAAACTTTTGATGGGTTGATCGCTAAAATTATAGACTCTGATGGTGAATTTCTTTTAATAGAAGCTGCAAATGTCTTACCCCCATGGGCTAATCCTGAAACATGTGAAAATCATGTATTTATGTATAATGGTGAATTGCATATTGTTCGCGATAAACATAAAACATTATTGGATTCATTAAATAATATTTGGGAGGAACCTTATCTATACAGGGCCCCTGAGAAAGTACAAGATGTATTAAGAAAGCGAATTAATACTTATCCTGATGAAATTAAAAAAAGAAATCATAAAGCTCGAGTTTTTTTATCAGAAAAAGCAATTTCAATACTTCAACAAGAACCAAGATTAGTTGCATTAGCTATTCGAACTATATGTCATTCTGATCCATTTGAAAGAAAAGTAAAAATTGAATTATTATCATCTTACTTTTTGTCCAAATAAATTTTATTTGTAATACGTTAATTTATTATCATTAATTTTTATTTATTGTAGGTTTGTCGTGCCATGAGATATTTCCCTCCTGAACAACGTATTATGGTTAATATACGAATGACTAAATGTTTGTATGCGATGGCAAATCATTGTCGATATACAGGTGATCCAAGAACAGGCTGGAATATACCACCAATAACTTGTTCAAAGTATAAATCTCATATACTTGGAATTAAAATAGCATGTGGCTTAGAAATGTTAGTTGCTCGTGCAATTGAAGAACGTAGAAAAAGAGAAAAAACATCAGTTAATGATTCGGACAAATTAAAAGCAAATGATGATGTTTTAAATGCATATTTAAGTCGTTTAGAAATTAGTGGTTATTTTAGAAATTTGTTAAAAGGCAGCGAAGAATATGAAAAGCTCATGAATGCAGCTAAAGATTATTATTTGAAGTATTTTAACTTATATAATTCTAATATCAAAAATAATAAAAGTGACGCTGAAAAAGTTTTAGAAGCATGGGAAAATATACAGACTAATGATATTGAATTGCATGGTAATCTTTTAAAATTAATGTTCATTTAATAACTTGTTAGTAATTGTTATTTTATATTGTATTTTGTATATTGTATATTGTAGTTCAAGATGAAGTTGCATTAAGTCCTGCAGATAGTGATAGTTGGTTAAATGTAGATCCAGTACAGTTAGAAACATTTTTAAACGAAAAATGGGGAAATGTTAAAAGCAAGAAATATGAACAAGAATCGTTAAGTGTTAAAGAAAAAGTACAGATGTTCTTGAATCAAAATAGTGATATTGATGGTGTACAATTTTTAGAGTATGTTATATATGTTAGAATTCTAATGATATTACAAAGAATGCTATATATATTATCTGTTTTCATTCTATTTTTTCTTGTTTTCAGGGATTTTTCAGTTGAAACTGATATAATACACGACTCGGAAGATAACGGAAAAATTGAATTCGATGCGGACATATTTGACAGTACATTGCGAGGTATATTAGATTTAGTTGTTCCTGGAAATGAAGGAGAATTTGAAGGAAGTTCAGAAGGATCTTTAGGTGAAGACAATGAAGATAAAAGGAATGAAATGGATAAATATATGAGACTGTTAGATTCTCAATTGCAATCTGAAATAGAAAAAGATGAAAATTCTGAAATAAATAAAAATTCTGATGTCGTAGAAGATAATTTGATAAAAAGTATTACAGAAGAAGCAGGTGGTTCAGGTCCAACTGGAAATATAATAGGTGGATCTGCTCGACGACTTCTGCATTTACAATTACAATCGCCCACTACAGTACCTCCTGATTTACAAAGTTAATATTTTTATTTATATAATATATATCGAAAAATATGTTAATGATTGTTAATAGATTGAAATTCTCATTAATTATTTTATACAAACTATACATATTTATTATTTGGAAAAATGAGAGAAGGAATTAAAATCAATAGTATCTTCAAATATAGATTAAAAAAGAAAAAAAAAAAAAAAAAAAAGAAAAAAAGGGGAGTAAATTTATATATATAACAACTCATAATTTAAATCATTTTTTTTTTTTTTATAAAATAACATTTGTATACTAATTTTGATTTCATTTATATTTCAGTCTTTTATTATACAAAAGTTTATTCAATTACAATATTAAATGAAATACATGAATATATATGCCTACTTGTGTATATATGTATGTACATATTAAAATATTATTATATTTTACTCTGAAATATTACAAGAATTTGTTAATAATAACAAAAATTAATTATTTCAGTGATGGATTTAACCACTTTGGAATTTTATTTTTTTTTTCATTTAATAATTCATTATTAGTAGACGTATTAAATACTGATCTACTATTTGTAACATTATTTATATTCGCATCTTCATTTATTGTTTTAGTTTCTTGATTTATCATTAATTTTCTAAAATAGAATAATATAATATATATTAAAAAAAATTAATATTTATATTATAATAAATATAAATTATATCACTTACCTAGTTTTAGCCACTTGCAGTTCAACTTTTTTAGGATCTGTAAATTTTTGTTTCACATCCGATTTGAGAGTTGATGATCCAGAATAATGAATAATAGCACAGGGAACTAAGTTTTCATTAATTAAGTGAGAATTAGGATCCAAAATATGTTTTGGTGGTGTAGTAACTATTTAATAAGAAAAATATGTATTTTTAATTATAATAAATGCGTACATTCAGCATAACATATATTGTAGTATAATTTAAATCAGTTGAGATTAGTTTAATATATTAAAAAAAAATTATACTTATTATCATAAAAAAAAATATGTACTTATTATCATTAATTATGTAATTTATATATTTATATTACCTAATGTTGTCAATAATTCTTTTTAAATTTTTCTAAAAAAAATAAAATATAAAATTTAATTGGTTTAAAGAAAAATTATAAAGTGCCAGTTTTTATATGATAATTTACTTTTATAAATACAAAGTTTATTCTATTATTAGTTTAAATCTTTCTAAAAGCATATGTGATGTTCCATATATCTGCGGAAAAAGTATCGGATATAGATAATGATGATTAATGATACATGAAAATAATAAAAAGAAATTTTTTTTAAATATTAAATACAGAATATTAAGGAACAGCTTTGAAGGATTGATTCTAAATATTAAAAACAATAAATAATAATTGATGTACAAAAATGTTGATTGGATCTTATTTATAATTTGAAAAATAATTTATTTATACATACATATATATATATATATATATATATATATATGTATGTGTGTGTGTGTGTGTATATATAAATTAGATAAATTTAATTTTTTTAATGCAATATTATTTCTTAAGAATCTCTGCATTATTTTGTTTACACATATGAAATATTATTTTTTTACTTACAGATTATAAAATCACTATTTTCATCAGTTAAATAACATTTTATAAAGTCTTTGATCGCTTGTACAGTTTCCATTGGTTGAAATAAACCTTGGAGGACAAATTGATCTGGAAATTGTATACGGATTATCGTGTAATGATATTTATTTAATTGATTTAATATTTGTTTTTTTTGATTCGACTGTCGTTGAACATTTGTTAAAAGAGGTGCTTCTTCCAGTTCTTTTCTATAACGTTTAGCATCTCTTAATAATATTTTTGCATCATCAACTGTTAAATCATAAAAATCATCTGGTAATTCATCTCTGAACGTTCCTTGAATTGTAGCCTGATTAAATACCAAAGCATTTCTTTCACCTAACTACAACAAAGAAAGATTGTATATTTTGTATTAAAAAAAAAAAAAAAGGAATTTATATATCTTACAAATCTTACAAATTCTATATTATTTAAATCATCTGATTCACGTTTACTGGACGATTGCATTAAAATTTGGTTTCCAACATAGTTATCAGTACTAGTTGATGGTATTATTTTATCTTCTTTTTGCTCTTTTATTATTTCTTTTGTTTTTTTTTCCATGTTTTGAGAACATACTACTAATTCTTTTATTTTTTGCATTTCTTGATTTGTAGATACATTAGATACTTGATTAGAATTTGATGGTAATAAATAATCATTTTTAGAATTTTTTTTATCAATATCAATGTTTTTATTAACCGTTTTTAATGTTGTTGAAGTAACACTATCTATGTTTTTGGGATTTCTATGTACCAGCCGTAAAATAGCTTTACCATTATTGATTCCTAATAACTTTAAAGTTGTATTTTTTAAAGCTTCTGTTCCAGAAATCTGCAAAAATCAATAAATAATATTAAATTGATTTGATACATTTTTTTGATTTCATTTCAAATTAATGATTACTAATATATAAAATAATAAATATTATCTTTAAATACTATAAAAAATTAATAAATAATAAATAATACATATATTAAGGCAAAGATATAAATATAATTATAATATAAAAATCAGTTCAAATAAAACAAAAATTTATATAGAAGTTATTAATATTGATATTGATTAACTTTTTCTCAATACAAACTTGATTATTAAAATAATAGTACTAACAATAATATATATATTCATACCTCACGATGCATATAAATCAATGTAACTTTTTCAAAATCCTCATTGACATTTAAATTTTTTAAAATTTCAGCTAATGTTATATTAGGCATAAATTCACTCATCAATCTTTCTCCATTTTCTAACTGTATACCTATTACAACAGTGGAAGTAGAACGTATTTTTGTACAAGGAATCATTTCTAATTGTGCATTATTTGCCAATCCGGTAAAACGTAATATAGCATTAGGATCTAATACATGATTGAAATGCCTATACATTAAATATATTTAATTAAACATTTTATCTTGACACTTTACACTGTTTTATTTTTATTTTATTTTTAAATAAAAATACTTACTTAAGATCATAATTATCCACATTATATCCATGCTTTTGACAAACCTCTTCCAGTATCTAGAAAAAAATATTTCAATTAATATTAATATGAAATTAAAAAATATCTATATAAATAATTTATTAATAGCTTTAGTGCTTACTTGTAATATTGTAGTATTTGGAGTTACCGCAACATTTTGCCGACGACCGTTTGGTACAAGAACTATAACGTTTTTATTTGTAGCCATAATTTCGTGTATTTGCTATAGTTTATAAAAAATAATTCTTTATAGCAATTGTTTTAATTATATGAATATTTATGAAATTGATGAAATTTCAAAATAAAACGTAAAACAAGGAAGGAAATCGTCGTAATAAACAATAATTTGAAAATATTCAAATATCATATTTATATTCAATATGTATATTTTAATGTCAAGAAAATATTAAATATTATAAATATTTTTCAATATTATATGTTTAAAAATTGACAATTAATAGTAATGATAGGTTAAATGGTATAATGATATGGTATATGTATTTGTAATATCTACTTACAGAAGAACAGAATATATAATAAATTGAATAATAAAAAAGTATTTTTTATTTATAGAAATTTATTATGATATCTTATATTATGATATCTTAAATATGAAATTGTTCATGCATACGTTAATATATAACTTTGTATGTATATATAAGTAATCATTTTGCATACAAAGGTTATGTAGGTATTGACGATAGCGCATTCTACAATTTATAATATATTATAGAATATAGATATTATAATATATTATAGAATATAATTTATATAATTAAATATTACATAATAATATAATTTAAAATATGAAAAAAAAAATATATATATATATATATATATATTAGAAAGAAAAACTAATAAGAATTAAAAGTTTAAAATAATAAATTTATCATTGTATATTATATTTATTATTATTTTTTGAAATATATATATTTAAGAATATTAATGAAATATAAAAATATGAAATATAAATATAAATGTATATAAATAAAATGAAATATTAAAGAATATATGTATAATAAAAAAAAAATTTATGTCAATAAATTTTATATCACATAACGATTTATTACAAATATATATTACAAATATATACAAATACATATATAAGTACATGATAAATACGTACATGTACATGTCTTTATATATATTGTTGGAAATTAAACAATTGACAAAAGATTTATGAAAATAAATTATAAAAAAAAAAAGATTATTGATTTTCACAATTATAAATAAGATCATATAATATTGATTAACATAATTTTATAACTATAAAATTATATTAAATTAATTACAATAATCTATTTTTATATTATATTTTTAATTGGTGTATTTTTTTGTAAGATTTTGATATACAAAAATTTACAATTAAAATGTACATATTATTATATTATATATATATTTAATTTTTGCGCATGAAATAAATGAAAAATCATGCTGTTCCAGCCAATCAGAAAAGTGCTAAAATTTAACAACGAGATGAATTAATGCGCATCTAAATGCGCATGTCATCAGTCTGCAATTGAAAATTGTGATGATCAGTCACGTTTTATCGATAGAAATGTGTAATTATGTAAAATATTTATTTTATATTGTATAAAGTATTGTATTATAGTTATTAAGTTTAATTATAGATTATTAAGTTTTGTTTAAACAATTGTTCATTCAGTCATTATACGAGAATTGAATTTCTATAATACATTGTCGTTTGATTGAAATTTGAAAGATGGAATATCTTTGAAAATGTTATAAATGTATCTTGCACGCATCACTAATTAATATATATATATAATTATGAGATAATTTGATAATTCGATCATATTAATGTGATAAAAAAAATTTGACTTATTTTTTTATAACAAAATTATTATAAATTTCTTTATTCCTTTTATTTATATAGAAATAATTATATGGAAATAGCTAGATCGTTCACACACGTATTTTACATATATTTTAATATTTAAATTTTTTTTTTCAAAATATATCTATTCTATATTTAATTCGTATTTTATTATTTTTGTATCTATTTTACTAGTATCTATATTATTGGAGCTCAAAGCTCCAAGAATATATTTTATAATTGAGCCTTTGAAAAAATAGATAAATAGATAAATAGACAAAAAATAGAGAAATAGACAATTCATGTTCACGCTATGCTCGACTTGGTGAATTATTTATTCAATATTATTATAAATGATAATTCTTTCAAGAATAGTTTATTCTTTTTTTTTTATTCGTTTTCATTATTTGAATTAGATTATTGCTTTATTTTAATATAAAAACCAATTTAATTTTATACACTCTATGAATTAAAAAATTTATAAAATTTGATTTCATTTTGTTCAAATAATTGATTGCTAAGATTATTTTAGACAGGAAAAAAAGGATTTTCGATATGAACAGCATGATAACAGTTTATATTTTATGGAGATATGGAAAGGTAAAATTATCTGTATCGGGAAAATAGATATGTAAGTATTTTTGTAATTTTGTTTTTTTTTGAATAATTAATTATGTAATATGTATATATATATATATATATATATATATAGTTTTTATGTAATTCATAATATTGATTATTGAAAATATGTAAGTTCAAAAAGTAGAAAAAATTTGCTACTATTAAGATTTCTATTTAAGATTTTTTAGATTTCTTAGAATTTTTGAATTTTGAATTTTCTATATTTTGAAAAAATTTTCGAATATAATATTTCTAATATGGAATATTATTAATTCGAAATGAATGAACATTTACAATATAATTTTTAAAAAAATTTTTTAATAATATCTTTTTTAATAAATGCTCAATAGAAAAAGAAAAAGAAAACAACATATATTGTTTTTATTTTTACATTCCTTTCTTTCCATTAATACAATTTTATTTTCAGATTATTATGGCTATGGTATCACAATATTTACTTCGTTATGATATTTTCCGTTTTTTTGTATTATCTTTAATAATATTTAATGACAATAATTGCAAAATTAGAATCAGTGCTTGTTCATCGATTGAAGAAGGTAAATGGATGCGTTAATAGTAATAGTTTCTTATTTTTATTTTTTTTACTTTAAATATTCACTTTCGATACAGGATAGAGTAAGTGCTTCACTCAAGAGAATAAAGCAATAATTGATCACGCGAAAAGGTAATTATTTTTTTTTCTATTTAAATTTTTATTCTGCAATTAAAAAATTTGTATTTTTATATATATTTTTAAATTTCAAGTTTTTATTCGATGATTTCAAAACTTTGAATTTTTATCATTATTTTATTTTACCTTATTAAAAATTTCAATCTTTATCATCATATTTATAATAAATTATAATGTATCATTTTTTCTTAGATTATATTACATTATATTCCAGTATGAAATTCTGTACGAATGATTACTTCACGATGCAGAGCAATGCAGATTCTTCGCATCTAATGGTAAATTGCATGCATTTCGGTTCTTCTGCTCACTCAATCATGTCGTAGAACGAAAATTCCAAATCGACACGAATTGATTGGTTGTATTACGAATTTTTCATGAGCATAATGATCGCGGATATTTATTACATCCATTAGTAGTAACATTCTTTTTTTTTTTGTTTATTATCTCAGGCTAAGTTTTCTTGTACATTGCTTTACTTTATAAATATTTATATAATCTTATATAATATTATAATATTCTAAATTAATAATCTTCCAAGTTAGTTATAACTATAAAATTAAATTATTGTATAAATATTCGTATCTGAATTGCAGACAAAATATTTGAATAAATAATAAATAAATTTTTTTTTTATTTCCATTTATATTAACATAATAATTTTAAAACAATTTAGTCACTTACACAGTTATCCAGATAGTAAAGTTAATAGTTTTATTTCTTTCGTTTGAAAATATTACATGTAAAAAGAACATTTCGTGACAGATTTTTTGAAGGCAGATTTTGAAATCAAAGCTACAAATTTTGAATATTTGTTTTGTATTTTCGAAAATTTGTTTTGATGGAGAAATCACAAGAGGATATTTTCATTAATATTTAACTTTAAGTCAATTCATTGAATTTCATTTTAATAATTTTTTTTTAATAAATATATTCTTTTCTAATTAGTGATTCTTTTTTTTTATAGAATATTAAAATTTCAATAATTTATTACATCGATGAAAAATAAAGAAGAATCGTTAAAATTTAAGATAGAATGAGATAGAATGAGTATAAAATCAAAGTTCGTTAACCGGTTATATACAAAATATTAATAGTAATCTTTTTTTCTAGCTCAGAATTTTCATTTAGTCCCTTTCATGTCCATTGCCAAAATCTTCATTGTGCTCAGGTGCTATTTGAGCTATTTGAGAGAGAAGCAATGATTTTAATTCATAAATTAATAATAAAAATTTCTCAGTTATTATTGCACTAATATATCGATGTACACGATGTATTTTTTATTACATTTTTATTATTTTATTTACATTGTATATGTATTAAGCTGTGAAATTGCTTCGTTTGTTATTGTTATTATTTCTTTTATTATTATTAATTCAATATTAATGCAATTTACAATCGTAATTTGAAATTAATTATTGCGGATATAACGATAAATAATAGCATTATTAATTTTTAAGCTCAAATAACAATAATAATAGAAATTTAATTTATTTTGCGATATTATTTCTTTAGAAAACATTCGTATTCGATCAGAAATATTTACAATGAAAATTTAAGTATATAATCTTTATCGTAATGAGTCTAGTCTGATTTCAAAAAAATGATACGTAAAGTTAAAATGTGAGAATAATGTGATGAGCTCGAGTGTTGGAAATGTTTTTCTAGATGTTTTCCTTAGTTTTTTTTTAAATATAGTAGACTAGGTAAGATAGTATATTTTTAATATAGATGTTAATAATAAGTAGATAGGACTAGGCAGCAATTTCTATTCGGATAGACGTTTTCGCGTAACAATTTGTTTCAGGAAATAAAATTTAAAAAACTGGGAATAAAGCTGAGACAATGTACCAGATCGATTTCTTCGATCTTTCCTTTCAATCGATTCTTCGAAACGAAATGTGAGCCTGAGATTGTACACATGTAAGGGATAATTATCATTGCGATCATTCATCGTCTATAACTTTTATAATTTTGATGGAAAATATCGATAAAAATTTAATTTGGATTAATTTACTTTCAGATTTCCGCGTTGATTTTCTTTAAAATTCTTTTTGTTGCTTGTGTTACGCAACAACCAAATGTTTGAATGTTTTGCAAAAGAAGAAATTGAGAATTATTTGAAAATAAAGAAGGATGGATGAGACGATCAGGGTAAGGTCTCTATTTTGTAGCAACCTTCAATGAAAATAATGGAAAATCATTATTATTTAATATACAATATATAATATGAATGTGTATAGTCATATCAATGGTACAATTATATGTTTATAAGAAATAAGATAAATCAATTGATTGCGATTAAGTGAGATTATATTTTTCGTAGGTAAAAATGTTTATCAAATTGTTATAAATGATAAATATTTTCGTTTCAATTGCTAATATTAACCATATATATAAAGCTTAGATTTTTACTTTGTATTTTTTGAGCGATTTAATTTTATATAGGTACTTAAATTATAATATGCTAGATGGCGTGAGAAACATTGTGATCTTTTTGAGGTTGGTATTTCAGAACGTGTAACATAAAGATCCCATAAGATGTCACGCCTATTTTGTTTCTCGTCCGTGATGGTAGAGTGCTGGATATTTGGTAAAGTGGATCACTTGGTTCCGATCAGTAAAGAGCGAAGACGACGGGTGTGTGTAGAGGAGAATCGTGTGGGAGGATGAGTTTTGGCATATCGGTGCAATGGGTGTTCTCTGGCGAGCCCAAGTGTTGGGCTGTCGTGAGTCGGGAGCAGTGAGGCGGGTAGTCAGTGCGTCGTCAGACTTCGCGTCGTCGTGATGTTATTTTGTTTTTTGTCTTTCTGATTTTCTTCTTTGGGGGTTCATTCAGAGATTTTCTTCGTCGGGGGAATATATCAAGTATCGTGTTGTGACTTTCTATATATAATTTATAACAGAGAATGATCGCCATATATTTATTCTTTGAATTAGTTAGAAATTTAATAATTTAACATGGTTATCGTTATATTTAATTTATCGTTTAGATTGACTTCTGTGATTGTTTTACGCGTATATTATTGTACACAAAACGTAAACGAAATTGAAAGAATAAAATATCGGGAATAAAAAAAGTATATATTTTTAATAAATTTTCCTCATTTTCCTTTATTATATTGATTTATTTATTTTATGCTGATTTTTCACAATATTCTTCTTAAGAATTTTCAAATCCAAGTGTGATTATCTTTTCTCTAGTGTGATTTAAATATTTATCAAATGGCTTCTATCAAATTTTTTTCATATATGAAGGTATGTATTACTATTTTTTATAGTATATTTTGTACGCGTTTATTTTTGATTTATTAATTTATTTCGTATTGTTATAAATATCAATTTCATGTGTATTTCGCGTTGTGTGTAAATTTTTATAATCGAATATCAATAATCGCCATATCAAATAATTTTATTTGTCACAGAATAATATTTCATATCTCTATGTATAAATTAATATCTTTTATAAATTTTCTAGATCAATCTTTATTTAATTATTTATTTGAACATTTGATTCGTTCGATTCAATTTAAATATCTAAAAATAATATAACACTTTTATTAATAAAAATTAATAAAAATCTTATTTTTTATATCAAATTTGATTATTTAACATAAATATTAAAAAAAGAAAAATATAAAGATACAAGTTTTGCATTTAAAATACATATAGTCCATATCCTTTAAGCATTTGTTATTGATCGTTAATATTAATTATATTATATTTAAGTTATATATTTTATTTTTATTATTACGCGTATCATCAATCTTCTTCAAATATATCTATTTTGTTTATACGATAAATTTTCGATAATACACATATGTATAGTATAAGTATGTACATATATATATATATATATATATATATTACGTACATATATGTACATAGGTGTATATTTAATTAAAATTAATTTTCAATTTTCAATTGATGTGTTTATATCGGAGATCATAATATTCTTAATGTTACAATAATGTTATATTATTTGTTTTTTATATCTCGAATATTTTATCAATATTTTATCAATAGTCTTTTAAAAAAAAACGAACAATGAGAATCAATCGTTAAAACGCAATGAAATCTTTCAATGAAAGATCCGAATCAATCCGAAATAAATAGAAATATTCGTATCTTTTATTGCGATTTTTATTTTATAATATTTATTTTTTTATTTTTCTTTAAATTAATGCGATAGTATGTAAAAATAAGTATTTCTTAATTTAATAAAATTCCAACATTTATATAAGAAAAATTGATTTTCAAAATATCAATATTTATTGAGATAATATTATGAAATATATTATTTTTGTTCTTTATTTTTTAATAAGTTGGTATATTATCGAATCATTATCGGTATTATATATTATATTTTAAATTATATTTTTATTAAAATATAATAATATAAAAAGGTTTATATCAATATGTTTAATCGATTTTATAATTGCACGTATCGATAATTATACCTATAACTTATGCAGTGGTAGGAGAAATGTGAACAAGAAGTTTGGAGATTGATTTAAAGTGAAGGTTACACTATAGTTCATCAATTTACCATACGATATCGAACGAACGACACGCTTGTCTCATTCTCATTGTTGTATCGATGTCGAGTCACATATTTGCGAATTTTTATGAAGTTTGGAATATTTTGTCGTATAAAATCGTATCATTTTCATTTATTAATTCTATTTCTTATACTATACACGTATATAAACACGAAAATTTTACTTTGTTTTTTTTTTTTTTATTTCGTTTTAAATTCATCTCAATTGTTAATATTCTATTCTATCTGATTATTATTTACTTCTAAAAGTACGAAACATACCTATAATTTTGTTTTTTTTATAAGCGATTATTATAAACAGTTTGTAAACGATAAATCGAAATCAAAGCTGATTCTTATAACTTAACCGATACTTTTAATTTTTCTATTTTTTAATTCAATCTTTTATAATCTAATATATATTAGAATATTTTCGTGAAACATTTTTCACGATATTAATTTTGTTTGTAACTGATTAAAAAGCAAGATTTCATTAAAAATAATTAACATAACACATTGTTATTAGTGGTAGATGATGAGGAATAAGTTATATATAATAGATCCATAATATACGTATGCTTGTAACATATCTATATATGTACATATATGTACGATGACATTGTAAATTGATGAATTGCATCATTATAGAGGAACCGATAGGAACGTTAGACTAGTATCGTACAATGGTAGGCAAGATTAGTAGCATATAGTACATACATACATATATATATATATATAAAGGTAAATAATATCGAATTATTTTTCTCATATAAAATACGATGATAAAAATAAATGAAATTGATAGTTATCGGAAACGAGCAATTTTATATATATGTTATTTAAATTAATTATAACAGAATAAGTTAATAATTTTTATTTTTTATCGACGACTTGAGAAATTTATATATTTGTAATATTGTTTTTTTCTTATATTTACAATATTTTACATTTTAAGATATACAAACAAAAATAAAACTTTGTTTGTATTGACGAAATAAAGATAAGATTAATAAGATTAATTATACGTTTCATGATTAGACTGCAAATTTTATATAATTAAAAAATATGTTCAAATTCATTTAATGAAAATATGTTTTATACATATATGTGTGTGTGTGTGTATATTTAATTATGTATGTTTTATTTGTACTTTTTTAATTATATCTTTATACATATACATACTTTATATCGCAATATAAAATCACGAATCAAAATCTTTTTCATTCATTCCGAAAACTACGTTTTGTTTTGGAAATGAAAGAAACATTTTTCACTTGTCTAGGATTGTCTAGGATCTAAGATAGGTCAGTGAAGTAAGATACGATTCCGAGAGAGAGATCCGGATAAGTGACAATGATAGGAATAAGAAATAAACACGGTTAAAAGTTATCCTTTTCTTTTTTTCAACGATAATATTTCGAGAATCGAGAGAAAAATTTAAAAAATTTTAAAACAAACAGCAAAGATTCAAATATTTTTCATTCATTGACTCGGAAATCATTATCTTCAGAATTATTTTTCATTTTTAATTTCAATGTGATTAAATTTTAAAATGAAAATTATACGATAAATGAATTTATTTCTAAAAGAATATTGCTTGTAACAATGCTTATAACCAATGATACCAAATCGATATAAAAATCTTGTTTCTCTCGAAGAAAGTTAGATTTATTTTTCGATTTACTTAATCGATTAGTTTCATAATATTTGGATATCTGTAATTTGTATTTATCGTATTCATTTATATAAAATGCATTTATGCAAAACATGTATCCGAATATATAATGTGAAAAATATGCGCGAAAATTCGCTATCATGATCAAAAATCGTATTTATTTTTATTTAATTTAAGTTAATACGTTCGAAACATTTAAATATAAGTATTTGTTATCCTTTATAAGATTGTTTATTGTTTAATAATTTATAACGTACAATTAAAAATTCTATATTCTTTTTTATAAATGTATATAATAAATATTTTTATTATATATAGGAGAATTTACGCAATTGTTTCCGGTATATAAACAAAAATAACTCCGCATCATCAATGCAGTAAATAATTAAAAAACAGATAAAAAATACAGACAGAAAATAAAATAAATGATTGAAAATGTATTATATTTCTATGTATATTTCTAAAGCAATCCACGATTATATTCGTAACGAAAATATGTTTTTACAAATGTGTTAATATAATTTTTACAACATATTAATCCTAACGTTGGATGTGCAAGTAAAAGAATGCAAATAAAAAAAAGTATCAAAACGATTGTGAAAGAATTAAGGGATTATTGATTTCTTTCTTATCGAAATATATCATTTTATTTACATGAATGCTACTAACAATTTACGAAGATATATATTCATTTTTTATATACTCATTTCTTAACATAAATTTATTAAACGACGCGTATATATATTAAATCGATTACAAAGAAAGATTAAGAAAGATTTTGAAAGTGGGATAGAAAATAAGAAATAAGAAAGAAGAAAAAGCAAAACCAATGAGAGCGAGAGTCGAATAATAAGGATGTACGCAACTAACGAACCGAAACGAATCTCAATACTCCCATAGATTTTACAATAATTAAAAGAAAGGAACCGTTATATCGTATTATATCTACCGTAATTTGCCCCCGGACATTTCTCCGTTCTCGTTTCAATTTTCTTCTTTGTCTCGATCGAGTTTGAAAGAAACTTTTTTATACAGTCGCATAAAATACAATTTTAAAACTGTATTTAATTTCATTTATTTATTCTATAGATACGATTTGAATTATTTATTATATCTATTTAGCAGAGAAATGGTGGAAGAACTCAACGATAATGGAATCGGGATCGGATCGGATTCCCGAAAGTACTTCGATAAACTTTATTAAATATTTGATTCGAAATCGTAAAAATCTAATTCTTTTAATTTTATAGACGAATATAATCTCAAAATGTTATGTTCGGCTTCTCGAAAGTTTTCTCGAAGAGAGAATAACTATTTCGATCACGTACATCGAATTTCTTCACATTTTTCTATATGTACAATTTAATATATGTCGTATCTTGATAGTTATAACATGCTATTCGCGTATTAAAATTGTTAGTTTTATTATGTACATATACATATATGAATAAAATGTACATATATTTATTATTTCGATGTGTAAAAATGCGACCATATTTTTCCATAATTTTCAAAAATGGAAATTTTAAGCTATTTTTGGGATTTTGCATTAGAATAAGAAAATAAAATTCTGAAAGATGTGAGAAATATAAAATTTTTCAGAAGACTGAACATCGTACAGGATATTTTGATGCGATAATTAACCATCTTGTTGATTCGTATTTCATTATTTCTGTCCATAAACGAAAAATATTTGAGAATTTATCCAAGTACATATAAATTTCCTAAATTTCTATTACGTTCTCTCGATTACGAAATGGATAAATAATAATAATAATAATAGAAAATTTTATTCTTCTATGTTACAGATATCTTAATCGATTGTGCCTTGGCATCATGTGCCATTTGAAAATACAATTTTATAACGATGAAAATGAGAGGTAAAAGAAAAATTGAAATTGAACGATTTGTGAATCGTGAAATTGGAAAGGTGGATGTCGAGTAGTGTCGAATTTAATATCGGTTGAAGTGAATAAATTGTTTCAGTTGGTGCGTATAACAATGACGGATGTTGAGATAGTTATTCCAAGTGATGGTAAAACGAGGGTAGCCGGGCCAGAAGTACTGGAGAGATGAAAAATTGTCGGGTCGTGCATTTGCCAGCCCAGCCTCATACGAGACGCGAATGTCTCGTTTGGGCTAGGAGATTATACGCGAGTTTTCAACCGTTTAAAAACGTTAACCAAAGAGAAAATGGAACACAAGCAAACAATCTTGCTTGCACCAGCGCTGAGCAACAGCAGCTGTTGGCGGAGAGACACGTCCGAAGCCACTTGGACTGGACCAGGCCCTGGAGAATTGTTACGCGCTACTCTAATTCTCGTGCTCAGTCTCGGTATTCTTTGTGCCAATTTGTTGGTAATATGCGTCATAAATAGCAGACGATACAGCAAATATATTCACGCGCAGGTTGGTAAATTAAATAAATATAAAAAATAGTTAAAAGTATGTATTATATATAATTATATAGAAAGATCGATCGATTTACAATTATAGGATTTACTTAAAATACATAAATAGGTAATTTTTAAAACAATTTCTCTCCTTTTTTTTATTATCAATTGGCAAAAACCAATTGGCAAAAATCTGATGCGTATAATTTTATATCTCGAGTTAAATAATTTTTACTCGAGTTTTCATTCAATTGAAACGTATATATATATATATCAATGAAGCCATCCATTTAAAATAGATATTCATTGCACAATGAAATAACACCTGAACAATGTAATCTAAACGATCAACAGGTTCTCTTCAACTTTATTGCAGCCAAAGTACTTACTGACAAGTTTAGCGAGCAACGATCTTGCTATTGGTCTTCTGGTTACACCATTCGGCTTTCTACCAGCTGTTTATGGATGTTGGCCTTACGGCGAAATTGTGTGTCAAATACAGGTAATAAAACGTATGTGTTGTTTTCGTCATTCATATCAGTTATTCACACGTTTTTTTCAATAATATATTTCTTCTATGCAATTCTATGGATATAACGGATTATAATGGATTAAATATAATATAATATCGTTGTATAAGAATGTATAAACTATATTATAATTTAACGATGCGATGAATAACATATTTAAAAGATCACGTAGATCACATAGTGGAACTTTTCGAAATGAAAAAAGTCGTTCCTTTTAGATGCATATATATTTTGAAATATCATCGTGATGCAATATATAACGTATAAAAGTTTTTCAATAATAAAAAATTTTCGTTTATCGAATTTGAAATTTTACAATTGCATCTCTTATTAATATCATATTGAATAAATATAATATGTAATGTATTTAAATGATTGTAAATATAATGTTCGAATTATCGTATATTTTCTATCTTTGGCCGATAAAATTTTGATACAACATTCTATGCGTCTTGGAGAATTTCCTACCGGAAATCGAAGAAAAATGGGTGGGAAATGTCAGCAGCTTGTTCATACCGCGCTAAGGAAATTATCACCACTAGGAATTTGCAGCTGTGCTTCCTGCAGTCGGTACCTTATCCGGTATATTTCTTCCAATAGTTGGTAGTTACACGTTATTCGTCATAATTTTCGTCTAAATATCATTTTCATATTTTTCTTCTTTTCTCTTCTTTTTCTTCTTCTTTTTCTTCAATACATTAATTAAGGATTTTCTTAATCTGGTAATCCAATAATTTTCAAAAAATAAATTATAACATAGAGATGGACGCGTGTTATTCTTATTATCTCGGTAACGATCTAATAGAGAAAATAAAGAAATTATACGATAATGTAAAGTGTTATATAGGAAAGAAGCATTTTTTTCCAGCCTCGGATCAAATAAGAGAGTTTGATTTTTCGCGAAAGGAAAACGAAAGGAAGAGCGCACTTAACCAACTAACCAAGAAGATTGAGAAACTGTGAATTTCTTGGTAGAACGATCGAATAAATTCGTTGTGCGGTGAAAATATTCGGTTAAGGTCCCTCGGGAGTGTCTCGAGGATAGCCCGAAACGAGGCCAGGGCGATCCTAGCCCCTCCAGATCGGAGCTTTTTCCTGGCCGTACGCCAACGGTCACCATAGCAACCATCTTAAACGTATAGTATCCTCTCACATCTCTTATCCCTTAACTCCTTTCTTCGTAGTCGCTACTTTATAGATACACTGGCGTCACCGATTCATCGAATCACGTTGTCGCCTTTGGCGCATCGCGTATTTGAAAGTATAGATACTTGACTCGAACGAGAAAATATTATTCGTTCTTTTTAAATTTGTCGAAAAACGCAAAAAGAAAAAAAAAATTCTTTAAAAATAGTATTCACAGAACAATCTATAAAGTATGAAAAATAATTAATAATTGATTTAATTTATTTTTTCTTCTTTTTTCAGGCGCTTCTTAGAGGAGCTTTGACCCAACAAAGTGCCGTTATCCTTGTTTGTATGGCGATTGATCGTTACGTTTGTATGCTGCATCCACATCATTATCACAAACACGCATCTAAAAAGGTATGTTTTTCGAATGTACGTTTGATCCTATTATTCTTATCTCTATTCTTATATAGTTTTAAAATTATTCGCTTTCTCAAATTTTATATATACATATGTAGAAAAGTCAACAAATTATTGAATTATTGAATGCGCTATAGTATAAACCGATCGAGAGACGAAAATCGATTGAAGAAAAATGAGCGCAGATGAGATAAAGACGATAGAGATGGTAAACGAACACGGTATATCGATGCGATTCTTTTTCTAATTTGATTCATTTGGTTTCCCGTCGAAAATGAAATTTTTTTATACCTTTCCATTATTTCCGTGCTATTTCGAAAATCGTGTTGGGATATTTGTACAAAGACAGCAAAATTTAATTAATTATTTTCATTTTGTTGCTCCTATAATTATGTACGATAATACAAAAATAATATATCAAAATTACACGGATTATAAACGGAAAAAAGTCAATTGCGTGTCCTATATATTCGTTATGAATGTGCATAATACTTACAAATCAAGACAAATTTTAACTTTAATATCTTTTTTCTATTTTTCGTGATTTCGTTTCGGAGAATATTGACGAATATTCAGATGATACGCGATCAAGATCTTTGGCGATCTCGATCTCGCCGAAATCTTTCTGGAATAAGTAGTAAAGAATTCATCTCAATCTTTTTTTCAGAAGTTAAATTCTTCTAGAAAATTCTAGAGAATCGTTTTCCACGTATGAAGAGACCACGCAAGATGTCGACATCCCGAATATTAGATCGCGATATATTTTCTTACGAGTATCGACAATGTTCAAAATTGTGCGCTTATAATTCCGGCTATCGGTAATACAATACTTTTGAAAATGGATCGATATCGAACGATGCATCGACTTTGACACGTGGTATCACTTTATACAGGAGTATAAATCGACAATAGTACTTGAAGCGACAAATTTGTACAAATGATATGTACATAAAATATGTACTTTAATCGAACTAAATCGAATGAAACATTAGTTTTAACGAATCTGTTTAATGATAATACATATACATATGTACTATATTTATATTATAACTTACCAAGATGTTTATATTCGATCTTTCTTTCGATCGTTCAAAGTATAAAATACGCGGGATTATCTAAAATTAAAAGTAACGCGTTTTTATATATTAATCAATATATTTCTTTTTTTTTTTTTAATGCTCTTTTTGAAATGCTCAAGATTGAAACGTTTAATCAGTATACGTGATACATACCGCTATACATGTTTAAATTAAATAGACAACTAGATAGACGAGCGACGCATTATTTTGAACAAATACGCGACAATTGGAATAAGTTTATAATATATGTATTTGGATGACTAGTCGCAATCGCGTACCGTGTCGCTCGTCCAGCCTCGCATTGTACGCTTAAAGACAAAAGAAGAATGATTATTTTCTGTGTATGTGACGCAGTATTACATGCGGCAGGGTTGCGTGGCAGTGATGTCGACTACTTGGATAGCGAGCGTGGCAATTTTCGGTGCTCTCGTGCTTCCAAGAGGAGGTTATTACTTCAACGATTCCGGTCTTCTCGCCTGTGATCCTTTTTTTGCCAGGGCTTCCCTCAGGTAACTCGTTTCGCCATATATTTTACATCCTATAACGTTACTAGATTAGCCAGTTTCGTTAATTATAACGATATCGATATATTCTTAGGATATTACCATCTATCGAAACATAAAAATGTAATTTCGATACGACATATCGAAAACTTGTCTCTTGTTTTCGAGACGAGAGATGTGTGATATGTGTAAGAAAGGGAGAGAAAATAAAATAAGAAAAGAGAAGTATTATATCGAAATCGTGTATAACGTGTATAAACGAGACACGATTTTAGACAAATTTTCGAGCATAAAAAATTTCGTATCTTTTTGTAATTCGATCGATTTATCGCAATATCACCAAAGAATTGATAATTCGGTAATAAATAATTCAAGAAAGTTTATAAATTGTATTCAACGATACGATACGATACGAACAACTAAGGATATCATTTTATTCGTGTATCGAGTAATATATCGTATATATTTTTATCAATATGTGTTCTTCTTTTTCCAAGTATTTATATTTATCTCTATTAATGTTCATTCGTTCAATTTGAATATTTTCCTCTCAAAGCATCGTAATCGAGATATTTGTCGAATCGGCCAATTATAAATTTCTATCGTATACATTTTCGATTCGAGTACATTCGATATTTGTATATGTAAAAAGACAAATTTATTATTATTATCAATTATTATCTGTTCTCTTTTTTTTTTTCTTTTTTCAGAATTCTCGCGTGTTGTTGTTTTTATTTTCCTACGACGATGGTGCTGATGTATTGCTATGGTTCAGCCTTTCACGTTAACAAACTGCGCTTAAAAAGGGTGGTTTGCGTTAATACACCGGAGGTCGTTAGCGGAGGCCATATGGAGAGGGTAAGTCAAGTTTGCTGCCACTTCAACTGGCAATCGATAGACTCGATTTAACAAGAAACTCGTCCGATAACAAAACAGTGATAGTTTTTCTCGATCATCGATCGAATCGTTGAATGCTCGATCGAATTAAATTTTAATTTCTTCGAATTGCAACTGCGATGATCGGAATGTGTTCGTCTTGTGAAATCATTTCACATTTTTATTCGTTTATACAACATTTTTCGCTTAATAATTTCGGATAATCTGTATATTATATAAATATTTTTAAGAAATATTACTTATTAGCAGATATACGTATATACCGTTCTCCAATAGTCGATACGTTGTAGCTTCGTTTAAGGTATTGCAACGATTAACCTATATTTATTGGTCCGTTATTAATGCGTGCTTATCCGATTCGAAATAACGTTACCCAAATATCATTTTCATTTAACTTTACTGTAAACGGGAAAAGACGAGAATGGAATGGAAAAAGGGATAAATTCTTGATAAATATTTTCGAAACGAATTCGAAACGAAAAATGAATCGAATAATTTTAATTATGGGAATTAAAAGCTTACGCAAAATTTTTTAATTCTTTTTTAAATTTATGCTCGATTAATTGAAATCCTACAATTACTTACAATTCTCGTTTTCGAACGAAATTTTAAACAGAGAGCAAAATTCAACAACAATATTCCTATGATCGCGACTTGTCAAGACTTTTCAACTTAAGCTTACGACTTACTGTCGTCACTTAGCTTAATTTGTCGCTACGTTTGAATTAGGGATTTCAGCTGTTGAGAAGAGTTGCCAAGGATTTGGTTAAATACATTTAGCTTGTAATTTGATTAAAATAACTTCATAAGAAGAAATTTGATCGAAAAGATACAAATTTATTGATCTCGACGTAATTCGATTACGATACGTAATTCGTGGTAATAATCACACTGTGTGATAACGGACCGCTCGTAACAATTTGATTCGAGACACATCGATGAAGGTGACATTTGAAGTTGCGAACAAATTTTCACTCATTGAACTGAATTCGCTTTAGTTTTCCAATAATTCCAAGCTCTAGCGGTGTCGCGTACTTAGCCTAGTTTACTTCGATGTCTCGAAGCCTCGGTGAATACAGAACTTTTAAAAGAGCGTGTACGCGAGAAAGAAGGTAATCACGATAGATATTCATAAATTTTCGCCCGATCATCAACTTCTTTCCTCGTGTCCTCGATACTAATTATTTTTCCGAAACTATTACGTCGGAAAAACAATATAATATTTTTCATTTTTACTACGTCAAAGTAAAATACTCGCTATTTTTCGAATTTTTATTTCTATATAAGTAATAATACGACAAATTCACGCACAAGATGCTTCGAAAAATTAGAAAATAATAAATATATCTACGATATCTATGATACAATAATTTCGTACAATTTGAAAATACATAAAAATGTATCGTATATCGATATGAACATACCATTATCTCGTATGTCAAACATGATATGAAAATTGATTAGTTTGCTTCGAAGAATCAAAAATTTTTATATTACTGCGCACCAAATAAGAAAGATAAAAAAGTTTGGACGGATAACGATATTATAATAATGTTCAAGCACGGTTGAATAAAGATTTTAATACAAAATTATCATTCATTGTTGCTTCTTATATTAAAAGTATATTTACGAAAATTCAAAGTTGAATTAATTGTAAATATCTAAATTATATGAACTTCGAATTTTCTATACGCGTGCGCTTTCTAATTACATCGAAAACTTCTCGAAATTTACGTACGTTTTTGCGATGCGACAAACAGATTTATTTACGTATTCGTATACGTATAGATATTGGTCAGTAAAAAATGAAATGACTTATAATTGAAAAATGATGGGTGAAAAGACATCGTTCCATATTTTTTTATTCTTGAATCGAGTCGATGTGCGTTTAATATCAATATCCTCTATAAATTCTATTTCGAAAATTAATATTGTGTAAGTAAATAGTTGGTGCGTGTATATGTATTCGACGCAAGAGATCAACGATCCGATATTTTAAATAGTCGGTTTTAAATAGTTTGAATAAAATAATTACGTATATTCCGAATTATTTTCACATATACGATATTTAAATTAATTACTCGAAATAAAGATATCGCGATATCGCACGAGATTTCGTCGAAAAAAAGTTTTCTTCAAAGAAAATTTGAACGTGCGTATGACTTGGTTTAATGGAATACGTTCCGAACAACTTATTTATACGAAAATCTATCTTTTCTTGCCTTCTTCTCGATCGTTCTGTCTTTCTTCCTTTTACGACCCATAGCTTCGATGTAGGTCAATGGATGTTGGGAATGTCTTCCAAAGGCGTTCTCGAGACCACGGTCGTGCCGATGTGTGTAAGATGCATGGAAAAGGGAGCAAGCTTGCTATGCCCGTAGTTGGGGATAAGAGGGACAAAAAAGGAACTTTCGTTGTCGTTTCGATAAAAATTATTAAAATTCGAAATACCATCAATTATCCTACGATTTGTCGATACATCGATACGCGATATTTCAAATTTTCCCAAGTTTGCAACGCGTTTGATAAAATATTTTGTCAAACTATAGTGGCGGTAATAACGGTGGATAATGACGCTATGTAGCGATTAATGATCCATAAATGAGATATTACGTTTCATCATCGATTGAAAATTCATTGAAATATCGTACGGCTGGCGAACAAGCGAAGAACACGATCGTTCCGTTCAATTTCTTCCTCTTATTATTTCCGCTTTTCACCTCATCTTTCTCCCGCCTATTGTGAGATAACGAGCTGGAACGAGCCCGATGAGGAATCAAATGGAATCGAGCCCGTACATTCAATTCGTGGGCGTTCTTCTGCAGGAAGATCGTCTTCCTTTCGTTTTTTACCCTTCGTTTCGTTTCTCGCTCATTAGCGTACAGCTTCCATTCTTTTTGCTTTTCATTTATCTCTATCTCGAGATTAGAGATAGAAATTTAAGAAATGCGTCATTTTATAAACCATCCTATATATATATATATATATATTTCCAACTAAACGTTGAACATTATTTTACATCGATAGATAAATGTATTTCGATCGTTTTTAACGATAACGACCGAGTTGCGAATGAACCGCGTTCTAGATGAAATTCAATTTCAAATTTATAACGGTTCGCGTAATCGAATCTTAAAAGTTTTATGTTCGTTGCTCGTAGTCATCCATTTTTCGAGAAAATTAGTTTTCTTTTTTTTTTTTTTTAAAGCGTATAATTATAATTAGAGAGAAACAGAGAGAGAGAGAGAGAGAGAGAAGAATAGCTATATACCTATTCATCATTGTAACGTGATAATTGTAATAGAGAAGCGAGATCGATAGATAGGCAAATAGTAATGATTCGAGATCGATAAACGAAAAGTAAATACGAGAATGCGAGAAGAATAGATGTATAAGGATAAGGATAAGGATAACGATAAAGATGCGAAAAAGTATAAGACGGAGGAAGGATTTATCTAAACGAGCAGATTCGTAATCCTTTTACTGGCGCGCGATGAGAGACTTTGACGGTGACGAGCTTAGCGACTTTCGTAACGGTGTCAAGCCGGTCTAAAAGATTAGACATCCTATCTTTTAGACGTTAAGGTCCTCTTATTATATATGTTTCGTATTACCTTCGACTCTTCTTTTTTTCACTGATCTTTGAGATCATAGATTCAAAGAGTCTTTGAAATTTATTATTATCGTTAAAAATATATAAACGTATGATAATATAAACGTTACTATTAAAAGATATTCGATGAATTGATCATATACACTATATACACGTAGTGTATTTATTTGCAGCTTGTAGCTCACGAGAGACGATTGTCAACTTCTGCTTCTCGAACAATGGCTGCGATGAGTTTAGGATTCATTGTTATGGTCACGCCATGGACGATTCAGGAAGTCGTTGCAGCTTGTACCGGAAGCAAACCACCACCATTCCTCGACTTCCTCGCCACGTGGCTTGCGCTTTCCAACAGCTTTTGGAATCCGTTCCTCTATTGGCTGCTCAACAATCACTTTCGTCGTATTTCGAGAGAACTTCTCTACACTAAGGTAATTGCGTTACAAACAAACGATAATTTTCTTTTCTTTTTGTCGTTCGTATCTTAAATAATATAACAATGAAAAAATCGCTATTATTATTTTATATAACCAGCCAACATGTTGCAAGATGATATTCGATATACTTTCATTTACATTTCTCGTATATCGTATCGCTTTTATATATAGTTTTAATCACATGTAACTTTGCATAATAATATAATATAATCGATAATATAATCGATGCAATTTTGATAAAAATTGACATAATTGATGGATTTATCGCTAATTATTGATTTCGTTCGATGGAAGAATGATACATTCGTGCAAACATAAATACATCGAACTTATCCCGTTATCTCTGTTGATTTTTATGTCGTTTGTCGTAGCTTGTACGCATACGCATTAGGTATCGATTTAATTCTATGTAAACCGGGTGTCTAAAGATGTAATAATAAGTTGCTTTCGTGCAAGATGCGTGAAATATTAATACGTTAATCCCGTAATTTTTAAAAGATTTTTAAAAGGAATAGGTATAATACGAGTAAGAGAACAGAAAGATTTCGAAGATCTTTTCTCGAAATCGTGATTTTCAACGAATTCGAATAATCCAAGTTTTAGAAGTATTAGAAGTAATATCGGCTATTCAAGACAGTGCTGTTCAAGCTTTATTCGCGAATAAAATGATTTTTGCTTACCGTATGTACCAAAAGTTTACGGATATTGACCATTTATGGTTATCGAAGGCTAATCCCTATTATATATATCTTTCAACTACACTACCTACTCTTTTCTTAACTTTTTTTATCCTACCTAATTATTTTAAAAATGAAATTTGGGGATAACGTTTCTCTAACAAATTAAACAAGTCGATAATTCTATGATACGAATACGACGCGATTAAGCGATATTTATGCAAAAGTACATACGAATTTTGTGGAATATTCGTGGAACGAAACGGTAAATTTTCGCGCGATAAAAATTTCATAGCGTGAAATTTTGTATTTGCAATTTTTCAGGTACTTTGTAGGCCGAAACCTTTGGGACCGAAACAACATTGTTGCGCCACTAGCACAGGTGGTCTTGATGTTTGTAACATGGCAGGAGTCGATTTATCAGGTGTGTAATATCTACTTCAAACTATTTCCAAATTCGCACTCCAAAATACGAGAATTTTTTTTCACTAAGAATGATATATCGATATTTACAAATTTTATCATAATCGTATCATTGTAATTTTATTGTAATTTGTAAACTCGTTCAAGGATTGTTTTTTATATTTTATTCTTCCATTTGCGGATCGTTATGATTGAATATTATAATGTGATGATATTAATTTATCCGTTAAATTAAATAAAACCATTTTGGTTTTAAACCAAATCGCTGCAATATATTTATCGATTAATTGTCTCAATAATTGAAGTGAATTTTTTTGAAAAATCATAAAAAATACGTTAATATCTACTTTCCACTTTCTCCGCTTAATATAATTGAAATAATTGAAGCGAATAAAGACTATATTATGTAGTTCTTAATATATATAACGTTATATTTATATTATTTATTATCTATATATTATTACCAATGAAAAAACAAAAAAATTGTGTAAAAATACAATTTAAAAAAATTTATAAAGTTCATAATAGTATGGTTTTGTTCTGAAAAAGAAAAAATTCGCTATATACTTGTTTATATACTTGTATTCGGTAAAATGATTCTTTTCTCTCCTCGAAGATCTCTCATCTCTTTTTTTTTTTAACCGGGATCCCGATAAACAAAACATTTACGGGCGAAGCGTGATTTCTACTTACGAGTCATGATGAGAGGATAAAACTTGTTTTCATCTCGTTACAATTTATAAATTGATTTTCTATTTTCGAGGACTTGTAATTGCGATTCGTCAATTTGGTTTGTCTTTTAAAGATCGATGTATCGCATAATAATACAAACATATCGCGTTCCAGGTTTAGAGCGTTGCTCAATAGACCGTTTTTCAATGGCTCGATGTTCCTCTTCTTCGTTAGCCAATACACCACCACCACTTCCTTGGGAAACCGGACATGTCCTACATAACGATGCTACGCCAACGTGAGGTGGTACATTTTATATTTACATATTGTGTGATATTTTGCGGAAAATAAAATAGTATAGTATAACGGTAAATCTAACGATCAACGCGAATATATTTATTCGTTACGATTTGATAATTTTTTTGTCAACGCAAATATATGTATCCTTCCCATCGTCTTTATATTATAAAAAAATAAAATTTTTCTATTATATCTTTCGTTTCTAGATGTTAAAATTATCGTTATCGAAATATCACGTTCCATTTATTTGATGGACTTATTAATAATTATTTGATGATTTCAGTTAGGGATGCCGTCACGCAAACGGAGGACATTGAATCTCCAACGCATGCTAGTTAGTATAGCGTGGCGGCAGAACACCATTCCGTGACTCGTAATCTTGGAACGGAGCGATCATCGCATCCTCGATCTTTTTCAAATAATTCGTCTTTGTCGATAATAGAATATTCTTTGTACGAAGAAAGTGCACAAATCCGACGCGATCGCCGTTTCTATCTGGAAAATACGTGTTTCAAAAGCGTGCCGGATTTAATTCGAGATCTTGAATTTAATTGACGTAATAATCTCAAATGTTGCCGAAGAAAATATATTGTGCTGTAATTTGCGATCAAGAATCAAATTCGTATAATGGACATTACGATTTTGTACTAATCAAAAGTTCAAAGTATTTTTTATTATAGATGAAGCACATTCGACCGAAAAAAACGGAAAAAATATTATCTTGAAAATTAAACATAATTTTTCACTAATTTGAACTAGAATATAGATATATATATGTTTATGGCATTCAAATATAAAATATAATAATAAATCTAAAAGAAAGTATATATAAGTACTATTATGTAAAATTATTTTACATCAATTTTTTTTTTTTTTTTATCTTTCTTTTCATGATTTCGAACGTAATGGGAAAAGGAAAGATAAAGAATTCTTATTATATATCGTTAATAACGGTATATGTCGCTATATATCGCTAATTTACGTAATATTTTTAATTATCGAATTCATTGAAAATTCATTGCGTTCATTATCTTATAATATCTTGCCAATACACGTTTATAATAACCGCACAAATTATACGTATAAAATAATATTTAAGAAATTGCAATATAGATGTTAAATAGATATTATTTTTATCGTGTTTAATTATAAATTTAATTATAATAATTTTTTTTCCCTTCGAACGGAATGACTGTTATGATTGATAACGCAATGAAGGAATTGTTTTAAGAAATATTATTAGATTTGGAAACTGAAATTGAAATTGAATTATTATCGATTAATTATCGATTTATGTTAAAATTTCATTTATATTTAATATCAAACGTTTAATGTTAATATATAACGTTAATATTGCACTTTTTTATCTTTTTATATTTAGTATTTATTGATAAAAGAGCTCGTTTTAACTTACATACACACATAGACGCGCGCGCGTTGAATTAAGCTGACCGATGAATTAGGTTAAAAGTTTATAAGAATTAGAAAAATCATTTATTTTTCCAATCAAATATGTTATTCATTCTCGCGTTATATGCTTGAATAAAATTATATATGTAAAACGCGATTATAAATGCGACAAAGATTTCATTTTTTAATAACGTATTAATTACTGTGAAAAATAAAATATTAGTAACTTTGGTATAATATAATATAAAGGAATAGTTTATACATATAACGTAAAATTATATATATTAGTTATATCTAATTATTTACACACACTTATATACGTGCATACGCGTATATATTCGTTAATTTATAGCAAAATGAAAATATTTAATAAAGGAAAAAAATGTTTGAGAAACTGTAAAATATATAATAATATTTAGCATTTTTAAGAAAAAAAAAATATTATGCTTTCCAATGATCATTATATTACTTATATACAATTACATTGCAATAATAAATTTATTTATCGAATATTGTATCTATAATAGTAGATTATTATTATGTATCATGTTCTATGGTTGAAATAAAAAAAAAGGAAAAAAAAAAAAAAGAAAAAATAGCAAAGATTATAAATCGAGAATTTTGAACTTTAGGTATTTTTCATTGATTTTTAACATTTCGGAGAAGCCAATGTTAAATCATTGTCTATGAACACGATGCAACGGTTTTTTCGAATATGTTGAGATATACATATATTTTTTACTATGTAAAATGCTGTGAATATAGGTATTATTTTTTATATACAATTATGAATATAATAAAAAAAAAGAAATAAATTAATAATGTTAAAACTTTTAATATGTTTAAAATAAACATTATTTTCAATTGTCGTTTAAATAATAAACTAACAAACATCATTTATGAATCGATTTATAGAAAATCGTTAAAATAAAGTACGGTTGTAGATACATTTTCGATATTACGAATGTACGTTACATCCTGAACTTTCTAAATTTAAGAAATTATTAATTTAATAATTAAAAAATAATCGTACTGTTTTAAATGTAATTTGTTTTGTATTCCTTTTGTTTCAATTATGATTGAGTTATTTACAAAGAAATTAAATCTCACGTAACGCAAATTAGTAAAGCGTGTATAATATTTTATAATATAATCATTTGTAAATAGATCATGGTTTCAAAAGGTATAAAAATAGAGAAAGTTAAAAATGAGAAAAAGAGTTAAAAATTTGAAAAATTGCAAATACGAATAAGGATTTTTATTATTTATAAGGATTGTTATATCATACAAAATAAATGATTCAGGGACTGTTATAGTTATATAAGTTTGAAAAATTGTTATTCATATGACGTTTCTTCATATGAAAAATTCCTAAATGTAAACAACCGTATATTGAATATACGAATTCAACAACGTTATTTAACATAAATATAACATTAACATAACATAAATATAATTTATAATAATGGAAAAGAAATTAAAATTAAAAGAAACGATCGAATAATTGATAATAAAATGATTTGATTTACATATGCATCATAATTAAAAAAAAAGAAAAGTTGATGTAATGTTATATTCGAATATATAGTTGGAATAGTTGGAATATATAGTTTCGTAATATATATATACGAATTCGAATAATATACAATACATATATATATGCATATACCGATATCCAATATATTCAGTCTATGATATTGGATAATCTGGATAATGTTGAATCAGTTTTGTTTAATTTGTTTAATAAATAATTCCGAATAAGAAATAATTAAGTTCCGTTTTGTTATCGTTAAAATAATTTATAATTATTTTAATCTTTTTTAATGCGAGAAAAACAAGATATTCTTTAAAAATAAAAAAATAAAAAAAATGTAAAAATTTATCGTTTTCTTGGATCATTGTCTTGAAACTAGAAATGTAGAAAGAATTTTTTATATCTCTCTTGATTTTTAATATACGAATGTTTTCAATTTACTTTCGTTGTATTAAAAAATTAATCAATATGTCGGTTTTGAATATATTAATTTTTTGCAAATATTTTTATTATAAAATGTTTCGTGTGTTTATAGAAATAATTATAAATATAGATAGAGTTTAAAAATGATACATGTAATAAAATAGTGGAAAAAATATATAATCTTAACTATTATATATTGTATAATTATACGATTTTAACGCGTTATACAATATTATGCCAATCGTATAAACCTTAGCTATATTTTTTTCAATTTTTAAATTATTTATAATATTACATTGAGTTATACATATTTATATATATAATATATTACATTAACGTAATGTACATATGTATGGTTTTTATTAAATGTAATGCTGGAAGACATTGTGACGATAGATACGAACGTTGTAAATTGTACGATATGAAATCAACAAATTTTCGTAAAAATTTTGAATTGAATTTTACTTTTTAAATAATATTTTTCATATACATACACATATATTGTTAAATATAATTATATAACTTATTGTAAATAATTTTGTACATATCTTAGTTCGATATTCAACGTTTTATTATTTGTCGTTTTATTATTTTTTTTTTAAATTCTACGATTACAATATTTATATCTATGCGATATAATTCCCATATTATTCGTTAAATTATTATTGTATAATAAGGAAAAAAATGTAATAGTTAATTGTGTTTAATTGCAAATATTATAATTTTCTTATGGAACAAAATATAAAATTAACTATACATTGTAAGACAAAGGAGAAAGAGATGAAGAAAAAGAAAAAGAAGAAGAAGAAGAAGAAGAGAAAAAAGAAGAAAAAAACATATGATCTATATTAATCTTTTACAATATTAGAATATATATTAGTAAAATTAAGATCGAATTGTTGAGAATCGATAAGAGCGAAACACTGCCTGTTGGCTCACCAACAACAACGTGAAAGCTCCTTCGTAACGATGAAACGAAATATTTATCATTGCCTCGAACACAGATAACTATTCCCTATCGAATAGGGTACAAATCATTTTTGTATCGAATAAGACAACGCGTATCAATTTTAGATACTTGGGATACTTATATAATTAGAAAAATTAGAAATAAAATATTAAACGAAGAATTTAGATGAAATGCATAAATAATCAAAGTAAAAATAATTACGAATTTTATTCCTTATTTTATATTAAAATAATTGTTTTAATTGGAATATTTTTTGTGTATCGATATTTTATATATATATATATATATATAAAATAAATAAATATAATTAATTTACCAAGTTTTTAGAAGAATTTAAATTTTTGTATATAAATTTCCAATACATGTACATTGATTAGAAAAACTTTTCGATATACTTCAGATTATTTACGCTTCGTTATTCACAACTAATTTTAACTTTTTATAAAATTAAATATTCGCATCTTCTATACCCATCAGAAATAATATAAAATTAATTATAGAACTTTACAATATTCATTACAATGTTAATTTGGAGAAATATACATACACAATTCTCGTAAATAATATTTTTGTTCGTTATTTGAAATATAATATATAAATATACAAACTATATAATGGTGTTAGATAAAGTTAGTGATGTTGTATCCTATAGGTATATTCTAATTCTTATTAAGAATAAAAAAAATGTATGAAGTGAAAAAAATATGATTGCAAATTTTGTTCGTTATTCGATTACAATTCTTATATTTTTTATTATAATATGTTGCTCGCCCTCCCCTCCCCCCTCTCCTTTCGCTCTTCCGTTTAGTGAAAGTTATCGAATATTCATTTATTATAACGATATAGAACATATTCGACGTTCTTTTCCAAATAATTGAAAGAATCGAATAATTATAAACATAGGCTCTTCTTAATGTTCAATGTTAAAAAGAAACTTTATTACACGATATTATCCGATGTTTAACTTTTAAATTTTCAATTGATGTAACGTGGTGATGAGAAGAGGCTTCTCTTTACATTTTGTACAATATCATTTATTTACAAGAATAAGTTTATACAATTTACAAAACGATTTATACAATATAATAGATGGATAGATTTATTTTTATATCGGCACGTGTTCACAGCGGCAACGAATGTCAGGAACGATTGACAGCTATTTCCGTTTAATCGATATACGATTTTCTTTAGAAATTTTCTAGCATATCGAATAGACTTTGAAATTTCTTATTTTTAGCGGCTGTCAAAAAGTTTCGACAAAATTTCTACGCTGTGGTTGTTATTTTTAACTAATAATATTATAATTTATTATTATTTTATTATTAAATTATTGTAATTTGATATAAAATTATCAAATTGTTAAATAAATTAATTAATCGATATTATTGTACATAACGATATACATTACTATTGATCTAAATTCTACAAATTTATATATTATTTTGTCATATTTTTTTCTTTGTAAGAAGCGAAAGAAAATATTTAACAATTAAAATTTCGCACGATAAATATAAAAATTTTTTATAAATTTCTTTTTTCTCGGAATGTTATTTTAATCCATGTTTTACGTATCCATATATCGTTTTTTCTATAAGAATATTTGAAAACATTATCGTACAAATAATTGTACAATAGCTATCTATAAATACGCAAATATGGATAGTATAACAAGTTCGATAAAAATATTTAATTTTAAATTTTTAATGATAACGTATCAAATGTATTCTCCACGAATATATTCTTAATTAATTAAACGTAATAACAATCGATAGTAATATAATTGAAAATTTGCTTAAATTGCGTTGAAAAGATTAGATCCTGAGAACGGTAATTAATATTACGGTATTAAAATATAGGTATCGTTATACGAAGAGAAGATTTCATCACTTATAATAATAAATGGCATTTTATTACGTTGTGTCAAATAAAGCTTTATCATCTGGAATTATATCCAATTTAAATGCAATAATGGATTTTTAATTTAATTTTCTGCGATGACAAAAATTCTATATCGTCCATTGACATTTAGACCGAATCGGATAAATAGTTTGAATTCGCAAATGCCGGTAAAAGAACGAAAAAGTTTTTCTATAGTTAAAAATATAATTTTTTATATTCGTATATATTTTTTACGATTACATTTTGCTGATTAGGGAACTTTTGATCGATTTCGATGAAATGGTGTCGAATTCAAAATTTTAAATTACATTTTCTATCCGCATATACACCGCCTCGGCCTTAATTTTTGAGATATTAACATATTATTAGATTTCTTAAACTACTAAGGATTCTTAACGCGATTTAAACATTATATTCTTATACTTACAAATCACTTTGATCTTTTAAATCTTTCATTATTAATTATTTCATATTTTACATTGATAATTATATAATTTTGAATTTTTGAAATTTTGTACCTAATGGAATGTTAAAAAGTTGTGTGTACAAAATGTTTATATTTTGCGTACAAATGAAAAAAAATGAAAAAAAAAAACAAAAAAAAAAAAAAAGAAAAATTTCACATAATTATTTCATTTACACGAGCGATAATAGAAATTACATCACGCGTGAAATACGTAATACGTTTTTCTTACGTTCATAAAAATTTTCTACATTGTCTTACTTATTATTATTATTTCGTAAAATATTTACATTTTATTCTCTGATATTTATTTCCAAGAAATATCACTTGTCATCCATACTTTGATCCACACTCGTGTTACACGCACTTTTAAAACAATTCCACTTCTATTCCAAGATGTTCCCATTTTTTGCCGATTTCTTATAATATTCTTATATTTTTTTATAGATATGATATCGTAATCTATTAAAATTGAGTTATAAAAGCAAATTCACGTTATATCTCATTAATCTCGTAGAAAAATTAATTCTTTCTTATTCCGTCGCACAATTCTTCGTGAAGCAAATGCGTTTGTTTTTAAGAAATAAACAATAAATATAAATGTTCGATATCAATGATCGAACTACATACAATTTTATAATTTTATAATATCCGTTAATAATCCAATGTTTTTATATTTATAAATGAAAATATTTCCGAGGTGACAACGAAAAATTGTTTTAATCATTTAATCCTTATTCATTTTTTGAAATAAAAAAAATATATCGTAATAAATTTTGAAATTTCGCTATGCGGATTAACTATTTCTTATTAAAAAAATCTATATTTGAAATCTTTCTTCGTTTTATCGAATATCGAATATTATAGTCAAATAACAATCGTCTTATTTTTAAAAAGGAAAAGGAAAAGAAAAATATTTAAAAATTTAACATAATTTAACATTTATAAGAAAATTATGACTACAATATCATGCGATCTTTGAAATTTCGTATATCTTTTTTTCTTTATACGTATTTTTTATACGTAGAAATAAATATATACTTGAAATATTTGAAATATATCAATAAGAATTACTTAGAATACGTATACGTATATTTGTTGTAAGAATTTTCAAATGATAGATGAATAAGGATATCGTAAAACGTTATACGTATTTAATCGATAACTAAAATTGTTATTTAAACAAAAAATAGATAATATTGGCACTTGTATACATATTTTGATATATATTTTCTAATATAACGATTCGTCGCGGTTCACTATTAATCAACAATAAAAATGATTAATTCGTAAAGCAAGATTCTTATATAACTAGAAAAAAAATTGAATATAAAAAAAAAGCAATATTTATAAAAGATAATAATAAAATAGGCGGCATAATTATTATACGTAATTATGTACTATTATATATGCAGGATGATCCATTTTATCGTATATTTATCCGAGAACATATAAAATAAATTTAAAAAAATTACATTTGCAAATTTGATTTTTAAAAGAATTTTAATATTTAATTTTTACGATAGAAAAAAAGAACTACACAATATACGTGTATATATATTTTAAAATATCATTGAAATATCATTATAATCATTATTAAAATCGTATAGATATTCCGTTGTATCATATGTTATATTTTTGTCTTCGCCTCTAATACATTGTCGTCTTATATTTTAAAAGTAAAAGACATATGCGAGCCCCCTTTTTTCCTCTTAAATGTATCAGATAATAGTACGAAGCGTATTTAACCCTGCTGTACTCTTTGTATCTTTCTTTAATAGATGGATTCATCGACTATATACAAATTATGGCAGTCGTATCCAATATGATCGGCTGGTGCTATGAAATTTTATAACGAGGTATAATGTTCGTTGAACAGACACGAGCCGACAAAATGGGCGATGGAGATTAATGTATTTACATTGGTACCGGAGAATAGAGGCCTATACCTCCCAAGGGGAGAACCGTGGAACAGGAGGCTAAGGGGAATGCATCGAGATCACGCGTTGTAATATCGAGTAAGAGGATAGGAACTATCCCGACGATATCCAAAATGAGTCGTGAAAAGGGTGAAACTTATGAATAGGCCTAAAAATAAGAAATAGGCGTAGATATGTTATGGAATAGTAGCATACTCTGCTGGATGTGGAAATATCTAGATGAAAGATATCTTCTAACCGAGTAAAGGGATAATTCTGCCTATGATGATAAATGTTTGCGAAAGAAATGAAAATCCTGGATACTAGAGAGAGAAAAATCTATTCTAACGATAGAATAGAACGGCGAACATTGCGATACGTGGAATCGAAGACGAGAGCGAGGAAGATGTTCCACCGAACCGAAAAATTAGTGAACATTCGTATTTATTTTTGTTGTAACGATTAACTGTATTATTACTTGCATTACCTGGAGGAAGAAAAGGGAAAATATTTTCGCCGATGACGATCGATCGCGGTAATTTGCCGATAAACGCAAATATGACGTCGAGACAACGATCGAGCGGATATTAACGCAAACAGTAACGGCTCATCGAGGGAAGCTTTTTCTATATACACGGCAACCTATTTCCTTAAAGGAAATATCAACTGATTCGAGATAAACATAGCTATAAACATGGAAGTGACATGCGACGATATGCATCGATAGAATGATATAGAAACACAGGTAATATCGAGATATATATATTCAATATTCTTCCGAGTTGATAACAAAGCGGAAAGAGAATCGAATAACGATTGAAATTTGTATAATAGATTTTTTTATTACATCGAATGACGAATCGAAAGAGGAGATATTGGAGAAGATTATTCAAATACGATATTATCAATAAAAACCTGGATCTATTAATTAATTTATTCTCTTTTAATGACATAATAATAAAACTTTAAATAATAAAACTAATAATGAAACTATCGATTGCTTAGATCTGAGAAATTAATTAATTTATAATTATTTCCGAGATAATAAAAATTTTCGCGATTTAAGGGAGGCGTATGAGAAGGAATTTTTTAGCGAATATATCGAATTTGGTTTAAGTCTTGGTGAATCTCCCATTGGAATAGATGGAAGTGCATAATTATTTCAACCTCTCCTCTCAACAATAAAAAAAAAGAAAGTGGAAGAAAAGAAATAGATCGCGTTTTACGAGTAGATATCGGACAAGTCAATAGACAATGTCGTCACAGTGGTCATCCGAAGCAGTGGTTAATGGATTGAAAACTCTGGTTCGGAAGGAAATACATGAAATGCACAACTCAGAAGGAGGTAAGATTGGAGAAAGCCAGTGAACCGAAAAATGAACTATTTGCTAACGGTAGTGGAGATGGGATTGAGTACATTGTTGACGGAAGGGAGGGGGAGGGGGAGGGGAGGGGGGAGAGGGGTAACGAGGCAATCGACAAAGTAGGCAGACGCGATGATCAAGACGGCCGTCAGTATCGAGAGAATATCGGTCTTGAGCGTATCTATTGTGAATACAGATACACACCAGAATACGATTTACGGGAACTAGATATTATCGCCATTTTATAAACGAGCGAGATTGTAGTCTTTTTAACGTTACGAGTACGAACAGGGGACCGAACATTAACCATGGTAAATAGGATGTATTGCCTGTCTCTTTTTCCAGAGACTTTAACAAAAATAAAATGGAAAATATAAAATATGAGTTTAAACGAGTTTATCTTTAAACTCGTATTTTGCGTATTTTTATATATTTTGCTGATATATAAAATTGTTAAGAAAATACTTTTTACACGATAAATGGTGAAAATAGAATTGTCACCTCGGTTCAGATACGAATCATATCGCGAAACGTCTCACGTACGTGGTTTCAAAGATATTTCCATGAGCCATTACGCTAATATTTACATACGTATCGTAATTCAAAAATGCGAATTCAGAAACAACGTTTCAACGATGCGTTATTACAATTTGTCAACTAGTTTTAATATCGATGAAAATATTACCTAGGTTCCACGACATATCATCTAAAAACAAAGAAATAAATTAAAGTAAGGAATGGTAAGGATAAATTTGTAAATTTTGCCGCGGATGCACAATATAAATTGTCTCTGTGATAATACGTTGACGGTGGATGTTCATCTCCCGGCTTGCAATATTCGTGTTTCTCTTTTAATTCCGCCTGTAACAGAAAAATAAATAACAATGAAACGAACTAAGAATTTAGACTATTACACACGTGGCACGAGTGTGTAAGACGCATTGGAAGACGAGATTCTTTTTCTCGTGTATTTATTTTATTTCTCAATTTTATTTTGTCAATGCAATCTTCGTTATGGAAGATATTTTTATAAATTTTATTAATTTATATTATCGTGATATATTTGTAAATTAAATTGCATCAAATAATATATTCGTTCTTACCTGACAAATGTCTCTACATGGAGGGCAAATTAGAGCTCCTTTATGAAGCCAGTCATTTTGTATTATTCTGATTGCAATTTCTTGGCCAGCATGATAACACGTGTACGTGTAATTTGCGACCTAAAAAAATCAGATATATCGAAATTTATACGATAGATTATGCTAAAGAAAACGAAAACGAATTATAAACGTGTTAATAATAAAGAAGATTGTAAAACGGTTTTTCTGATACTGACTATAATATGTAATCTACCAACTTCACATTTATATCGATAACATCCGGAACCCCAATGTTGCCATTGCCTAGCTTGTTTACACGTTCTTTCTTCCCACATTTGATTCGTATGATCAAAGCATCTCGAATGTGGACCGTATTTTTCTAAAGCAAAATTTTTGTCCGGATCTGTTGACAGAAAACAATCCGATTAACAAGTTATCGTTTTACTTTGATACAAAATTACTTTGAAATAAAAATTATACCAATTATACTACTAAGTAAGATGTAAAAAATAAAAAATAAATAGTTTAATTGAAATCAGCGTATTTCTTTGGATTAAAAGTATTAAAAAAGAATACTCAAAGTTGTTTCTTTCTCTAAGTAAGAGATATGAATTATTATTAAGTAAAAGTCGTTGGTTTAAATAAAAAATACTATTTATCATGGGATGAAATAGATTATTGGATGGTACAGTTATTAATAAGCGTTAAGAGACTTACGAGGATTATTCTCTTCGTAGAGACAATGAGAGCCTCTAACTACTATATTTCGAGCTCTCCACGTAAACTCTTGAATGTATGGACAATAATCCGCTAGAGATACCGAACCACCATAGTATTGTTCCTCTCCAGCTGGCACGTGAGGTATAAAGTCAAAGTTCTAAGATTCGAAACATCGATATTATAATTAGGTTTTTATGCAAATACATATTTTTTTTATATTATCTATGTTTTGCATATATTTTACGTATAAATGACATAAATATAGACTATCGAGTTACACGTGCCCAAAAATTTAACGAGCGATTTTCCATTTAAAGCAAAATAAGAAACTGCTCGTCGTGATATCGACGATTAAAAATCGACAAGAATAAATGGATATTCTAAAAAAGCGGAAAGTGTATAATAATAACAAATGAATAAATTTTTTATTTATTCATTTCGAACGAATGGTAAAAAAAAAGAAAAGAAAATATTCTCTATATAGTTTATGAAATTTACGAAATAAATAATACGAATGGTTGTATTTAAATGGAGCAAAGAATTATATTTTACGAATGTATGTACATGTAATAATTTTATACCTGATATTTCTTAGGTAGAGGTTGCGAGTATTTGATCAAGTTACACAATGCCACTGAACTTCGATCATCGGTACACTCGGTCTGTAATGGATCTTGTTTCACTTTGTTACAAAAGGGATGAATAGACTTTCCCCTGAAAAACGATAGTAAACTTCGATATTAAAGATATATAATAATCTATTTCACTTTTGTTTTCACGACAATTTTCTCGTTGTTTTTATATTACAACGCAGCGTTTATTATTATTATTATTATTATAGATTATAGACTCGACGAAATATTGTTATTATATAATAAAATTATGCGTTTCGCATCCATCTACGTTATTAAATTAAAATATGATAAAAATTTTTTCTATTTTTGCATTACTTTTTTTGGAATACATACGACAACCGAAACGATTTTGAAGATATCCACTCCTTACACGACTTCATCGAAAAATTGCAGCCGAGATTCCTACCCCATCCTAATTCTTGTGCCATCGAGTAATTCGCGCTGTACCATCCGGTATCTTCCATAAGAGCAAGTGTTATCCTTGAATAAACTGGATTTTGAGTATGTGTCCCCGTCATTGCTTCGTTCTAAAACGGTGAAAGATCGTGGCGTTTAGATTTTACAAAATATCGAAGTAAGTACGTCACGATGCGCGATATTTTTAAAATTAATCGCAAATATGAAAACATTTCGAGCTAATGAAACGATAGATAATTAAATTGTGTATTAAAAAGGGGCAAAATAGCATAATAAAAATATAACAAACAATTTGTTTATTTTAAAGCGTTGTAATGGCGTTATATTTCTATCCCCATCGTGCTTCTTATCGTTTCTTTTTAAGTGTGTATCTATTAAACTATCTTGTAATAGATATTCTTCTTCCTCGAATTTTGTTTTACTTACGATAAAATTTAATTCGATATCGGATTTATTTCGTTATGTAAATATCAGTGATACGATTGATTTAATTTTCTTTACCAATGATATACGATTAATGATTTTTAGGTAAAGGGGAAAAAAAAAAAAGAAAAAAAAAAAACAACAAAAAAGAAAGCGATGCATTCGCTATATTTTAAAAACTGTTATAATTGTTTAATTACGCGTCGCGAATATCGTTGGTCGAATTCGATAAAACGATTCAAGGATGGTCGTTCGAATCGTACGGTATTCGTAACGATTTACCTCGAACACTCGTTTTTCCCAATGTGTCAATGCCGTGCCATCTTCCCCCTGATCCTCTAGCTCCGCGCCTTCCAGCTCCGGACAATTGAAGTGAGCTTGAACTTCGGCACGAACTCTCGGTGTCACTATCATTTGTATCGATCTTTCTACGTAGCCTCCATGCACTTGCCAATATGGCCTGACCACGGTTCGAATCGTGTTTTCACTCCATTGATGCGTTTGTAACCTGATATCACGTTATATGTATATATAACGAAAATTGAACGTATAAGAAAAAAGCATTCGATACGATACACGATATGAAAGGATGGCGATTTGGACGCGAGACTAGAAGAAAATACGAACGTTTTTTTACTTTTTTTCTCGGACGAATCGGTGGAAATATGACAAGGGTGAAAACCGGAAGATATCTCTATCGACGGAAGAGGAGAACGTGATTGAAGTGTATACGTAATAGTACATAAAAGGAATATCGAAAAGAGAGAAAAGAGATAAAGTGTTGGACAACACCGGAATTTGGCTCCTTACGATTCGTTGATTCGGATAGAAGCGATAGTGGCAGGAAAGATTTATCTGCGAAAAGGAAACGACAATGACGAAGAGACGTTATCGAATCGAGAACGAGCTATTCTCGTTCGTCGGACTCGAAATCATTTCGGATCAGATCAATGTATTATTTTATTATTTTAACGTATAATAATGTACATTCGATATGACGTAAACGAAATGTTATATCTAAAATAATAGTAAATAAAACGAAAAATGAAGATTGAATGATGATACAAAAGGATACAAGATCGCTTACTTTTCGTTTAAGAATGGTTTCCCCGTGTCGCTTCTTCTCGGAGTTCTAGGTTCTCCATTTTCATCCCGATAGAAGGCGTACAAACTGACGGAAAATCCCAAGGCGTGTAATATTTCGTGTTTCACCGTACTTAGCAAAGTTTCGAGCTCTTGTGGCTTCGTGCTTATGCTTTTCGGGCATAGATTGGCATGACCAGCAATCGGTCTAGAAAATATCGAATCGAAATATCGTTGGAACATGAATCTCTGGAGATTGTAACGAAAAAACGATGCGATTACCTGTCCAATGCCGCTTCTTGTTGGCAATGGGCCGCGTAAGCCACGGTTAATCCTTTATGGCATCTTTCGGTTTGCATCGCGGATACGTAGAAAACAAAATCGGCTCCGTCTATACCGGGGCCTGCCTTGCTTCCTTCGGCTATACCGCAATTATGCCCTGTTGCGTTACACGTTCTACAAACCTGATCATCGCATCGCGTTCATTTCTCATTTTCAATATATCATGTATATATTATAATATACAGGAAGAATACGCGAATATATCGAACGCAACGAGAGTGAAAGAACAATCGAGTAACCGTTATTTTAATTAATTTCTTACGTCGAGATGATCTTCGGGTACGACAACTTCGCCGCACATCGTAATGGGCCGACAGGTATCTATACAGTGAGTGTGATGATCTTTAACAAATACTTGGCTACTTTCGCATTTCCTAAAACATAAGAAATTTCGTAAAACGAGTAATTATATAGTTGGACTTAAATATCGATCGAAATTGTTTTGGATCAATATTTAAAAAGTGGCTTTTTAGAAGCGATATAACGAAAAAAACGTTTAGAATTAAAAATTAGTCGGTTATCTTTGGATGATAAATCGCTATAAAATTTATTTTATAAGAAAACTTTTCGCTATTCGCTATTGAAATTTTCTCGAGTGACTCTACATATATGTATATCCCGTCGTAAATTTTTTCCTTTCTCGAATCTCGTTCTTAAAAACGCGATCAACTAACTTATTTTATTTAGAACGATTAGGAGAAGGAGGAGAGAGAGAGAGAGAGAGAGAGAGAGAGAGACGATTATTCTTCCTTACTTTTTTTGGGGAAAAAATTGTAAAAGTTATTCAATTTCTGTTTCAGATCAGGAATATTCCTTAAATTGAGGCATTTGAAAAGATGAGAGACAAGCATCGTATGACGTAATGATCTGGAAATATTTGAACCATATTGCACTAGATATCTAGGTATCTAGATATAATTGTACATCGGAGACTAAAAGTAAGGATAAAAGAGATATACGAAGAAGAAGACTCATCGTGTTTCAAATTGTAATTGCTAATTGATTAGAAAATAGGTTGATAGAAATTCTCATATTTTTTGTTTTCTCATATTTATTGTTTGTAATATATAGATATATAATTAGATTTTGTTTTCCTTATAAAAATTATATTCAATTATCATTTCTAATTATAATTATTATTTCTTTTTTTTTTATTTCTAGTATAAGATCTGATACAAAGGAATTTAAACAAGGAATTTGTTTGTTCATAAATTATTATCGTTTCTTTTTTATTCTTGTTTAAAGCGATATATTTTCGTAAAAGCGAGTATTTATTTAAAATACGATTTAAAGTACGAAAAAATTTAATTAAATCGTGATTCGAGAAAATTTGGAAGTAAAATTCACAATAAAAATAATTTTTGGAATTGAGAATAAGATAGAATCAAGATTATAGATATAAATTTATACGGGATATTTTAAAGGTAAATTTGTTTCGAAACTTTCTCCTTCTCTCTCTTCTTTCTCCTTCCTCTCTTCTTCCCATGCAACGCAGAAAAGAAAAATGCGTGTAATTTCCTCGAGTAAGATATACCGGTATCACAAGCTTCTCCAAGTCTGTGAAATTGCAAGATTTTTATCTCGATACGGATGTGCCTGATGTCAGCGATGGAAAGACGGTCGAAAATCTTTTTTATTTTTATTTTTTTTTCTTTCCTTTCTACCGGTGAATAACTGGTAATTGGAAAAGAAGAGAAAGAGAGAGAGAGAGAGAGAGAGAGAGAGAGAGAGAATGTTAGATTTCGTAAAGAGGTGGTAAATTGGCTGGAAACTGATTAAATATTTACGGAAAGCATTTTCTCTCTATAAATTAATGACGTGTTCAATTTCAAGAGGTATCGTTAAAACGATATTGAAATCGTAAATCTAAAGAAATTTAAAGGCACATCCAACTTGATGGCACTTATGGCGTTGGCAGATTTTCAGAAAAGAAGAGGAAAAAGGAAAGAGAAGAAAGATGAAACCGATAATGAAAGAGAGTGCATATGACGGGAAGTCGTATAAAAGTGGAAGTTATGGAAGAAGCAGCTGCGAGATTTCAATGATTTAAACCACAGATTTTCGGCCAAGAGAATCCTCGAACCGATCGTACATTACGTAAATTGATTCGAGCGACCGTGTGATCAGATTAACGGATTAAACGTTGTTAAGCTCCGATATAACACATTGTGCATAACACATCGCAGCGTAAGTACATTTTCGTTATTTTGCAAAAATGGACTTTTCTTTTTGTTTTTTTGTTTTTGTTTCTTTTTCTTTTTTTTTTACATTTTAAACCGATATTTATCGTTCGTATCGTTATTTCTATCGTTTCATCTAAAATTGTATTTATAATATGAAAAGATTCGATTCGTTTTCACGCGTTGGACGAGCGGACGGGATAAGGGATAAAAATGTTGTACGGAGAAGTTGTTTCGATAGTGAATATCGCAAAGGTACTCATGGGAGTCTTTCAGCACGGTATTATAGCCGAGGGATATTTATGAATCGAAGAAAGAGGATCTGAGAAAATCCTGCGAGAGATGCTATTCTATCCTGTTCTACTATTCCATCCAGTTTTCGTAATCCCTATTGGATCTGCCCAACTCGATAAAAGAAAACCGTATGGCAGAAGAGAAACTAGCTATGCCGCAAACCGTTCGCTTCATTTTCTTCTTTCCTCCCAATCTTTTTCTCCGATTCTATCTCTAAAAGCCATAACGTATTTTTAGTTTTCTTCTATCTTTTCATCTTTTTTTTTTGCGCCGTTATTATATCAAAATTAGGGATGCGATCCAATAAACATCGACGTTTCGTTTTGTTACGTACGACGAGTTGAAAAGTTCGTTTAAAAATTCCAAAATATCTCTTTTTATGCGATACCGAATATAGTTGAAATGTTTGGAAAAAAAAAAAAAAGAAAATTAAATCGGTGGCAAATTGACAAAAAGTTTTTACGGAAAGACGATTTGATGATGAAAAGAAAATCTCGCTGATATTCGTGATATTATAAAAAGGTATCAAAAGTGCTGAAGATAGAATTGAGAGAGAAAAAGAAAGCGTGTGAATAGCTGACGAGAGATGGAGAATAAACGAGGGAAACGATCCGATTAAAAGTTTGAACAGGTACCTCACTGGTCGCGGTAAAGTGGCGCTTGCGTGCATTTTCTCTTAATGGATTTTAGAGTACCTAAACGAACGAATGAATTGTAACGTCGTGAATTTTTACTACGATTAACTAATTTTAAGCATTACCGATATTATATATAACGTTTTTATTTCCATCCAAAGTATTGAACATTTGTATACACCCGATTAAATTATTCCTTTCTGACAACGAAATAATTTTTTTTCACATATGAATTAATTAATGTTGAAATATATGTGTCGTTATCCGTGTGTTTCATCATATTTTTTTTCTCGTTCTACCCCGTTGTTGCGAATATTAATCGTATGGAAAACATGTCGCGTGTAGAAAATAAGGCTGTATCGATCTAGGTATAGGTATAAGATATTTCCGTGTCCCTACAAGTTTGAAATGAAATTATTCAAATTATAGCGCGCGAGATATTAACTCGTCAAAAATCGAGAGTTCGATCTCGGATCTATGATGAATAGAAAAAGGAGTGTAGGAGATATAAGGAATATACGAAAGTAGAAAACATCGATTGTAATGTTTCGTGTTTAAAATATTTCCAAGTAAATATATCTTTGCATATATAGTAAATGAAATGGGAACATCCGCGTGACTTTTAGTACATTTGCATATTTCCATATACATATACATTTCAGGTATATGTGTATTCTTATTTCCTTATATTTTTTTATTTTCTCTTTTTTCCCTCTTTTTTTCCAAGAAATTTCCTTTCGCTACTTTCCTCAATACTTTTCTACAAGTTTTTCGTTTCAAAACATTTGTATACATATTTTTTACGATACTTTCCGAATAAATATTTCTGAACGTTATAAAATTATCGCTGCGTTTTTCTTTTCCTATAGACAATTGTCGAAATATATTTTGTTCATAAATTGGATAAAGAAAATAAATCGAACAATTTAATATAAATCTCGCGTTTGGGCGCTAGAAACTTTGACTTGTTAATAATAATATAAGATGTGGAAAAACATTTTGTCATATTAAAGATATTAGATATTAAATTCTTTCGTTTATTATTTTTAATATATACATTGTCGTACGTATACCGTGTACTTACGCGTGTATTCTAATACACACTCTCTAATTTAAATATATATAAATTATTCGTACGAAAACTAAATAAAAAGGAATATAAATTTTTCAAATATTTTATTTGGTTTGCATTTAACAAACATACCTAATTTTATTCGCGGTATCGATGATGATTAATAACAGGATCTAAGTTAGATATCGGTAATTAATGTTACATCGCTTGTTGCGAAGCTTTGGATCGATATAGTACATCGCATGTCCGTCTTCCTTAGAAGACAAATGACGTTCCTTGATAACAGCGTACATACCGCAAATGGTGGTAATTAATGCGAAATATCGATATATCATTCGTTACGTTAACTTAAACGTTAATACGAGTTTATCTAATGAAAATGTATCCATATTCGGAATGATTTTTAAATTTTTATTCACTGGAAATAATTATTTTCATCGATCTATACGTATTTTGTAAAACAAATACTTTTAGACCGGTTGGAATAATAGTTTCTTGTTCGTGCGTTAGGTGGACAAATTCTTTGTATCGGAATAGCAAGTAGGATTGGCAAAAATAAGAAATGCTTTCTTCCTGTCTAGCGTGTGTTCCGTGTGGTCTTGTTGAATAATGTAACGAATTCTCTTCCGCGTCACGGAAGCCCATCCTCTCATCCACCCGCTTCGCTCTCGAATCCTCGTCTTTTCGCGTCCGGTCGAAGCTCAACCAGAACGTCAAAAGTCATTGAAAATCCCAGAGGACTCGTGCAAAATTGATTTGCCGCATGGATTTCGTTATCCGCGACTTGCTAGCACCTTGGATTTCGTAGAAGCTTGGCAAATGCATAAGTGAGGCTAAACTTACCTTTCTCCGCTGTCACATTCTCAAAAACTTTCAAGGAGGAAGGAAAAAAAACTATGAGATATTCAGATATTTGCATTAGTTTTGAATCGAGTAGTTCTAAATTTTACAAATGTGATCAAATTTTATCAAATATTATCAAATATTATATCGAGATAAGTAAGAAAACATATATAACATATATATATTCTTCTCGTATAGTATGGAATTTAAAATAATTTTGACGCAATTGTATAACTAATATCAATGGAAATACAAATCTCGTTTTAATTTTTAAAAATATATAAAATATTATCATGAAAAATAAATCGTTAGCTGTATAAATTAATGATAAAAATTTATATATTAATTTTTATATTAATCATTATTATTAATTATTCTCATTATTATTTTTATTATATATTTATTATATATTTATTTTTAATCGATGTATCTTTATAAGATGTATTGAATGTATATATAACAATGTATATTTATCATAATATGTTTCAATTTTCGCGCGGATGAATAAGAAAACTCATTGTGCTCCAGCCAATCGAAAAGCTCCTAAGGCCTAGTGGCTAAACGAATCAGTGCGCATGGCTTTAGTCTATTGTCAAGAAACGTGCGAAGAGTATGTATTGCATCGGCATAAATATATATATATAATTGTGTAAAATTTGTTGATATTGTGCTATAATTTATAAATTATATGTGGTTTTTATTTAATTAATGTATATATATATATATATATATATATATATATATATATGTTTAATTATTTATCAAATATTATATCAAAATTCAATTATATTTTTTTTTGTCGTTCTTCATTGCTCACGCATTTGATAGTTATAATTATCGATTGAATTCGAATTGATCTGAAGTTGGATTTGAATTATTGTTTTATTTTAACATCAGTTTATATTATTTATATTCATATTTTTGTTTTATAATTCTGATTTTTATTTGTGTCGTTTAGTTTACCATTTAATTATTGAAATGATTTTGGCGCAATAGGTTAGTTGCATACAACTTTTGTGCAAATGTGGTAAGATTGACTTATTTTAACAAAAAGTCGCATATAAATAATTAAATTTTTTTGGTCATTTTTATTTCATATGTATTTTCCTATTTATTCTTATTCAAATACATTTATAATACGTCATATATTCAATTCATATATTATTTATTTTGATTTTATGCTTAAATCTAAAAATATTTCTTATTATTTGGAAGAAACTTTTGACGGTATATATTATTTCTGTATTTATTTTGATATTACGTTCAAGTTAGAAAATGTTTCTTATATAGCTGGGAAATGGCGATTAGCGTTCGTGTTATGTTTCGATTGTTGTCAAACTTCGGGCATAATTTAAGTCGATGATCGAAATTGCGACCTATCATTCTTCTATAAACGGTCGTCGCGTTTAGACGTCTCGCTTCGCAGGTATGTCGTTAATAATATATCGTTAATTAAAATATGTATTATTTTTATAACTATTCTTTTATTTTTTATATATTATTATTTAATTTGTATAACTTATTATTACAATTGATAATTCTTTGAGATAATAACATATTTAATTTTTATTATTAACCTTAATATTGTTTATTGTTAGTTTTATTCGTGAAAAAGATTTATTTTTTAAAATAAGATTTGAATTTGATTATTGTTTTGTTTCAACACGATTAGTTTTAAATTCATATGTTATAGGTATATATATATATATATTTATTTTAAAAATTAGAATTATCTTTCTTACAGATTAATAGTTTAGACTATCAGGATAACCTATAAGCAGGAAAAAGAAATTTCAATATGGACGTTATAACGATCGTTTGACGTATTCGGAGAAGTGGTTTTATATTTGATCTTTTGTATTAAAAGTGGATAGATTTTTATTTTTTTTATCGGATTGTGATAATGTTCGTTAAATATAATAATACTTCAGTATGTGAATTAAGAATACGATGAAAATGGAACAGATCGTAAAATTATATTTCTATTTTGAATTTGTTAGATTATTAGAAAATTGTGATCGCGCGCAATGCGGTCGATAGAGTCAGTGTTTGTTTCGTAATAGTATTTTCCATTTTTTAGAATATACTAATTAAATGCAATTATAAACATAATTAAATATAATACGCGAAATTAGAATCAGTGCTTGTTTGCCAATTAAAAAAGATAAACAGACGTTAATAGTTATTAATTTTTATTTATTTTTTTTTGTTTTAAATATTCATTTTCGATAGAGGTTAGAATCAGTGCTCCACTCAAGAGAATAAAAAAAATCATCCATCATTCGAAAAAGTAATTATCTTTTTTTCTATCTAAATTTTTATTCTGTAGTTAAAAAATTTGAATTTTTAAATATCAATCATATTCAAATATTTTATATTGATTTAATTTTTACTATTATTTTACTTTTATTATCTTATCTTATTTCCTTTATCGTTTATTCCTTTATCCTTATACCTTTACATTTGTAATAAATTATAATGGATGAACTTTTTGTTTTAGATATCCCAATCTTTGCGATAACTACTTCACGATAGAGAGATTATTCGCATCTAATGGTGAGTCGCATGAATTTTGATTCCTCCGATCACTCAATCATATCGTAGGACGAAAAGTCCGAAACGATACGGCTGATTGGTTGTATATAGAATTTTTCACGAGCACAGTGACCGCGGGTATTTTTATATATCCGTGAATAGTAACATTTTCTTTTTTTCATTTCATTTATTAGCTCAGGCTAGATCTTCTTGTACATCGCGTTAGCTTATAAATATTAATAATCTTCCAAGTTAGTATAAAATTAAATTATTGTATATAAATATTCGCATCTGAATTAGAGACAAAATATTTGTAATAAATAATAAATAATGCATTTTTAATTCTATTTATATTAATATAATAGTTTTAGTTGTTTGATTATCAAAATAATAAATTTGATAGTTTTGTTTTTCTCGTTTGAAAATATGTAAAATATTATGTTCAAGAAGATACTTCGCGTCGGCTAGATTTTGAAATCAAAGCTATAAATTTTGAATATTTGTTTTGTATTTTCGAAAATATGCTTTGATAGAGAAATCGCCTGAGAATATTTTCATTAATAGGATTATTTAACTTTGAATCAATTTATTGAATTTCATTTTAATAATTTTTTTTAATAAATATATTCTTTTCTGATTATTTAATTAGTGATTTAATTAGTGATTCTTTTTTTTTTTATAGAATATTAAAATAGAAATAGAATATTGAAATAGAATGAGATTATGTAAAATTAAAATTCATTAAAATTCAATCCGTTAGATATAAAATGAATATATTAATATTTTTTTTAGCTTAGGATTTTCAGGTTTAATTATTCTTCCATGTCCATTGCCAGAATCTCGCTCACGTGTTCAGGTACTACTTGGGTGAGAGAAAGGCAATGAGCATGATGATCTTAGATCATAAGCTAATAAAAATTTCTCGGCGACTGACGATGCATTAGTGTATCGTGCACGATGTATTTTCCACATTGTATGCGTGAGTGTGTGCGTGTGTTAGGCTGTGGAATTGCATCGTTTGTTATTTTTATTATTTTCTTTATTCGATTGTTAATTCAATTACAATTTACAATCGAGATATTATATTTGAAATAAAATAATGTAATAATAATAAATAGTAGCATTATTTATTTTTAGTTTTAAATTACAATAATGGAAATCTAATTGATCTCGTTTAGTCATTTCTTTTATCTTCGATCATAAATAATTGAAATTTTTGATACAAATATACAAATACGCGTTTTGATCGCGTTTCACGCAATGGTCGCTAACAATCGTCAGTCGATTTCAGGAAAATGGTACGTACAGTTAGAAGTGTGAGAGTAAGTGTGCCAAACTCGGGTGTCGGAAGCGTCCCGGGACGCTTTCCCTAGTGTAGGCTTTTTGCGCCCGGGTATTATGCATGAGAATCGTGGAACGAATGTGTTGGTGTGCCTGTTTTGCCAATTTTTAAATATAGGGATAGGTAGGATAGGTAGTATATTTCTGATGTGTCTGTTTAATTATAAGTAGGTAGGGCCGGGCAGGTTGTCACTGTCTCTGATCGGGTAGGCGCGTTTTCGCGTGACAACCTGTTTCAGGAAGTAAAATTTGAAAGATCGAGGATGAAGCTCGAAAACGAGTGGACAGTGTGTCACTCGGTTGTTGGCTTTGCCGATCGATTTTTCGAATTCCGCGGTCGTGGACGCGAAATACGTTTCGAAACGAACGTTGCGCTCGAGATTCCGCACATGTATTAAGAACGATCATTGCGATCGTTGGTCGTACATGTGCACTTATGCCCGAAGGAGGAAGACCGAAGAGGCCCGACAAATTGTCATGAAGAGGGCTGCAACGAATGATTTCTCATTTTTTGTATCTTGTTTGGATCCAAAGAATGGGAAGTCATTGTTACTATTTTGTCACTGTGCTCGTTTCAGTAATATGCATATACATGTTATTGTCTGGCCGATTTACATGCCGGCCCAACGTTCAAATCCAATCAGTTATGGATATCGCGGTTTCGCATTATTTTGATTATAAATTATTTTTTTATTATTATTTTTTTTAATACAAACTTAAACTTGTCTTATAATGTTGCGATCGGGATATTTGACGTTTCTATAAGTTTTCTTATAGAATATATTTATTATAATTATTTATAATTTTACGTTAAAATTAATAACGTTACGTGATAAATGCTCGCGTTTTTTTATAGTAGTGTTGCGTTTATAATTTGTCCATATTTCTTGTTGGATCGTGGAAATACGTTCCTACTCCTGGATCACTGATTGGAATCAAATCCATTTGGATGATTGTACGACGGACGATAGCCTTTGATATGGCTGCAATTTTCCGCTATTAGTGTCGCGATGATAAAATATGAGTGCGTAAATTAGTTTATTAGAGTTTTGCAAATAATCGAAATATTATTGAAAATATATGTTATATGTATCTCTTTTTTCTTTACCTTTTTTTTTTTTTGTTTATCAAGACTCGAATTACAAACACAATAAAGCATTCTTCGTACTTTTTTTTTAAAATTTAGTATATTAGAGTTTGCGAAATAAAAAAGATGTTTCACTCACGGTTTGTTCGGATTTACATTGACTCGAATTATTATTATACTTTGGATAGCCCTTCTGGCTATTTCTTCTTTGCTTTTTTCTTTTCATCGCCTCTTTCTTAACAGAGAATTTGTTACTGAAAATATAATTGAAAAATGTATTCTTTTGTTAATAATAAATATTTTTCATTCGTTACAGTATTATTGAAAATTATTACGATTAAAATGAGATATTTAGTTGAAGTCAGATTCAAACTGAATTAGAAAATTTTGGTTAAAATTTTTTAATTCAAATCAAAATTCGCATTTTTTTCAATTGTCATTTTCAACGTCATTTTGACGAGGAAAAAAATTAGAAGAATGAAAATTTATGCGTTACTTAACAATATTTTCATTATTAATTTAATAATTGAGTTTGTTACAGGTTACAAATTGAAAAAGATGAATAGAAAAAAAAAAAGATTGTTAATTGTAGTTATATAGTAATTGTAGTTATTATATAATTTTATTAATTTCATTAGTTTGTTTCAAAAACAAACAAATTTAACAATGTTAATAAAAATTAAGATACGTTTCAATTTACTATTTAATATTATATTAGTGAATATTAGTGAAACAACTTAATAAAGGTATAATTAACATTATGTTACTTAACGTGTTGTTTATTTAAATAAAAAATAATGTAACGTAGATAAATAGAAAATGAAAATGGGGTGCATGGTTTGGTATGGAGCATTTATTCCGCTTATTTTATTTCATTTTTTAAATGTTTTCTAACTATTATTTTTGACGATGAAAATATTGATAGAAATTGGTATTTAGTTTTTTTAATTAGTTTTTCGCTTTCCTTGTACATACAACGTTTCGTTATTTGTTTTGCACAATGATCGAACGTTTTGTAAATAAATATGTATATATGTCGAAAGGAGAATTTATTTGAGAATGAATAAAAATTTTCGCGATAAGAAAAGGATACGATAAGATGGAATGGATATTAGGATGAGAAGCGGCGGGATTTGGGAAATCGTGTATAATCCTCGTGTATATATCAGTGGTATATCATGTATATGTTATATAAGAAATAACAATATGAGTTAATTGGCTGCAAGCGCGGTAATATTTTTGGTAAAAAAATTCAAGCGATTTAATAATCGTGATTTACGTATATTGTACGTAGAAGAAAAAATTTCTCAAAATATCACGTCTATTCTACGTTTTTCATATCTACTTTGATCTAATTACGATACGTAGATATAATATAGCGTTGAAAGTTTTGATTTGTAAGAGGAATGAACGCTCGTTCGTTTCGTTTCGTTTCGTTTCATTTCCAAAGTTGGACAGAAAAGCACGAAAATGAATATGCATGCATTCATCGAAACGTGACAGATTAATAGATAAAACGATTACCTGCTTAATCTAATAGTGCTTTTTGTTTCGCGGACCATGAGTGCCCGCTCCCAAAAGTGCACTGCTTCGGGTAAAATGGTATTCTGAAATAAATCAAAATGCACGATTTAAATATTACGTAATTGCTTTTTCACCTTTTACTCCTATTATTTCCAAATAAATAAATAATCGCGACAAACACGTTTCGTCACAAGTTTTTTTTAATTATAATTAGACGATAATTAGGCATAATTTGTGGGAATCTGTGTAAACTTTCGTGCACGATTATATACGAAGAATGGCGAGAATCGGAGAGAGGAAGAAACGACCATCTATATTACTTCCGAATGCTTTAAACAAACGATCGCTGGATGGTTGCGTGTTGTCGAAGGGAGTAAAAGGGTGTAGAAGGGAGTTACGCTCGAGCGAACGTGCGTCATTAATATCGGCCTAATGGCAAGCGTCTGATAATTAAAACGGAGCCGAACAAATGGGGCTTGGAACATCATGAACGTGCAACGCTTAATTTCATCGTCTTTAATTATTTTTCACCGATTACATTGTAGACGGCGTTTCTCGTTAACAGCTTTACCGATCCAATCTTTCGAATAACGAGCAACCATTTATCGATCATCCAACGATGGGTAGAAGAAGAAGAAGAAGAAGAAGAAGAAAACATTTCGTATAATAATTAAATCAAATCGTGATTTATCATAATAGAGATTGCGATTTCTTCTGCGTAAAGAATACAAAGCGTACAATTTAATGTGTTTATGATTTACGATTGAATTTATTACGATTAAAATATATATATTTTTTTCAAAATTTCTCAGCGACAAAACGTTGCAGCAAATCCAATTTTTCTTCTGCGTTGGCATGTTCTCGGCAGTGTCCGTTATATATACATATGTATACATATGTATACATATGTAGCTGTTAAATATATATATGTATATATATATATATATATACACACACGTCCACTCCTTATCCTCGTTAGTTTCATTTCGCTTCTCCTCTCTTTTCTTTCCACGTCGTTCGCTCCTATATGATGTAGCCAACGTTTCCTTTATCGCTACACGGGAGAAGCGCTGTTCTCCTTTATCACAATATTCCGTAAATCCTAGAAATATCTTTTCGTTGTCGTGTTTTCTATCGATACGAGAAATTTTCTGTATATCGTCGAGTAATTTTTTTTATTAGACTTATGCTTCTTTTATTATTATACTTGTAACGAATAACAATATATTTGTTCATCCATTGATTAGAATTAATATTCGTAACAGAAATATAATTTGTATCGCAAAAATTATCTAAATTATATCTATATTTTTGTTATTAACTTAGATATTAATTCTTTGGCATTTTATAACGAATATAGAAAAGTATGAAATTGAATTGTCATTAAAATCATAATGTTCCGTGACTGGTGAAATGATGGATGGATATAGATATATAGAAGAGAAATATAAGAAAATATTGTAGAAAAAAAGAAAAAGGAAAAAAAGGAGATGGAAAAATTAATTTTTCACAGATTATCGAAAAATAACGTATATCGAGAGATTGCTGGTGCGGATTACGAAAAAAATAGAAGAAACGAATCGGTGTTGCTTCATCGAATTTCGCGGTCGGTTAGATGCCGGTATTAAATGGAAATGTCGAGTCTTATTTAAATTTTAGATGCAATTAGATTCATTTACTCTGGCGGTGGCAATTATTCGAGTTACGGAGCAAGATGGCGGGCGGTATCCTGGTGAAAATTTTCGGAATAAATGAATCGCGCGCGAGTCGTGATGTTACGAAATCGTTGGCTGACCCGGCGAACACCGTTTCTACTTCAGAACAACCCATCATTTCCCCTTTCCAATATTCGACATTCATCACCGCGCGATTTACCATCTCGATAATTAGCGTTTTATTGCCGTGAAACCAATTATTTTTATTGTTTTTTTTTTTCTTCTTTTTTCTTCGAACGAACGATCGATTCGATAGGGGGATCGGTGGAGAATCGCGGAAAGATTGCTAAATATCGCGTTCGCGATACTTGGAATGATGGAAGAAAGGCGGAGAGCGGAGATGCGAGAGATGGGGAGATTGGCGCGCAGTTGAACGGAGAAATTTAGAAGATAGAGGGCAAATACAGGGAACGGATGGCAAATATGGCTTTTCGCCGTGTTTGACGATCGATCCGATGCTCGTTCACCGGAGAAGGGAGCAATCGGTTTTCAACCTCTGCTCCCTCGCGAGATTATCATACGACCGACTATTATGCGGAGTAAACGGGGATGGCCCCGCGTGTTCCAAGCTTGCCAGGTGCTCTGATTGAAATGCGCCCGGTAATTTCCGCTTATTTGCCGCATACACCTATACCCGCCGTGGTGGTACGTTAGGACCGGTACGATGCCGGTAACGTTTGATACGACGGAGAACGCATCCATATTCCACGCTCCATTTAGATTTCCCATATGCCATATATCTACGTATATCGGGATAGGAGGTAGGGTAAAAGCTGTCACGATTATGCGTGTATCGTTCTCGGCCATTCGTTTCGCATAGTAACCGCTAATTAAATCGATCGGTATTAATCGTCGCTTAGGAAAAGATAAACGTTACGCTTCGTTGGATAACTTTCGATCGTCGGTCGATGGATACGAGCCAAGACGTCATTTCGTACGATTCGGAAGGGAAGAAGCTTTCGCTTCGAACGTCGATACATGCGATTCCTCGCTTATTCGGAAGATATACGATCGATCGATTTTTCGACTCGGTGGAAGAAAGAAAGAATAATTGAAAAATCGTATCAATTTCGATTTCGAGTTACTTACGTTGATGAGATCCAGTTTTTCGTCGTCCAACCTGCAACACGAAAATTTATGATAAACGTGAAACTCGTGGATAGATATGATCGAATGATAACGTAATTAAGCTTGGATCGAACTTGTTCTCCAATAATCGATGTAAAAAATGTAAAAACGACAAAGTTGCGAATCGAAAAATGATGCGCGCGAATTTCTAATCTCGCGTTACTCCCGAGTAAAGTATACTCCGTAGAAAAGAGTTGATTTAACGTCCATTATGCGATCGATTTCTCGTATTTCGATGCGAATCAACGTCTCTCATCGACGCCATCGTAGAATTATACCGTGGAATTGCATGGAACATCGCGTTGCGTTTCGTATCCGAGAGCAATCTCTAGTCGTCGTCACATTGCCGTATAACGCGACGTTTCGCGTGGATATATCGAGCAAAAGTTTTGGCAGGAAACGTCGAGCGGGACGTGAAGGATAGGACGGCGATGCTAACCGAAAAAAGAGGGGGAAAAAAAAGAAGAAGAAGAAGAAGAAGAAGAAGAAAAATACGAGCAAGAGACACAACGGTACCTACCTCCTACAAGTTTAATCCTACGCGCGATTCTCTTCTTCTACAACTTGTTCGCATCTTTTCCTCTTCCACCTTTCTCATCTTTTTCCTTCCCCCTTTCCCCTGTCTATCTCCCCGTTCCATCTTTTGCTTCTTCCCACGTTACTACGTCGTGCACTTTTTGCATCACGTAATAAAACGTTTGGCCTTTTTCCCATTCTTTTTTCTTTCGTTAACGTTCCCTTTTTAATTTAGCTACGAAACAGCAACATTATTACGTTTTATACGATTTTCTAACCAGAATATTCTCTCGTTTCTTCTTAAGACCATATTTTTCTTTTTTTCCCTTTTTTCGCTTTAAAAAATTAAAAACAGTCGTGAAATGAAAATTCGTAAACGTCGACGAATTATTTTCATTTATCGCGTTACTGGAAAAAAACGCTCAATTTGATTTGATCAACCGTCGCTACTCTTATTTGCGTAAAAAGCGTTTCCTTTTTCTTACTTTTTATTACTTTTAAAACATTTTAAATTAGAGATTTTATGGAATTAAAATTATTAGGATGGAAAGTTGGACGAATCGCAACGATCGATTATTCGGATAAGAGAATTCGGATAAAAGTATAGACGCGCGTAAAACGATGTTTAAAACATTTTTTCCGACGATGAACGGATCTATTGGAATGGACGAGACGCGAGATTTAGCCAAGATAAAGCGTGGATAACGGCGGATATCTGTTTTTCATCGAATTCCGGTCAATTTTGAAAAGATACGAATCAGTCGATCCCCTTTTGCGTTTCGCATTAGATCTTTCCAATAGTATATACTATAACGATTTAATTCGTAAATTTTACACCTCGCTACCTTCAGCCCAATTTCTCGATCGTATCAATTTCTAATAATTTCGCGTTTATCTTGGGCCGTGCATGCTTCGTTTTTCCCAATAATAGGGACGCTCGATAAAACACTCGTCGAGTATTTCGATTAATTCGTTTATTGTCACACGCGTTATTCGCGATGTATAAACGTATAATATTAAGATTAAACGATTGGAATTCAAGATTCGAATCGCTTTAACGTCTAACGCGAAAGAAAAAATTAATTCTAGAAGAAGAAGAAGATAAATTTCCGTTTTGATACAAGGCAAAAATTGGCCTTTCCTCGACGCAGAAGCGCAGTGGAATTAATTACAAAGCAGCGAGAATCGCGGGTTGATAATTTTCGGCGTTCACCGATCGGTCTCGAGTCGAGCAACGAACGCGATTGTTGGAATATTTGGCATGCTGTTGGCGCATCGTGAGCCTGCCAACGGCCTTTCGATAAATCGGATTCCCGGCCTTGCCGGGTATCGAATCGCATTTCCATCGCAACACTTGCCACGCTCGAAAACAAATGCAAATTGCTTATTTTTTTTTATTTCTTCCAGCTTTCTTCCAACGAGGAGAGCATGAAAAACTTCTTAAACGAGTACTTATAAAATGGACGATTTCTAAATAGCAAAGCGTCGTTTAGACCGACTAATTGAAAAGTCGATAGAATTAATTAATCTGGGATGGGCGTTGTTGGCGTTGGCGTCCGTCGAACAGGGAAGGATCGGTTGAATCGGAACGCGCGATGCAACAACCCGTTAAACACGGAACTGGTTATATTATGATTTACCGATATGTGATCGCGTATGTTCATCCATTATGCTAAATACAAGATATAAAGAACGAAGCGATCGGTAATGCGTATACAAACGTATAATGTAACAATGTCGATATAAATGGGTATAGAATTCGTGGCTGGTCTCGAGTTAAAATTACGACGAGGTTATCCAAATTTTATATATATATATATATATATATATTAGTTTTCAAATTTCGGAAGCTATTCGTTATTTCTGGTTGATCGATCGAAATTTTTTTCGATATCGATTTTCTCGGATTTGTCAATTTTCCAGTGGGAAATTAATAGCCTTCAAAGTTACTCTCCTCTCGCGGTGTAATCGAATTCCAGAAGCAGCAGGCAGACGCGGTTCGATAAATCGAGAAATCCGTGCCGTTGCTTCTGGAAGGGCGCCAATTATTGGACGGGATAACGAGGATCAGCGGTGACGAAGCGCAGCGGCGCTCGTGTTAAATCTAATTAGATAAACCGATCTTTGCGGATGTCCAATTCTGCGAGTACACAGCCACCAGCTATATGTATAGCGGCGAGAGCAAATATCCTCACTCGTGTACGTCGATATATACGTTTATCTCGTGTATCTATGCGCTAATATCTACCGATGTGAAAATAAATCTAAAAGTCACGATGTAAAAGATTAAAAGGGCCGTCAAATTTACGACTATAATCGTTCGGAACGATAGAATTTCTTACTTTTGCCGCGTCGTTGCGAGATATCGTCGTATCTTGAAAAATCGGATACGTATTAAGATGCATCGGTAAAGATTATTCGAACGCGAGATATTTATATTTCGAAGGCGCATCGATTTAAATTTAATTTTCGTTTTGGAAAGATCGGCAAGTATTAGCGAATTAGCAAAGTTGGAGATTAAAGAGGATAGTCGAGCGCAAGAACCTCTTTTTTTTTTTTCTATCTAAAACCATCGGTATTTACTCGCATTTACTAACGCATAACGAACCGAAGCGATTATCGAGCGAAACTTGTTATCTTTTAGAATTGGAAAAATTGTAAATCGATCGAGAAACGAAGAAGGCGAGGGGATATAAGGAAATTCGGATCGTCTCGATGATTAGAGATTTCGAGTGGCAAGAGATGAGAAGGATAACGAAGGAGAACGTAAAAATATCAAAGCCTTTTTCTTTTTAAGCATAAAAGAGAGATTAGTGGACGAGTATCAAAGCGGTGAAGTTTACGAAGAGAACGATGTAAATTGAGATGCGCGAAACGACGAAAATACGATATTTCACGGCAGATTTTTGCGAACATTTCGCGATTTTGGTCTATCGACTCGATGTTTCACTCGTCATATTCGGAATACGAATCGACGTTAAGAATTCGATAATTGATAAAATTGCGAGAAACGAAGAATCATCGATTCGACTAAGATATTCCTGGTGTCGGAAATATTTAAACGAAGTAACAGGTTTTGCTTCGACGTGTACATTAACGATTGCAAGAGGTTCGCGTTGAAAGCGTGAATGAATCGATATATACCCGTCGTAGAGATTAATTTTCACATCGATAAAATTAGAAGTGAATTCTTTCATTCTTGTAGCGTTTCATCGGATAAAAGAGAAAGTAAGCGTAAGAAAGAAGGAAAAGAAAGAAAAGAAGGAAAAGAAAGGAAAGAAAGAAAAGAAAAGAAAAGAAAAGAAAAGAAAGGGAAAAGCGAGAATGAGAAGAAAAGCGCGGATAGAAAGATCCCGAAGGAATCCGAAATAAGCGAAGCGATCTCGCGTCTTCGTATTGGCGCATGGTCGTGCTCGTTTTCTCTCGGCACGCCGTTTGCGCTCGAGAACCTGGAACAAAGCTCTTAACTTCCGTAATTTCAATTTCAGATTATTCGTCTCGGTATTGCCGTAATACGGTTTCGCGTGCATTGTCAGCCGTAGCCGTCACCGGATTCGCAGCTGGTGCGGTACAAATTGAATTTCCATGTGGAGGCTGGCTGCTTGACAGTCAGATATGTCGTTACTTCGTCGAGCTTCTATCGATACAAACCGTGGCAAATATTTCATCGTCGATAGTTACTCGAATCCATATATATATCCTAGTATACGTAGTAGTAAAATAAACGACGAATCTCGTAGACACTTTGATTTCGATCTTTCGCGGATCGAGATTATTCAAAAACTTTGTTACCAATTTTTTTTTTTTTACGTTTTTCAACTAAAGATCGTAAAATTTTTTTTACGATTTCGATTTCTCTCGCACGACGTATTCCGCGAATTCCATCAGCAGCGCGAATAAGAATTAAGATTCGTACATATTACGTTATATTACGTTATATTACGTTGTTCGATATTATGAAATTACGTTTGTAGTTAGATCGATTCTCGTTGGGTTAAGTTTCCTTCGAATTTCCTCGACAACTTGACATTTCCAGTTTCGATGCAAAACTGAAATATATCGCGCAACGCGTGGAACTCGCTCACCGATTACGTTGGATCATAGTATCGCATGGTTGACACGATTTTCCAATGTATATTATATAATATATAATTTTAAATATAAAGAGGAGAAGGAGTTTGTCGTTTTACAATCGAACCGATAAAGTAATAAATCACGTTTCGATAAATTCGGTTCGAAGTCGGTCGCAAAGTGAGAGATGTTTGCATCCGTTCGAAATCGTTTAATGCTATGTTATTCTATTTCTTTTTTTTTTTTTTTGTAGTATTGTCCAATGTATGGACCAATTTATTTGGATTTTATTTGGATTCCAGTACACGGTATAATTCAAAATTTTAAACGGTAAGATTTTAAAGTTGGACGCACGATAAGAAATACGACGAATAAAACTGGTATAAAAATAATATTTTTTATCGCGACATGTTTGGCGTCGCGTGAGAACGAAAAGTACTGGGAAATTGAGGTCACGTACGGCTCGCGCATCGCGTATATTTTAAATTGTTGGTGTAATTTTCGCACACATTAAAATAAGAGTGTATGGGCGTAGACTCGGAGAGAGGCTTCCAATCGGTGAACAGTAGCTACGACCACGGCAACAGCCTACGCTTTGTGCCTGGGAATAGTACGCCCTTTTGTACACCCGTAACCTTTCGTGATCGTGAATCTTCGAGACAATAGTCTTCGAGATTCAACCGAACAATTTCAAACCGAGTAACGAAACGTCCAGATAATTCCAACTAATGACTAACTTTTCCAATCTCGAAGCGGAAATTTCCTATTCGTTATTAAAAAAAAAAAAAAAAAAAAAAAAAATAGATTTTATATTAATATTATAAAATTTCGTTTATCGGAGATACGTGTAAAAGAAACGCGTAAAAGATTGGAAACGGATGGAAAACGGAGATGAAAGTCGAAGAAATTCGTTTTGGAAACGGATTAAAATTTCAACTGATCGAGGAAGCGCGTTAAGATTCTGTCCTTGTAAAAGAAATCAAAGGATGAAACTCTAATCGTACGAGATTAAAGATCGCGGAGTCGAGGTTCGGGATAACCGGTTTTCGCTTTCTAATAATCGGAGAAATAACGAACCGAGTTTGGATCCTTCGCCTAACTTTTAAATTATCCTTTAAATCCAATCCAACGCTCTTCGATTTCGCTCCTTTTTTCGGATACCGATTTATTTATTTATTCGTTAAACGATTCGATTTAACTAATGAATAACGCGTTTATGTTATTTACCATCGTAGCTAATACGTAATAATTCAAAATTGTCGCGAATATTTTTTTCTCTTTCGTTTTTTTCTTCTTCGCAGATAGATACACGCGTAATTTTTCCATCGCTTTTGAATAATCGCACGTCGATGTTACGCTGGTGTAATATTCGTGCGGATGAATTACGGCAATGATAATTATGAGACGTGGAATAGAAGGACATTTATCTACGTACATCGATGGCAGTGGCGCGTTGAAACACCGCGTTGATAATGATGACATCGTAATTCGCAGAACGATAGCGGTCGATACGCTCGAATCGGACACGGATGAACGAGGGATATGGTGTATCTATCGAAGGGCTAGGGAGCTGAAAACAGTGTCACTCGTTTCATCGCGAATGCAAACGTATATGAGTGGAGTAATTGAGAGATCAATTAAGCGCGATGAGGCTTCGATGAATAGGAGGTAAACGAGATCGTGCGTAATGCGTATTATTGGAATTCGTGCATCCGTCAAAATTAAGTGGGAGTATGCGGTAAGTATGCAAAACTCTGATTAATTTCGAAATAAAGATTATATTATTAAGAATATCGATATCTTGCAAAATCGTGCTTTTTTCATTTTTCTATCATAATTTTAGATAATTATTCGACCAAACTTTCCATCAATTTGAACGACGAGAATCGACGATTGCAATGTCCCTTGTAACGTATCTAACCGTAAAAATGGAAGAAAGTCGAGCGTATTTCGTCGAATATATATACGTAGATATAAGTTAAATTGGATATTTCGCAGGAAAATGCGCATATTCACGGAATGTCCAATGAATCAGGAATTCTGTAGTGATTTATAACTATACCAGGATGGAGGCAATGCGGACGATGCGCGGGTCTCGTGGGGCTAAGAGTAGACCATAAACCTTGCGGTATACTGCAACTTTACGGACGTTATGCACAAATCTATCACGATCAACGGATTTCCGGAGACGTTTAGAAGCGATCGCTTGTTCGGTTTCCCAACCTTACCCTATCGCACATCGATATACATACATTTACAACTTGTATCCCGATAATCTTTCACGCACATTCCTCTATACTCGTACTTGTCATCCTCCAATAATCCCGATTCTCGGATACTACAGCGTCTACCACATATTAATGCGGTAAGATTAATTTTGCCATATAAATATATAAATATAATAATTATCGTCGATTAAACGGAAAAATCATTTTTTACGAGATGTGCGATTTATTTTGGTAGAAAAAAAAAGATAAAAAACGATAAAAAAAAAGAGATGAATATCGAATATTTGAACGTGCATGTACGATAAATAGAACAACGTGTATTGGCAAGTGTTGTAGGAGAGAGAGAGAGAGAGAGAGAGAGAGAAAGAAGAGAATTTAACAAATGGAAAACGGAAAAAGCGTCTGAACTATGCGAGATGTACTCGTCCACCAAAGAGGGGTACCGCGTCGTCCCTTTCACATGGTTGCATTCGACTGCAGGTGTAGCACCAGACACTTTAATTCTGGAGAGTGCATCATTTGCATCCTGGACGAGCGACCACGTCTCGAGAATCACCAACCGGAATCAAATACGAATAAAAGTAAAGCATCATCGTATAAGCGAAAAACGTTTATCAAGATTAACGAGAACGAGAACTCTTCGTTTTATTAATCGCAATTTTATTTTCCCGATATTTACATAACGACGTCAAATTTGTTACTTGCCGTTGAACGAGAGATTAATGCTTAAACGGTTGATAAACGAACACGTATTATGCACGCGAGGTGAAGCTCAAACGTGATCGATGATCAACAACGATCGACTCTCTTCGCAAAAAAGTTGTTGAAAATTTTTTCATCGTTTCGAATCTTTTACGATTCTTTACACCCAAAATTATTCTATCCAAGAGTAGATACGAGCGAAACGAGGAACGAAATAAGTATTCGCGGTTATCATAACATATTATTCGTCTATGTAATCTATAATTTTTGAACAAGAATTAATCCATATATTTTTTCTATATCAGAGATTTTATCGTATATGTATAAGGATGAGACGCGAAATAAAAAGAAAAATAAAAAGAAAAAAAAAGTATTGCAACAAATAGCAAGATATCGCAGAATTTTTCATAAATGTTAATTTTTACAGGGAAATCGCAGGAACGAACTGTCGCGCATACATATACATTGTCGTTGGAGTTGGTGATTTAATTAATTACCAGCAAAAAATGTTTTCACGTAGTACAGAAACTCATTAGCAGAGCAATTCGTGAAGGGGCGTGTATCCGCTTGAGTTTGCGAGCTCTCCGGAAAACAATAACTCTGATTTATTTCACGGTAAAAATATCCGCCGTTAGGGAGGCCGTATCTACAACCAACTTTTCCACCCACTACCATTCTTAATTTACATTTTAATATTTGATCCAACGACGATAAACTACGTTAAAATTTATTCCTTTAATTAACTATGTCAATCGGTACGGAAAACATTGTTGTTTAAGCGTTTGCCACGCTAAAAATTTGTTTGTAAGGAAGAAAGTGGTTATTCGTTTCGAAACGATATCATCGACGAAGAATATCGAAGCGCGAGAGAAATAAAGATTCGCAACGTTGGAAATTTTCCAACGTTGCAATCCTATTGGGTGTTTACCAAACGTTCGAATCTTGCTTGACTCGAATCTATTTGATTCCGGCTGTTGAAAGAACAAATATATATATATATATATATGTATATACGAGGAGAAAGTTTTCATCGAATTCGTGATGCGTTTCTCAAAACGACCAGGTAATTTACAGAGTCGAGGTAGGCCTGTTACGAGTCTATTCATCCTTGATACAGATTTCACGGTCGATCGGGAAATGTCGTTTAAAGCAAACGTCGAGCGAAACGCAATTTGTCCACTTATCTCGATGTCGGGAGAAGTTAGCGGCACGTTAACGTATTCGAGTGAATATTTAGCAGCAGCGTGTGTATACATAGAGGTAGATAGACCGATGTAGATGGTAATAGATGGTAGAATAGACCGATTTTGGCGCAGAGGTCCGCAACGACGATTCCGCTCGCTCGATTCGTCTCTCTCGAAGCGAATCGCGCACGGTCACCGTTCGTTCAAAACTTGCGTGATTTTTACACGCAAATATAAATTCTGACAAACGAACGCGCGCGATATTGTACGCATTAATTTGAAGCGCGACGTGTGCATGTTGCGCCGCGTCGCTCGTGTCCCCGTCCAGGGTTAACATTAAAAAGGATCAAGGCGATCGATGCTTATCCATTATCGACATTTATTGCGCGAAACCGAGAGTACGTCGTTTCTATCTGTCGGGCGTCAAAATACAAATGGAACAAAAAAGAAAAAAAGAAAAAGAAAAACTTTGTATTTGAAATCTATTCTACGATTGATATAATCGGGTTATTGTCGATTCGAATCGTTACATATCAAAGTTGAACGAATGACGAAACCTTGTTTCGTTTATAATTTTGAATATATATATTTTTCTTCCATCTATTTTATCGATGATAATAATGGCATGTCGGAGACGTTTTGCTTTCGTAATTCTTAACACCCGACTGCACTTTCTAGGCCAAGTAGGTGAAAGTAAATACGTTGCAAAAGTCAAGTTGAATAGCATGAGAATCGGTTGCCGCTCGATCAACTGTAATACGATTCTCGCGTAACACTCTTTGTCTTCGGTTATAACGAAACCGTTCGTTTCGATTATGATTAGAAATGTAATCGAGATTTTGCGAATTTGGACGGATTATTCTTAAACGTATCGTCTTCGTTTGGAAAAAATATTATATTATATCGATTATTGATGGTGGAACGACGACGAGTTTGGAACAAATTTCGAGCACGAATATACCTTACTCGATAATTTATTTGACCGATTTCCGTTAAACTATAAAATATACGATGTTTCTGTACGATGCAAACCGATTTATTTCGTTTTTACTTGCAAAACGTGTTTATACGCACCGGATGGATAAAACGAGGAATTAATCAAAAACAGCTGGAAATGAGCCGGATTAATTACGATAATTAACGAGCTTCGAATCTCGATTCATGCGTGATTGTAATATCGAACGATAATGAATTTTAATAGAAAATAAAAATAATAGTCCATATGTATTTTATATACACGAACAAGAATTTTTTTTTACATAAGCGAATAAGCGATTTTTATCTTCGATCGAAGTTGCATCGTTAACATTCGCGCGAGAAAGTAAATATTTTAACCGCTTTGATAAGAGTACAAATTTGTGTCTTGATGTTTTCCTAGTGTTTCAGACTAGGCGAGGAAAAAGAAACAGCTCTTTTCAGGAAAGGAAATTGTCGAGAAACGAATACTTTTGCGCGTAAAACTGCGAATTGGATCAGAAAAAATAGAAATTTATTCGTAATATAAATTTAAAAAAGTCAAAATGAGTATGCGAAGAAATGGGGAAAGAACGTAACGTTTTGTTCGGCTATGAATGGTGGATAAAAAGAAATACGATATTGATCTTTGCAAAGATAATTTTAAATTATATATCGATTGATCAATAATGATTAGACTACGAGATATTTCCATCCCGTGTATCAGCAATCTATCAGTATCTCTAATAATAATGTAATCGAATTGAAAATTATAATTAACTGATTTTTTACATAACTATTACGAGTTAAATTTTCTTTCTCTCTAATATCATTTTCTTTAAAAATATTACAACATTTAAAGAGCGGGTTACGAGATAAAACGATTATCAAAGTTAGTTATGAAGTTTAACGGGAAAGGTGGTAATTATTGCTTAAAAAAAGCAATATCAAAGTTTGGTTCATTAACGATGCGGAAAACGTTCAAGTTGGTTTTCAAGGAAAAAAAAGAGTTATGAGTAGTTTGAAAAGTAGTGCGATTTCAGCTCTATTTTTCGATCGAAGGGAATTCCATTTATCAAATATTCGTCGTATCGAATTCAAAAAAAAAAAAAGTATATGTATATATATAGATCGATTTTATCAATAGGTATATGATATTGGAATTGGTTTAAATTTGTCGTTAGCAGCGAAAATTTGTGAATAGGCGAAGAAGAAAGGTTGAAACGATTCTACCAACTACGATACGCGATATAATGCATTACAGTTCTGAACAGTGGGAAACATGTGCGATGTAATTAACAGTGCCGATAAGCACATATGAATATTATGGTTAATTTACGATCGCGGAGTACAGCCGGTGAATTTACGAGATGCCGCTCGGGGGCATTCCAACCCAAACTGTACTCTCTCACTGTATATCTACGTATACCATTGCGCGAGGATAAACATTGACCGAAACGAAGGCTAGAGAGGCACAAATGGTAGACGGGCAGCAGAGGGTTAGAAGAGAGTGTGCGTAGTCTGGTGAAGAGCGAGAGAAACTATGGTCGAATGGTAAAATTTACACGCGCGAATGTAAACGGCCAATTAGGACGGTCCTTTGACGAGACGAGGGGAAATGGTACGCGTGCGTTTTCGTCGCCAAGCCTTAGAAAAGAAGAGTCTATCTTTGAAAAATGTCAATATTTTACAAGCCACCGCTCCACCCTCTCTATCTCGACTCTCTTTGTTTATTTCGTCTCGGAACTAATCTAAAAAACTTGATGGAAAACTGTCGATTTCGATTAATCGCCAGAATTGACGAATGCGCGTACGAGATTATACGAGATTAGAAATTCGTTAATTCGTTAAACTCATTTCGATTGATTAACGTATAAACTCGAAGCGAATCGATTAAATAAAGATTCGACTCGGGGCAGAGATAAGATAAGTTTTAAATCAATTTCGACGTGTAATTAATAAGATGTTCGTGAAAATACATCTATCGCGTAATTTTCTTTCAAATTCGATTAAATCCTATTAAAATTAGAAAAACTTTAAACCGCTATTTCGGATCCTACTTCTCGATAATACAAGTTTCGATCAATGAGTGAACGATTATTAGAAGCGCGGAATTATACTCTTTTAATTTACGTTTACCATGTCTCTGTTGCTTATTCGCTCGTATCTCATCTCCTGCGTATCGTATGGACACTTTGATTCTTTCTAACTTGGCAACAGATCGAGATATCGAGATGAAACGGGAAGAGAATTAAATGGCACGGTTTCTTCTATGTCTAGAGTCGGTTTTTAGAACAAATTTTTACTTTCTTTTTACGATTTCTACGCGAAAAGTTCAAGCTTGATTTCAACGATCGATTCGTTGTCGTCGATATAAGTTATAGCGATAAAATTATCCGTAAAAATATGCAATTTAATATACAATATGGCTTTGATTTACCGGTCATCCGTGAAAAATGTACATCTTTGACGCATCGTTCGTTAGAATGGATCAACGATAAAATGTTACGCGATTCTGTCGTCAAGGTTGCCCATATTAAGTTAATATTGGATAATTGAACTTTATTAATTGTGAAAGGAAAGGCCAAGTCGAAAATGAAAATGATCAACGCGCATATGACTGTTACGTAAAATCTATGAATTTCAGATAGACACGAGTGAGAACAATGATTATCGCATTTTATTTCTGATTGATGATTTTTTAAAAAGAAAACTATTATGTAGTAAATATTTTGAAAACTCAAAACTAGTCGACAGAGATTTCGGTCTTTGCCTATTCCCTTTATTCCGCGTTTTCGCTTTTCGATTTTCGATATCAAGGGATGAAGGAGTGAGAGACATGGTAACGTATCATTACCTTTTCCTTACACCGTGAAAGATAATTTTAACGCGTCGAAACTTTGAGAATATCTCTCATGGGAGATCATTTACGATGTTTAATGGTACACACGGAATAATCCGAGACCGCGGAATGACTTGAATTTCGGCTCGAATAAGTGGATGTGATATATCGTTGGATAATGAAATTGGAACAAGGATAATTAGAAAAATTTGACGGAAGAAAGTAAATAATTGTTACGTTCATCTAATATCGTTTTTTTGTATCGTTGATCACATCGCAACGGGATTAGGACGAATCGAAAGAAAGAAAGTTTCGGAATGGAGAATTAAAATCAACACTTTTGTTCTTAATCATAAATCTCTTACGTATTATAGTTTTTCACGAAATATCAAAGATGATTCGGATGATATCGATTCTGATCAGGTACAAACATTTGGCGTAGATCCATTCGTACGAAGTAGTAGACCTTTTTCAAATATCGTCGACGATCACGGGTGAATTGCAAATTGAATAAAGGTACGTCGTCGGTTGTGAACCGAACCTACACACGCAGACAGTGGTTCATCTGGCGCGTATCCAAGTTTTTTGGTCCTCGACGGAAATTTTAACGCTTTCTATTCGATTGACAACCATTGCCGATCTCCCGGGAGAGAGTTCGTTCACGATATCGGTAAATTCGACCGTATCGGTTAATTTTCTCCTTTTTTCTTTTCTCTCTCTCTCTCTCTCTCTCTTTATTTATTTTTTGAATACAAGCGACGCGGGATTAATTATCGGTAACGAGAAAACGCGATTAATTACCAACAACAGTTTCTGAACAACTGGAACGAAAATTCGCTTTCGTTCCTATTCATGGAAAATCGAGTGCAAAAATTTCCCGAATTAACTTGAAATATATCCGTAACCGAATCGGTGAAAGCATCGTTTTACTAATATTTCAAACATTCTTTCCGTTTTCCACGTTTTCGCTTTTGAAATAGTAAAAGCGGAAAAACTATATTCGTTTCGATTTTCTCGATCAAAATCTTTAAAATCGAAAGATTAAATTTACTACTAAAAATAATAATATCGAGTTCGTGTTTTCGAATATTCGATCTTAATATAATCGCTTTCCGATTAACTTCGGCTCTAACGATCCTACCACGTATTACGCTCTCGTGTACGCGAACAGGATGAATGTACGGATAGGAAATAGTCACGGAACACTACTAGGAAAGTTTAGGTTATGGCGTTATGGTAGCATTTAACAACTGCGCAACTTTCAATCCCGAAGTTAAAAGTTAGTTCGTCGTGACGAAGTAAAGCGCGTCTTACGCAGTGCGCGCGTTCTGTTCATGACGTAGCCACAAAATTTCACTCGAAAATTTTCTTTATCGTTTATCCTCGCCCGAGATTGTTCATCCATTTTGAAAATGAATTTTTATTTTATTCTTATAATATAGATAGTAGAAAACAAATATTGCGCGTCTAACATTTCTTATTGGTTATACGTGCGAATATAAATAATTATTATATCGATCCTTACACGTACCATTAACGCGTACATATATACGTCGTTAGAGAGTTTGATTCGTATCGTTGGTTAATCTTCATCCTTACGCGATATATTACACGATATAATCGAAATATCGACTTACCTGTAAACGCTTTCGTCGTACGATAACAGGATTCTAACCGGTTGACTGATACTACGTTTTCTTACTTCATGCGCTGCTTCTATGTGAACACCGTGAATAACCTACAAAAATAAAGAATACGCATATGTATATATCATATACACCGTGAATATAAAACACGATCCAAACTTCCTTCGTACGATTGTTTATTACCGATTAATTAACGCGAGTCGATTATCGACGATAATACGTCATTCAGCGGTTTTTTTATTTATCGGTACAAGTATAGCTGCGAAAATTTTGACGAATTTTCGCTTCGACAACGATTTAATCCGAGATTATCGCGGTTGGTTGATCTTTACACGGGCGCGCATTGGTTGCTCGATAAAGCACGCGCGATAAGAAGAGAAATTAGGAGAAGCGTGAAAGTTTGACAATTAAGAGAATAGTAGCGAATATGCCGGTAGAGCGGTTGCTAAGTTAGGATGGTGTAAGACGCTGCGTCCCGTTCCTCTTCACCTTGGACCTTCGATCTAACCTTCATGGTCCTTTGCCCCCTTGGGTAGTAAAGTTAATGCCTGTCCTATCCTCTCAAGATATCGCATTATCGTTAAGAAGCTTTCCGCGCAGGTCATAAACTCTCTCCGCGAGTATAAAACTAGATCGGATTAAAACTTAATGCGGATCCTCGCATAATTGCATTCCTAGCAAACTCCTCTCTCTCGTGACGATGAAACCAACCAACCCTGTTACGCGATATTTCATACATTGATGTATTGGCTCGCTTTAGGCTATCGGATTACGGGCGAAAATACTAGTCGGGAAAGCGAAACAAGTAAGTATTTGCCTATTGCTATGTTAAATTCTAAATTTCAAAATATTCTTAATATATACCATGAATTTTTTATTTAAAGAAAAAGAAAACAAAAATTTCGTGTCGTATTAAGATTTTTAAGACGCTTTTTTTTTTTTTTTGCAACGAAAGATAGTTTAATCAAAGGAACGTCGAACTCGAATCATTTTTTTTTCCATACGCGAATCTACCGGTGGATAGCTTTCAATATATACCTATCTATTGCATGTTCGTTAACGAGAAAGAGCGAATGGATAATAAAGGGATCACGGAAACTGGACAGGTACACGATCTCCGTGGTAACCGACTAGTATTTTGCTTTATCTCTCGATATATATCGCTATCTGGAATGAAACATAGAAACTTTTGCATATTTTTTTTAAATATTATCTTATTTAAAAAATGCGTGTCGTCTGAAAAATATTTACATATTTACAACGCAATTATGCGAGCAAAAATAGGTTCAAAAATTGTACGCACCCTTGTTTCTTCGTTTTTTATCGATTTTTAACGAATTTTATATGAAATATACGTTATGACAAATATAAAAAAAAAAAAAAAAACGAGCGACTATTCGAATACCGATCAAACGAACAAACTTCCGTTTTCATTTCGATATAAAATAACGATGAATATTAATATAATTTGATTAACTTTCATACGCGAGATAACGATTTTTCCATGGTATGGCACAAGAAATGAATCGTAAACGAAGCCGGCGAGGAGGTAATCTTGCGGTGTTTCTATTCGAGCGCAACGGAAGATTGGCCCATGAAGTGTGCGTAGGAAAGAGCAAGAACGGTAGACGATGGTCGCATCACCCCCCATGTTGCGTTCTGCCACATACATGCCGCTGCACTAACGTTCAAGTGCATTTACCGCGTACACGATTCTAGCGGGCGATCAAAGCTTGTCTCCTCGGCCTCCTCCAGCTTTGTGCCGTGGAACAAACCTTGGACCCAAGTAGCGCACGGTAAACTCAACGTGCTACGTAATGCATACATACGGATACATTGCCAGAAACGACTGTACCTACAGTTATACTATATATATATATATATTATATGTGTACATAGGTGGGAGAAGATCCGTTGTATCGCTGTCAGTGACACGCGAGCTTCGAGTAAAAGCATTCCTGTGCAAGGCGTTCTTGTAGAGTCACGGCTTGTCTCGGAGCTTACGCTCCGACGAATTCTCCTTGATCGGGAATAACAAGCTTGTCGCGGAACGCTATCTCGCGTATTGACTTTATATTTCTACTCCCGTAGAAAGAGGAAGCAAATTTATTTATTATAAGCAAAATTATTTATTTTTATATATTATAAGCAAAATTATTTATTTTTCAATTTTCACACGGATAACCATTTTTTTTTTAAGGAAATAATTAAAATATAAAATATAAAGAAAAGACGGCGAAGAGTAAAGCTTAACTGCGTAATCGAATGCGTGTCGAGCGATTCGAATCAAATAGTGTTTTTGAAGTATATATCCAAAATATCTCTAACGTCAATTAACAATCGGAATTGCAAATTATAGAAAATGGCTCCTAGCGTAATAGCTACGCATAATCGAATTCGTATTCGATTAAAATTATTTTCGTTTAATCTAAGTTGATCCTATCGTATCTTAAAAAAATAATCACGCTCGAGAATCAAAGTTAAATACGTATTTGACTGTTTATTGAAAAAAATGTCGAAATGTAAAATAACGCGTATCGCGCGATTGGCTTGTTACAAGGATGTAAACGAGCCTGATTAACTTGTCATTTCATCCTTGGACAACCTCATAATTCATTCATTATGTATAACCGTAATCCTCTTAGCTTCCTCTCTATATACGATAGGGAAGGACTATAGAATTAGGCTTCTAAGCCAAATTGGCATCTTCAAAGTGGCGAAGATTACGTTGCCAGTTGCCAAAGTGTATTTCTCTTTACAACAGTTCGACGACGATTTATTTGCAATGTAAAATGTATTCGCATTCGTACGCGAAATAATTTAATTTTACGAGTAAATAATACGGCCATTCCCTCCTCTTCCAAATGATCATTTCATTCCCGTATGTCGGGATATATGTCATATGTATATAAACGACATAAACTTTGATAAACTTTTAACAACGATTTGCGTTTCGTTCGGTCAAACATAAATAAATAAGATTAAAAAAAGTACAGTAGAAATGTTAGAAAGTTGAAATTCGAAAAAGAGTTTACACGATCATTGCATCGGCCGCCATAGATATAAATATCGTTCGTGTATCCAACTCGTGTGCCAATCCTTTTTTTCGAAATCGAATCGAAACACTTTTTCGTGTCTGTGCGAGTTTACGATTCGTCGATAAGTCTTTTCGTGGTCGATTGGCGTGGTTCGCCGTTTGTATGAATTATGCAGCAATCGGTTTGTCCGGAGTACGATAAAAAAAAAAATCTATTATTTCAGAATTCTCGTTCAAACGCGAGAATAAACACGATTCGTTAAAGAACGATTCGCTTCGTTTCAGATCTATCTTTAACGGATTACGCTTTCGATGGACTGACTGTTCGATCGAAAATTCTTATTTTGAAAGAATAATCTAAATAAAACCTGTATAGCGAAATAACGTATGGACGATAATTAAAACGAACAATTGGAGAAGAATTTAATCTTTTATATGTATAGATACGTACAAATAAAATGATACGCGAATTGATTGACGTCGTACATATTCGCAACTTGATCTGTTGGAGAAGATTCGCGACGTGGAAAAGTCCGTTACGAATAAATAACCGTGATTCTTACGAGATACGATGAAAATGTGCAGTCTACAAACATTTATGGATTCGAATTTGTTCGCGTCTCTAAAGGGATTCGAGGTGGTAACTGTAAGTTATCGACTGCGAGATTACGGAAGATGATGAATCGAGGACGCGTAAACGGATATTTTTTAGATTTTGAACTCGAACCGTAGTAAGAATGCCGTACATTTGCCGATTTACCGAATTATTATTTATGAAATTATTATCGGTACGTAACCGATAAAATTTCCTGCATTTCGTGCAACGAAGTAGAAAATAGAAATTAGATGAATTTCAAGTCTGCACGTTATTGCGACGAATTTCATGCGAGAAGCGTGGAAACGTACATGTTATGCAAATTGCTTCAATTTATACCGTATCTGGAGACTGTTGTTTGGCCAGGTTAGCGACTGTTAGCCAGATTGGAGAGAGAGGTTCGGGGCTGGCGAACGTGCCTGAGCATCGATTGCCACGCTTTGCGGCACACGACTCGTAGCATGGAACCCAATGATCTGTGACTGTTGCTGCCACCTGTACAACCTCCTACATACCAATTCCGTTCCAATATATATATGTGCCGAGTTCTTTCTTTCTTCGAATCTTAACATCGTAAACTTGCGTTTAATATCGTAAGCTTTGATAAACGGATGCAATGACGAATGAATCGCATAGTTACTCGCTCAAAAGATGAATCACGATGTAAAATGACATTAATTCTGTTTAATTTCGTTTAAATCGTTTGCTCATTATCGTATTTACACGTATATTTATACGAGAGATCGATGAAACGAACGCGTATACATTTTCATATATCGAACTGGTATTAAATTATTCGCTTTATCGCTTCGATGTTATTCTTTTCCTTCGATCGCACAACGTCAACCTTTGTCGCTTAACTACGTTATTTTTTACATTATATGCCGTCGTTCGATTTAACATGTATCGAGTTTTAAACTCGTAGTATACATCGAATAAATACTTACTACCACTGCGATCGTCACTTTCGATCGAAAAATATTACTCGAACGTAATATTGATCGAGGCGTTAAACGACGAGATGTCGCATTTTACGATTTGCACTTAGGTATTTAACCGAGCAACAATCGAACGCATATTTACGAAAGATGAATTTCTGCGTTCGAAAAATTGATCGAAAGAGATAAATAAAGGAAGCATCATTTGAAATGGATATTAGTCGTTTGCCGCGAAAGAATTTGCAGCAAACATCCGCCGCAAAGGCAATAACGGAAAAGATCGTCGATCATTCGAGATGACGCGCGCTATCATCGCTTCTCGTCCAATAATCTCAACATTCGCCTGTTTCCTCGCTGTTCGAAAACAAGTTGGCAAAGATTAATTGGACGAGCATCAGCGGTGGAATATCTGAAAAGAAGTAAAGGAATCATCCTATCTTCTTCGTTTCCGATGACACGTAAAAGTAAGGAATTGAATCCCTTCGAGACAAAAATCTGGATATATTCCAACGGATATTTATCCAAGTCCGATCGATCCTTTATTCTCGATATTTTTATCTATCGTTTCAATATCAAAGCGACTCTCGTCATTTCCTTCCAGGAACAATAGAAACGATCGGAGAATCGCGCGTGAAATCAAGTTGAAGGGATTTTTTGGAGAAGAAAAATTGTTAACGGGAGATCATTTAGCGTTGAAAAAACCGCAAAACTGTTTTTCGATATAAACTGACTAAAATCGCGAAGGACGCGCGTTCTCCTCGGATGCATATTTCACTACGTTGACAGATTTATCGTAGGCACGGTTATCCGAGCGTGCCAGCTTCTTCTTTTATTTTATCATTTGTACCATCGTGCTTGTTTTTCTTTCATTTGTCTCTCAAGATCCCGTAGCTTCGGTTGTCAGTAGCACGCTGTTCGAAAGACGGATGGGAAGCTTGTTCCATTATTAAACTGCATGCTGGATCGATATCCGAACAAGACTCCTATTAAGACCATGAAATTTTTTCCACGATCGATTCTTCCGCGATCGATCGAAACATAAATAATTAATTTTTTTCATTTTTAAACATTCAACGTTGCGTAAACGTATTTTTAAGTATAGTAGTCTTAAAATTACGGGTGTACACGTAGAAAGAAGAGAATAATGCGAAGAATTACGCGTAACGTTTTTATCGATAGGAAAAGCTAGTTTTCTATAATCGTATTTAAAATCGTATACGTTAATATGTAAAATGTGCGTATCAGCGTATAATTATCATCGTGTATAAATTTCGTATAGAATTTCAATATCCCGTTCATTTTCATTTATGCGAAACAATTAATATCAACTAAAATTAAATACATAATTTATAAATGTATATCACAACGCGATATCGTTATTCTAACAAATATTAATCATGCTCGTCATAACAATCGAAGCGTATGTTTCATGAATGAATTATGCAACCACGGCATACCACGGCACGCCAAATTTGTGCGGTTAGTATTTAAGAACTTAATAATTAATAAATATAATAGGAAATACGCGTTAATTGTAATTAAGAAGAAAACCAAATATATCCTCTATAAGGCATGTGTATACATATATATATATGTATGTATACAAATATTTTTTTTTTTAATTTTTCCTCGTGAAAATATTTTGCTCGTCGGACGAACATAGTGTCTCTAATCGAGAAATGGAAAGAGAAAGGGATGATTGGAATAGTTTTTTTTTTTTTTTAATCCATGTTTTTCGAACGATACGCCTACGCAATAATATCGCACGATGTAAACGCACGTACGATCACAGAGATTATTTTGAAAACGCTATTCGACGATAATTATATCGTTTTGCGAATGAGAATTAACACGTGTAACGTCGAATAAACCGGTAATATCTAATAATATTCATATTTGATAATAGAAACGATAACGATAATAATTTAATTACGCTATATAATTCTCGTTTTGCTCGATTAAACTCTCTGCCAAACTCTCACTTTGTAATTCTATCCGATAAACTCTCTAAAACTTTGATTCTAGATTGTCCGCTTTCAGTTTCTTGCTCGCGACCGTCCGTGCGCGTATTTTCCATCATCATTTATCCTCGCGTATATCCCTCTTTCTCTCGCTTTTCTCTAAAATATATAAAATCAAATAAACGCGCATTTATCACTCGACCAATTTTCAAACTCGATTTTCTCGAAAATCGAAGTCTCTATTATATTCCCATTAACCATATCCCATACTGATTAACTTTCGATTTTCCAATTCCCGTTTGGGAATTTATAAATTTTATAAATCGTTTCGAAACAAGCTTCAACGTTTCTTTTGCGAGTTATCGAGAAAACGTTGCGTTCGAGTTTTAGCCGAGAAGATTAAGCACGGCCTTTATCGGAAGGAAAATCGAAAGGGTGTGCGAGGATAAATTCCTCCCCCTTCGGTGACGGCATTATTTGACACGTGATAATATACGTGATAATACGTGACGATATTGTGGGGGAGGCGTAGATAGGAAATGATATAGAAGAGAAAGTTTCGGAAAAGAGAAAGGGATGCGTTTTTATATCCCCCTTTGTTACGGCGATCAGCCACGTGCGAAACGACGACGGGAATATCTAGCTTCCATCCCTTTCCTACGTTGTTTCGCGACGCAGCTTGCCACGTGAAATCCCGCTTTAATTACTTTTCCAGAAACAAAAAGCTCTGGGATATATACTTTACGCCGAGAAGATTGAATTTTAACGCGCAACCCAAGAAACTTGGTTAAATCCAATTCGAATGAAAACCAGTCGAGCAAACTTTCTTGGCGAACGCTCTTCCCCTCGTATCTCCGAATTCGATCAAAATTCCGACAAAATTTAATCCTATCTATACCTCCCCTCATACATAAGGGATGATACGTATATATTCGATCGTTTCGAATATATTTTTTTCAAACGAGTATCCCTTTGTTTCTAGCTCGTAGATCTTTCGCTTTAAATACGCGTGCAACGAACGGTTGGAAAGTAAGAATAAAAGGGAAATAAGATTGTAAATACGTTTGGTGAAACGTAAAGTATAGGTATACCGTGGTAGATGTATGCGAGGTAAGCGCCGTCTCGAATCCCTGAAGGGGATTTCGAGCGGATCGAAACACGACGACGAGAGTGGTCTAATTGTCCGAGTATCCAGGGGCTATTTATCAATCGCGTTAAGCAAATACTATTTGAGGAACGAAGCGTAACGCGTCACTGTAATTAGATACGCGTTTCCTGCGATTTTTCAATTTACCAAGTTTTTCGATTCCGTCTCTTTAAAAGCACAAAGCGATTCAAAATTTCCGATCTATATTTCCGAATGAAAACGAGCGACATTGAACGAGCGACAAAACGGAACGGCATAGCTCAATCATAGGAATGAATCGGTCGTGGAACGTGTCACGACTCGACACGCGCTGTTCCCATGTTTAGTCGCAACTGTCACCTCTTTGTATTCGATCTAAAAACTTTGTTGAAACTACGTCTACCTAGTAAGAAAAATGGATCGATACTTTTTATTTAATAATTTGTATTTCGTAAAAATTCGTATTTACAATGTTCGATTCGACTTAAAAGTTTTTATTTACCTTTGAACTCTGAAAAAGATTTGAATTATATAATAACGAACGGAGATTGATAATTTGAAACATCGATGCAAGAACGAGGTTTCAGCTTTGTAACGATGTAACGTCTTCTTGAGATGGTTAATTAGAATAGGCGAAAAGAAAAATTCCGTACATTGTCCTCGATTCTTCTCTCCGCGTAACGATATTCGATACCGTAGCCGGAAAAATGGATTTAGCTGACACTGGCATTAATTATTTACTTTATACACTGTAACGGAACGTCAACCAACGTCAGTTTTAACTTGAAATCGGAACGAGAGATTATTATTCGCAATGTTTGTCATCTTATCTATTAATTTTGAAAAATCCGTTCGTGAAACGACAAATAATAAATGTACGAAGGATTCGATTTGTAAATAGTGTACGTAAAAAATTGTGTCACTTTGTTAAATCGATAAAATCGGTTGACATTGTTTCAAAGATTTTCCAACGCGAAAGAGCAATCACGAAGATACTATTGTATACTATTGATTGACGTTGGAGTAATCTCGCGCGATATCGTAAAAATAAAATGACTTTTTAAAAGAGAAGGAGAGAGAGAAAAGAGATTTAGAAGAGATTTAGGAGAAAGAAAGGCCGAGTTGAAAACGTTAAGTCAAGTTACGAGCCGCAACTATGAGCATTAGCGGAGGGAATTTAGCAGGAAATGGAAAAAGCTTCGAACGCTCGAATCCTCTAGCTCGATGCAAAAGTTTCGAATACCGGGCGAAGGAAAATGAATATTACCGGCGGACGAAAGGCTTAGCATCGGACAACTGTTGGTTCGCGAGTAATTTCAAAGCATTCGAAACGCAAATGAATCCTCCCTTTGTACATCCGCGTTAGAGGATCTTTCTTTCCATCCGCCGCCGATAACAATTTATACGCAACTTTTTCAATTTCATTATGAATAATTTCAAAGAAGAAACGTTTCAAGATCGGAGAGCAAAGCGTTAATTATAACGTAGAATACATCGTATTCTGCGTTATTTTCCCTGGTCGGTTAACGATAAAGTACATTGTTAAACGCTTAAAATTAAAACGTTAAACGTAGAATGATTATTTTTAATTTTTTTCGCGCTCGAATATTTTTGTATTTTTATTGAATGCTTGTGATAAAAATTATTATTTATTACGATTATTATTATATATTACCAAGTAATCTAATGCGGTTGTTATTAAAAGTTGAACTTTTTTTATATATACGACGTATACGTATAATTTTCCGATGGATATTCGTTTAATTTCAAAATTAAAAAAATATTACATTCCCGTGCAATGAAACGCAACCAAAATCTTTTTCCAATATGTGATATATCGTGTAACGAAAACTAATTTTTATCGGATACACGCAGGATATAGGATATGGAAAATGGTTATAAATTACGGAATACGAGATAATTAGCAACTCGAGTTGTTTGTGAATTTCAAAAACGTTAAAATGATAAAATTATTTTTTATATAGATACGTGGAACGTTTCGTTAATTTTAACGCTCGAAATAAAAAGTAATTTTGAGCGATATTTTATAATTACGCCAATTTTTTTTTTCTTTAAAGGAAAAGTGCTGTAACCTGATAAATAACCGAGTTAGCTAGATATTGGCTGACGATATGTCGTTGATCGCGTAAAGCGTGACTTCTTCTTTATGCAAATATTCGAAACTGCAAGCGTGGACGAAATTCTCGTAGATTACGAGGGAGAGGGGGGGATGGTGCTGAGACAGGACGATGTTTGTAGGTTACACGGAGGAAGTGAGTTGCTATTCCCTTGTATACCCTTGTATTGTACGTAAACCTAAACGAACCTGAATTCCTTCCTCACCGCACACCGTTTTGGTTTCTCCGGATTATTTTTTATAATTATCGCTCGATGGATAAATATGATTTTTAAAATAATTTTTTAAAATTTTTTTTAAAATAAAAAATATAAGCAGAGGAAAAGATGTTTCTCTTCAAGGTGTTCATCGCCATCGACTCGAGAAAACATTATCGAAAAGGACGAAACGAAGTATTTTTCGTAACGTAGATCGATTACGTTAGATTTATAAATGTATAATGCCAACCAATGAAATCCATTGTCTCTCTTGGGAGTGCCGACAGATAGAGCGTAGTCTTTGTGCTAGGAAACTGGGAAATTACGGATTACTATAAATTTGACATGCATGTGCGCTTCCAACGTTCTACGCTACTTAACTGTTGACGTATATCATAAAGCTAAAGTTGCGTAATGGAAATGAACAGGTTCGTTAGTTTAGTCACCTGAGACTATCTTCCCGAACATATTTCGCGATGAAAACGAGGCGAAAAGCTTTTCTTAATTCGTTTTTCGATATGTAAAATCAAATATATCTGTAGTATAAAAATAAACAAGAGCAAAATAAGAAAAGAAAGAAAGATAAAACTTGAGAAAACGATGATTAAAGCGAGAATTGGCATTGTGTTATACTATATAAAATTCGATAAATATGTTTTTAATTAAAAATGTATATAGAAGGTATCGAATTTAATTTTAATATAAGAAAATACAATATATTTCGTGTTTCGATAATAAGTAAAGTGTAAAAAAAAATATGTTGTAAAATTAGAGCAATTAGAATTTCGCTCCAAGGCGTCCATGGGATATCTGAGTATCAATATTTAAACGTTAAATACCTCTTACGTCTCCAAGTTTCTCATCGCATTTAACTAAAACTTATTAAAGACTATAAGTACGTCAATTTGAAAAGTGGAGAACAAGTTTGTGGAAGGTTGTTAAAATAAAAACTCGGAACGGAGAGAAGAGAATGAAAATTTATTAAAAATTCCTAGAGTTAACTAACTGTTCGTAACGCGAACGATATATAACTCTCGTAAATAAATGAAATACTTTCGTCGTGATACTTATTTAGCGAAATATATACGATTGGAAAAAAAAAAATGGAAAAAGAAATAATATGAATATTAGAAAATGCGAATATATAGTAAACGTTTGTGGCGTGTCAGAGACATATAAGGATCAACTTAGGTCCAACCGCTAACGGTTTTCAAATACGCTTGCTCCGCCGAGAGTCAAAATGTGGTAACTAACTGGTTGAACGGTCAGTCAAACTTCCGGCTACGAAATTCGGCAAATATTCGAGAGGCTTGGACTATCTCTCGGCAGGCCAATTACAGTGGATACTTGATGATAACGATCCAAGTCGGTCCCACGTTCAAACAGTTTTCCAACGATATGTGCGTTCATTATTCACAATGTTAATTGTCATTAACGTTTTAATTCTTATTTATCGTGCGATTGTGCATTCTCGATAAGCGTGAGGTTTACGAGATATCGATAATCGTATCGTTAATATCGTTAATGGAATAAATGCGTAAAACACGGAAGTATATACACGTCTGGAATTTTGTTCATTTTTTATTTTGTTTGTCATCGATATTTAAAGGGATTGGAAGAAAATTATCTAGCGTCTTAGATGTTTACATTTCCGCGCGTACCGTGACTGGCGAATTTCAAATTGCGGTGGAATGATCGATGAATGCGACGATACAGTTTGATGCAAATGACAATCTACACAGTGTTGGTACTTGATGTGACATATGCAGATGAGCAAGGGAATGACTTTGACGAATGAGTAAGCGGAAAACACCAACATCGAGCTAGATGATGACATCGCAAAATTGATTGCTCTAATTATTATTATTATTGTTATTGTTATTATTAATGAGTAAACATACAAATAAATATACTTTTCTTTCCATTTTCAAGATGCAACATTGCGAATAAGTTATTCGCCGAAATAAAAACAGGAAATAAGAACGGGAACTGGTTAAAAAGTTTTCAAAGTATTCTCTTGAATTAAGGTTGAAAAAAGATCAGAAGAAACAGAAGAGATTATTCGCGTGGAAAATTTTAAGATAGCTAAATGAAATTTCCTGTAGAATTAATATAATTGCATAGATGTACTTTTAAATTAAATCTTTGGAAACGATTTCACGATAAGTTTAATTTCGTTCCAAACATTTTCCAAAGAAATTCTGTTCCTTTTCTAAAGAATAAAGAATAAAATATCGTTGCTCGGTCGATCGCTATCTTGAATTTTTTTGTGTTTTTTTTTTTCACGTCTTGTTCGAGAACAAATCGAATGATAATATACACGTATATCTAATAAGCATATATCTTAAGCAATAAACAATCTAACGATCATAAATATTTCGTAGAAAGATCAAAATCTCGATAATTCTAGTAGATATCAAGTAAGATAAAATAAATATGATCCGTCGTTGATAATTCATAATCAATGATGATTAATCGGTGATAATTAATAGCTTTATAGAAACACGTGAGTACAACACAACATGACTTATCATTATCAACATCAATATCAACGTAAGCTGCGCGTTGACAGAGGAAATATAAAGGATCACCTAACGATAATTTTGTAACGTAAATCAGAGAGAATTGAATCTCTGCTTTTCTCTCGAATCGTTACATCTTGGTACGCAACCAAGAACGTGTGAAATAAATTTGTAAAGGTAACACATTCAACTTTTTTTTCCCATCGTATCTACGTTAATTAAATTAATATGATTTTTTTTACGATTTAATATTTATTTTCGAAATAGTTTCAACAATGCGTGGAAGCAGAATTCGTCGAAACAATGCAGGCATTTATCAAATATCACCATCTTTCGCGATTGTAACGTTCGCGTAATACGGTAGAAAATATATTTAGAAACAAATGCATGGAATGAATATGATATAGAAGTAAAAAAAAAAAAAAAAAAAAAAAAAAAAAAAAGATATTTGAAAATGACGCTTGCAAAATGAAATAAAAGAGGCATTATTTCTATCATCAATATTATCGAAGTCGAATATATTTATTAAACGAGCATTTTGAAACGATTCGTTTTATCGGTTCGAACGTAGATATTTGTATACGCAAAATGGTATCGTTTGTAGAAAGCGAATACTACACTCTGGGGGAATTATTGATGGTGATGCGATCGACCACGTTTCTCTTTTAAACGAACAAATGCATTGTAACGAAAGAAAAAATTTGTACGAGGTTTGTACGAGAAGAGAAAATAGCGCGTGACGTGTACGATGGATCGATGCGACGCTTTCAAATTATATCGCGAAGCAAACGTATATATTGGAGAAGAATCTTAGAAAATAATTTTTTCTTAACGAATCATTGGTGATTCCGGTTTTCTTTTTCGTTTTTTTCAGGTTGTCTTTTTCCTCCTTTTTAGGCTTTGCTCTTTCAACGGTGGAAAAATCACTAATCAAAATCGATCAATCTTTTATCGGCGTAAAATTTTATCGGAGAAACATCGAACAAGATGATAAATTCGAAAAAATACATATGTAGGTATATATAAGATAGAATTGAATTTTTTTCAGGTAGAACTATTTTTTTTTTTTTTAAATAAACACTCGTAGTTTAAAAAAATTTACTGCGTTATTGAAATGTATATGTATTTTTATTTTTATATACAATAAGATAAAACTAATATATTTGATTTTGTAATTTTCTTCATTTATATTTTATTCTTTTTATAATAGCAGGCAAAAAAAAAAAAGGAATGATATAGGAAAAGTTGCGAAAGAATGTGGAATTGCAAAATTTGCTTTACGTGCAAAATTAACAGGGAAAACTCGAGGAAAAAGGATGGAGAAAAACTAAATTTTAACGAGCGAAGAAAAAGATGGTTTATTTTTGAAGAGACATTCAAAAATAATAGAAATAAAGAAAGAAATGTGGAAATGATATCGAACATCGGTCATTGAAGAAAATTTGATAATTTTTAGAAATGGAATCGTATTTAAAATTTATGATATCTTAAAAAGATCAAAAAGTATATATTTAACGATAATGAAACTCGGATTCAGATCTTTTCTAAAAGAAGATCGAGAAATGGAAAAGATTTTTATGATATTTCGTTTCAGGAAAAAAAGAAGAAATGTGTTAATTTTTCTTTGTAACATTTTCTATATTTATCATCAATTTGTTAATGTATATTTTCATATGAGAGAATTTCAACTTTTATGCAAGTTTTTTTTCTTTTTTTTTTTTTTTTTTTTCTAATTAGGTTAATGAAATTTATACGATACGAAGATAAGATTCGCACGGAAACGCGTAATAAAGAACGAGACGAGTAAATAATCGTGACAACTTTTAAAAATGGAAAATTTCTAAAAATTAAATTTTACATAAAAATAAAATTTTTGAAACATTCCGATATTATACGTATATTTGTATTCGATACGTTTTCCGTTAGACAAATAAACCGATATTTCGAAAACTGTACGAATATAGTAGATAAAACCATGCAGTACGGAATAGGATGCACAAGCGAATAAATATGCTACAACAAGATTTTATAATCAAAATTTATATGAAACTTGAATTCTGTGCGCAAAAGTGAAGTTATTGATAAAACGAAACAAAATGCGAATAATTCATTACTGACAAATTTTTTTTTTTTATACATACGAAAAATTGAACGAAATAACTAAAAAGTATTTTTCCAAAATACTGAATCGCAGTTTACAAAGCGGCGATGTGGTACGATATAAATTTTAATTTTTGTATCGAAATTAAAACGATTGAAAAGAAAAAGACACGCGATTTTAGTTGTGTAAATCAACGAACGGATTCCATTCGCGCGTAAATAAGTAAACAGTAAAGTTTAACGCTGAGTTATGAAAATAAATGGTATTATGATGCGAAATATCGAAGAAAAATGATTTTAAACGCGCGAGTGTATAAAATTGCTTCCAAAATTTAAATTTATAAAAAATAACTCGATGGAAGATAATAAATAGCGTGTAAATCAACGAACGAACACTGTCAATATATATGAAGAATATCTGTAGATAAAATTACGATAAGAAAGTTTGTGATCGTAAATTGCTCGATGAAACGATTTTTTGGTAAATCAAAAAGCTTGACGAAAAAAATAAATAGAAGGCTAAATTGTAAGAAAAATCTTTTGAAAAATTATATATATATACGAACTCGTTTTAAGGAAAAAAAAAATAAGATCGATCGTGTAACTAGTAAATTCGCAGGTACATTTTCTTTATTCGCGATGAACGTTCGATTCAATTTTCGTAGTTTCCTTTATCGTCGAAAAGCAATTTTCCTCGAGAGTAAACGGAATAGACGGTATTGCTCGTAAATTTCATAAATCGAACGAGAAGGACAAAGACGGAGAACGGAGACTGATATTGTACTCCTAAGAGACTGGTATCCCGTTCAAGTTTATCACCAGGATGCACGACAGGAGGGTCAGATTTACCAGCAAGTAGTCCCAATCGACCTAAACAACGAGATTATTCCGCTAATTGGTACGCGTATCTCGCACAACGCTCGCACGAGATAGTCACGAGTCATCGATTTTAATCACTTATTACAGAATTATCGTTTAATTGGAATCATCACGAATCGTAACTCATCGTATCGCGTGTTGCACCGGCTATCGATCATTCTTCCTTTTATTCTATTCGTCTGACAAAGCTTCGACGAGACACGTTACAAAACTTATATTATTATAAAACTTGTTTAAATTACTTTTAATTAGCTACTTTTAATAAATATCGGATCAGATGTATACGAAAGTTACGCAAATAATTACATTGTAAATATTATAAATAAATATTAATATTGATAATTCTAAATCGAATTAGAATCGAGTTAATTATCTGGAATGAAATTTTCAATTCCCCGTTGAACCGACGTTGTTTAAATTAATCCAAGGTAGAATCGCATCTCACCATTAATTTTAGTTGGAAGAATAGAGAAAATAAGATATCGAGATTTCGATAAAAAGTTTCAATGGGATTCGGTTTATCTTCGAACTCACTATAATAATAGTCGGTTGAAGATCTAGATACGTAACGTTCGAATTAAACGATTCGTTGCTTTATCATAATCTTATTTATTTTATTACGCGTCGATATAATACCTTTGTCTGCTCGAGGTATATCATTTCTATGTTACCTGGCTTCTCAACGATCGTGCGAAAGCAGTAATCGATGTTCGTCCTTGAGCTTTTCACGTACTAATTACGTACACGTTCCTCTATTAATATCTCGATTAATTATCCGTATCGTACAATCGAATCGTGCTTGTCTATTTCGCGTATCTCGCAGTCGCATCACCATCGTACGATATATCGATGGCCGAAAAAGTGAATATACGCTTTGTCGATTTGATTCCAATATGGCGGAAAATGAGAATTTTTTAACCGCAACGATTAATTTCTGAGAAATTAAAACAAAGGTAATACGGATTTCCTCTCTATTCATTTTGTAGAAACGTAAAACTACGCTCTCGACTCGACGTGTAATTTTGTTATTTTTCTTTTTTCTTAAACCTCTTTCATTTCCTCCATTATAACATTAATGCTAAAATTTATTCGAAAAGTAAAGAGAAAGATGTAGATTGAACGAAACTCAAACGACGTCGATGCAAATAAGGCGCGCTCCTCTCTCTTTAAAAGACATAACGTAATATACCAAGAGTCGAGATGCGCAAGAAATGAAATGTAGATTCGGCAGAGCCGAATGTACGAAAACCTTTGGTAAGATGATCAAATATTTTTCTATATTTATATATGCAACGTCTTGTATAAAATTCGATCGATTACAAGATACACGACAGTGAAATGACTATAAAATATTTTCCAAAACGGGAAAATTTCCGTTAGAAACGACGTATGATTTTTGTACGAGAAACAATACGAATGATACAGCGACTGCATTGTCCGTTATTTTGCTACGGGAAAAATCGGATAGATATAAAATGTCAGCCGTTAGAGGTTTGTAAAGCTTTTAATGGAAAACGGATTAAAACTCTAAAGTGAATCGTTCCATCGAATAAACACACCTTTGGCCCGCTCCGTGACTTTTCGCTCGAAATGAGAGGGAAAAAAAAAAAAAAAAAAAAAAAAAAAAAAAAAAAAAAACGTTCCTTCAACTTTTCTAATCCGAAAACTCACGGAGAGGATAGGAGCGTTGCTTCTATAGTTGCTTCGATGAATTTCGCCAAGATGAGTTATCATCGTAACGTAATTCATCTACAATTTTAAACGAACCATCGTATAATTTAACGCGAAATTGTCGTCAAATTTTCCGTAACTTGTTCGAAATAAACTCTTGTAACTCGAATAAAACGAGTAAAAAAAATGTTAAAAATTTTTCCCTTCGTCATGATGATGATGATGAATCTTTGCATGTTATATCGCATTAAAGTTCCGGAAAATGCATTTAAAATGATACGGATACGTCGCGTTTAAAATTTTTATCGAAGGACTCGCAGGTTTGAAAACGACATCGCGATACGATACGATACTACAAACTGTTCCGTGCCGAGCCATTTCGCGATATCTCTTCTCATCTTTTAAAAAAGCACACATGACGACTGTAAGTATAAAAAAAAAAAAAAAAATCTTTTGCTTAATTAGTCAAACATTGAACACAAGTAAAGAAAAATGTAATACGTTATTGATAATTGCATATTTAATCTTGTTCGATGCGATCAACGCGTCTTTTAATTTTTATTCGCATATAAGCGAAATACATAAATGAAATTATCGATAACGGATTTTAATTTTACCTCGTTGGAAAACGCAAAACTTATCGCCTAAAATTGAAATCTTTCTCGACGATTTCATGGAAATTGGTACTTACATATATAACCAGAAGTTTTTCAGAAATTTCTCCAAGAACTCGATCGTTTCTTGAATTTGATCTACGATGAAAGAAAAAGCAGAATATATACTTTCTTTTTCGTGCGGAGAGAAATTGGAAATGGTAATGAATGGAAGCGAATATATCTTACTCTTAAAAGTTAGTGGCAAGCGAGTAACTCGGTAATTTGTCGACAAACAGAATTATTCCAAGTCGGTTAAGTCAATTAGATTTGGCAAGATCAATCTTGCATCGAGCGAAAGCGATTCAACGGCGAACAGCGTAAACCGTTTTACCCGATATTTGGCATACGCGAGCTCCGTTTACCTTGGCTAAGGTATTGAAATTCGATGATTTTTCACGTTCGTTGAATATCAAGATCTTGTAGAACGCGTTTGTCGTTACCATTCGGCGTGCCAAATTAAATCCTACATATTTGGCTATCGAATCGTAATGGAGGAATTTATTAAGTGAGATCGAGCGACAAATCGTTTAGATCGTACGTTTCTGTAAATCGGTAATGCAAAACCCGATAGATTGAAAGTTTCTACGTTAACCTCGTTACCGATTATCGTTAGCCATGCAGCAGATGATTGAATTTTATTATAATCTGGATCATTTTCAAATTATCTTCCGAACAAACGTTAAAGCAAACATTTAAAAGAGCAATCGAAACGATAAAATTTCCATTCCTCGTAGAATTCTCGGTGTGAGAATAACCGTTGCTCAAAGTGTTTGATGTCGATTATATCGTTCCAAGCGATTAACCCGAAATAGAATTTAGCTTGCTTCTGCACTCTTTAAACGCGCGAATAAATACGAATCGATCGTATTTCTAAAACGTCTCGTAACGTTTAACGTTGTTTGTATTTTTCTTGATAGTCGAAAGATAGGCAATTATCCGTTGCGTTGATCTAAATTCTGCAAAAACCTTCTCTTCGTTAATACGATTCTCTTAATCTCGATCGCTTAAACTGTTTTTTCTCGAAATTTAACACACAGAAGCGACGTTACATCGGATTTCCAGAGGATAAGAAAAGCGGAAATTGTCGAATCCGGCACTTTGTTCGTACAAAGAAAGAAAAAAAAAGGAGGAGGAAGCGTAGCGATTGCGTGTACCAATCGTAAAATAACTCTTTCCAAGAACGACAGCTATACTCCATAGAAACCGATCTCGGTTTCCTTCTTTCGCTCGTGCAAAAGTACACAAGTCGGTTCGATTGTCTGTTACTTGTGTTTCTTACTCGTTTGCAATTCAGTTTGGAATCACCTTATAGATCAAATATCTACGAGTTGAAATATCGTCAAGTTGAACCGGGGTAATAAAATGTTACGTTTAATTCGAATGAAATGATACCGATCCGACGAAAATATATGGGGAAATAAATTGCAACGAATTGTAGGGAAACGAGAGAAAGGGAGAAGAAGGATGGAAATGTAAGAGAATGGGAAAAGGAGGGAGAAAGAAAAGTAAAGGTAAAAGCGACGAATCCCGCGTCTAATTTCAATTTCCTCGAGAATGGCACTTTCTTGCTCGTCTCGACTTTAATTAAATTTGTTTAGAGGTAAGATAGCGATGGTAGTTGCGTCGGGAATGGGGAAGACGGTCCACAGTCGTTTTCGTTCACGAATACTTGCCGCTTGCTCTTTTACCCGGTCACACGGTTCAATTCCGCGTCGCAACGAGGAACGACGTATCAAGATCCAAGTTTTTCCCGACTTTCGTGTCGTCTAAATTTTTTTCTTCTCAAAACAACGAGAGAAAAATTCTCGTTGGGCTGGAAATCCCAAGTAAGAAGGGTTGCAATTTCACCAGACCCACCACTTCCGTTTTTTCCACGATTCTCCCCTCGAGTAATTACTTGCCAACGGAAACGAAGAAAATTAAACGTTTTAAAATTTTTAAAAAAAGTTTAATACGATGTTTCACGATATCCGTAACGACGTTGATAAGTTGGTAAAATTCAAACAAATATCGATCGAATTGCTTTTTTCTTTCCCCCTTGGGGAAATCGAAGCAAAATTGCATCGAGTTATTTTTACGAATAAAATAATATTCGGAATAAGAAAGTAAGATTCGGTTGTTGTACGTGTTTGATCGAGAGTACGTCTTTGATAAAAATATGATTGCTCGTATCGGGGATCGAAGCGAGAAGCGGGAAAAGGAAATAAATGGACCGATTTCGAAGGAATTTCGATCGCTCGTTTCACGCAAAGTCGTGATTTTCGCGTGTCGAAGAAGCTGATTTCCGAGTCGATGCGATAAAATCAGAAGCAGAAGAAAAAAAAAAAAATGTTGACTAGATCGGAATACATATTCGAGGGAATACTCGGAATCCGTTTACAGTTATTTCGATACTCTTTGTATCCCTGGTAATTCCGTTACGTCGAATATAGGATTTAACACCCTTCGCGCTGCACGAGAAAATAATCCCCCCTCCCTCCTCGCACCGACACATTTCCTCCGTACAGTTCGATAAAAATCACCGCGAGCGGAAGTTAAAAATCCATGGATATTCTTTACGGCCATTTACATAATTTACGACAAATCGTTCGTGTCGTCGAATTTCGTTTAATCGGTAAGGTTAAAATGGTGGTATTTACATACTCGGAAATTCCGACAGCGGCTCGATAAGTGGCATGAATAAAATTGAGTACAGTTGTAGCGTATTTGTAATTATCCTCACGATGCTCGTCTAATTGCTACATCGAAAAAGAAACTAGTACGCTAGGCGCACACCGGTATGGCATCGCGTGCAACGGGAACACGCAACTAACCGTGCTATACAACGTCGGTAGATTGGCCTATCGCGATAAGGAAGTGAGACGCGAACGACTCGACCAACGAAACGATATTTAAAGTTGATGCGACCACGATGATTTCTTCTCTCTCTCTCTCTCTCTCTCTCTCTCTCTCTCTCTCTCTCTCTCTCTCTCTTTCTCAAATAACGAACTAAATCTCTCTTTCTCAGATTTGATACGAGCATCTTAATTCGAATCGACTTTGTTGTTGTTGAGTTAAAGACGTTTCCCCCCTACGTAACTCTCTCCCTTCGTTATTCGATTCCACAACGTCTTTCCATAACGTTAATTCCTACCAACTCATTACCACGTGAGATGCAAATTGCGATAACGGAACGCAGTATTGTAACGCACCACCATATCCATATGCAGATTCTCTGGTTGCCGTGGCACCACGGCGAACGAGTATGTGTATGTATATATATATATATAGGTACATAAAGAGGGGTAGGTGGAGGGTTGCGCATAATACAAAGGATATTAGCGGGCTATTAGTATGCAAAGCGAAGCATCGAAAATCTTGGCCATCCCTTCGTTCCAAATCTCATACCCGCTATACATACGCTATGACGTATATATCGGCCATATAACGCTGATTCTTACAAGGTCATATCGATTGACCTCGTGCTCTGGAATTTTACCAGACGAGAAGATAGATCGGATAGATAGTTTTAATAGATGAACACGATCGACGTTCGTTTCGTTTCGTTTCATAGGTTTTGTAGCGATTGAAGCCGTTGCTCGGTTTGAATGTAACGCGAACTTGTCGATTAAAAAACTCGAAGATGGAAAAGACGGATCGAAAGATTGTCCAGAAGATATTTCGATTTAGTAACGAAGGTAAGTAAAGTGGTAACGAATCTCGATTTTGAGCGGTAGAATTTTGATGAAACGGATGTAATGGTGTATAGAACGGCAGAAATCAACTTGTCTCCTCCCCTACTTGCCTCTATTCAATGGTCGCGACCGCGGTGGTTATTCTGGCATGAAATTAGACCGGCTGTTTCCAGTTTTCACTATTTCGACCAGTCGTAGTAAATAATTGCCCGTCATTTTCTACCATTTGGGGTAAGTGGCTCCTCTAATAAAATGGACGCGAAATCTAGCAAATCGACCGGATCGCGTCTCCCCTTCGTCTTCTCCAACTTTTATATATATATATATATTCCAAGAAATTGTCGCGATAAAATCTTTCGTAAAAGGTAAGGATTAAGATTCGTTCGATTTTTTTTTCTTTTTTTCGTACAAGTTGTTACATTCCGATTCAAAATTTATAAATCACGATTCGCAGGATTCGAACGTGATGTATGTATGTAAAATGTACATAGTATCGGAGAGAAAAGAAAAATTACAACTGTTATTCAGTGGTCTGAAATACGGAGTTTGCTTTAAATTCTCATATTTTCTTTGCCTTTTCTCGAGATAAGTTCCCCTCTATTCCGCCTCTATTAATTCCGCACGTAACGGAAAAAGTACGCGAATAAAGGTTTTGCGTCGTTGGAACGTTGATTTCACACAAAGTGAAACGAGGGTAATTCACTTACGATACCACTTGAAAAATGCTTTCGAATCAACGTAATCTTTAAATTATTACCCGTTAAAAAATATACCACTCGTATCCTATTTACGTATATACATTTATCAAACTAAATATAAATAACATAAATTTTAATATATCGTACGTTATGTATCTTTAACGTAGGAATAATAATAGTAACGATACGTATAACGTTTGAGAAAGTAGAAGGCGAGATCGAGAAGTCACGATCCTTAATGAATACCTTTACGATATCTTAGCTGCGATGCAGATTTGGAAATAGGCCATGCAAGATATCTATCACCTCCTCACTAATTAGTTACTCTAGCACTGCATGGTAAATGGTAAATAGAGTAAATGGTAAATATATATATATATATATTGGAAAGCGGAGAAACATAAGCCCAGTGGGCCGTCATCTTAATGGAATCAGGATGATGCTCGGACTGTCTAAGCAGTTATATCTCGGCACTCCCTTGGCTGTCTTCGAATATTCGGAGAATCCTTCCTATCTTCCAAAATCGACCGTTCTCTCGTTTATTTCGTTTTCATTTTCCATCGTCCGATATAATAACGATTTTTCACGTTTCTCCTATTACGTCCATCGACCATAGAACTTATCAAGTTTCTTCGCGCTTTGAAATCGAAGTTGAAGCGTCGCTCCGTTTGGCACGTTAAACGAGCCGGATTCCTTCCACTTCGCTTTCGTAATTCATACCCGACCGACCCTAAGATTACGATCCAAGGTCGTAGGAAACAGCGTGCATCGCGTTGGCAAACGTGATTGCGATAATATCGTCGACTCGAGCAACGTAATCGCAATTTCATTTTTACAATCGACTCGGTTTATCGTTATCCAACGCATCGTTTCCCGAAACGCTATGTACCGATGATACCGAGCTTGAAAATAATACCTGTGGGCATAATCAATATCGCGCTGTCGCTGTTAGTTTAACTGGAAAGTTCGCAAGGGGAAAGAGAAAATGGAAGGCGGAGCGCAAAGGTTAAACTATAAAATCACGTTTCGACGAAAATAATAATAATAATAACGCGATTACTTGCTCCGTGAGATATGCACGTACGATCTTGGATAATTAATTCGAATTCGATATTTAAAGGATGAAATCGGACAATTAGGACGAAGCGAAAACGATGAAAATATATTTAAACGCGAGGAGGGAGAACTCGTGGAGCTCGGCAAATGGTCTATTATAAGGACAAGTGGGGAGGTATATTGGGATCGAGGGATATTAAGAGAAAAGGAAAAGAGGGGCGCGAGAGTAGAACGGAGAGAAAATTTGTATTAGGAGGTAGAGGGTGAAATTGTGCCGGCGAGAAAGCGGAGAGTAAAGAGAAAAGGGGCAAAGTAAGATTTATCGTAGTCGGAGGACAGAGTAGCGTGGTTGCTGCAAGCAAACCGGAATATCATCGAACGATATTTTATAATCGAAGAAGCGAACAACGTTTTCTCCATAATTTTGATCTTTTTTGTTTTTCGCGATCCCCGCGATACAGAGAAAAGCTTAATTACTTTGTGCCAACGCGTTGTAGGAAAATGTGGAGAAAGGAGAAAGAAGGGAGCGGGAAGGTGGCAGGTTGTAATCTTTTGCAACGCGAATCCGCACACCATTCGGTGGATATTGAATTTTGTTAGAGAAGGATTTCCTCGACAAAGGTGAACCGTGAATCGAGTAACGAGAGTTAGCTAGCTGCCATACGGTTATCGGCGGAGCTTTGACGCCACGCAGAAATTGTTTCCGCCAATACACGCGTGTTATACGTGTACGATAGAAGCCCACGATCAATGGCTGCTGTTTCTCTGCCCCCTCCTCTGTCCTCTTTCCATTATTCTCAAGGCCCGTTAAGTCTGTTATCGTCCGATTCCAAATGAAAGATCGCGAGAATCGCGTGTGTCAAAACTCCTCCTCGCTTTTCATCGCTCGTTTCACGCTTCGATAAATATATCGGAGGAATAAATAGAGAGAAAATTCACGTGTCTATCGATTTTTTTTTTTTTATCTTTGTTTTACCTTTCGTCCCAAGTTATACGTAAAGAGACGTAAAAAAAAAAAAAAAAAGAAAAGATAAAAGGAAAGAAAGTATATTTTTATCCAGCATCGATTCGAATTTTACCAATTTTTTCCGCCAATTTTCTCAACTGTTACGCGTTGGGAGGAGAGAAATCGAAGAGGAATCGATTCGAAACGAGTCATATTGGTCGCGATTACTCGCGTATTCCGCGAAAATTGTCCCCTTGTTATAAAAGAAGAAGAAGAAGAAGAAGAAGAAGAAGCTGAAAGATGAAAGATGAAAAAGTAAGAAAGAAAAGGGGGGCGCGTAAAACCAATAAATGCGAAGTTGGATTCCCGAGTGGAATCTCGAGACCATTGCGATTAATTTGAAGAGAGAATCGAAGAACGATTCGATAGAAGACGGACGAGAGAGTGACAATTTTTAAAGGGCGAAAAAGATTTTTCTAGACCGATCATCTTATTTATCGCGAAAAGGATATCGCGTTGACTTTGCCGAAAATTTCGAATATCTATCGATTGAGAATATCCATTTAAATATTTATACATGTATCGTAACGATATAAATTTTATATATCTTATGAGGATGGTACGAAAGAATACGTGAACTCGAAATAAATCGAAAAAGAAAATTCCTTTCTTATCGATTCGAAGTTCGAAAGTCGAAAGATGATAACTCGAAGTGTAAAGTGTAAATTTGTTTCGCGGATGAAATGTCGCCTAATCGACCGATTTTCAACGCGGTGTTTTTTTTTTTTAAAGAAATTTTTTTTCGTTTGATTTTCAAAAAATTCATCGATAAGCGTTTTTTGCTCGCGATATTTTCGCCCTTAATTCGATATGACGTGCTTTTCACTTTACCGTTAAATTTAGGTAATCCGAAGATATTTGATACCGTTAATCTCGAATTCTAAAACATGATTCCGTAATTGAAAATGTTGGAAAATCGTACGAATTCTCCGCATAATCTTCTTTTTAATAATCCTCCGAGAGATTTCCGATGGAGCTTAAATCAGAACTTGCGCTCGGAATTTTTTATTTTTCTAAAGTTAAAAGTGGCTTTTAGAATTATTTCAGCCACTTTATTATCTTTATCTTTGAGAATAGAAGAGGAATAAAAAAATATGAGTTTATTTAAATCTACTTTTACTCTTATATAATATCTTATATCCACCGTATTGCATTTTCAATTACGTTTCTTATTATAGGTACGAGGGAAAAGAGAAAAATTAAACTCGGAAATCATCGTGGAAATAATAAAGGAGAAATAAGAACGATAAGAAGGTGGAATTTAAAACTTAACGGCGCGTTTCCCTTGTTGCACGGTTGTACACGGGAAGCGTAACCGGGAAAGAACGAGAATCGGTAAATCGCGATGAAGCGAATTACGTTGTCCTTTGGATCGAGAGAAAATCGTAATAGCGGAACGGGAATGTCCACAACTTGGGACCGACTAACCGGAAACTGAGAGCCTGTTTCGCGGTTAACTCGAAAGAGAATTCTGACTTGTTTCCCTTCCCCCACCCCTCTACCCTTTGCACTCTGAATTCACCTCATCCGAGAGACGTAACGAGCCCCCCCCCCTCCCCACCCTCGAATCCTTTTTTTGCCAGTCCGTTGGATCCACGAGGAGGTGGCGTATATACGGTGGCACAACGGTCCGCAGGGCAAATTGCTTTCGGAACGGAACACTGGCCGGGGCAAAGGGAGCTTTAAGGGAAAATGATTCACGTTGTCGCTCGCCCGTGAACCAACCATTCCCCCCCTCCCTTTTCACCTTTCTTTCGCTTTTTATTTTTCTCGCCCCCTCTGTCCCTTTTACGTCTAACTGTATCATCTTCTCACCCTCTTCTCGCTCAACTTTTATCCTTCTCTCCCTTTTACCGTTTCATCCGTTTAATTATCATCCACTTTATTTTAGTCGTATTTTTCACGCTGTCTTTCCACTAAAATTCCGATCCGTCTCGATACGATTCGTTTCGTTCTTCTTCCTTTTACCGAAGAATAAGCGAATTTTTGCGATTGAATTGAGGAATCGCCGTCTAAACTTTTGACGAACGATATTCAAAGAATGATTTTTCACGAAGGCAAGAAGAAGGTTTGGCAACAGACGGAACACGATTGCGCGAAAAATTATTAAACGAAAGTAGTGAAAAAAAAGAAAAAGAAAAAAAGAAAGAAAAAGAAAAGAACATCTCGGATATTTTCTTCTTTCGTCTGCCTGTTCGATCTTCTCGGTGCCTCTCTCGAAAATCGATCGTTACGTGGAATCATCCGTGAAACGTATTTCGTGGAAAAAGTGTAGAGTGGAAACGGAGATAGGCGAGGCGCAAGATAACGCGAGCGATCCTCGATATTTGATCACTCGACGTATGCGTTGTTTCCCATTCGAATGCAATTGCACGCACGGTAGTTTCGTTACCAACGTGTCACTGTCCGATAATAAAACTTTTCGAATTCCGAAACACTTGATCCCGCGTTTCGTTTACTTGGTCGATCGTTTGATTATCGTCGGTCGAACGACGATTCGATCACGATTCGAAACTCGTTCCAATAAAATATATCGGTCGTCACTCGTTACACAGAGAGTATTAGTATTCGGATTTTTAGTATCCATCGTGGGATAAAATCGATGGACGAATGGAAAGTGGCGACGAAAGAGCGAGATGTCGAGAAATTTTAGGTAAAAAGAAAGATGATAAATCGATAGAAAAGTGGAAAAATTCTGAAATATTCCAAGTTGGAGTTTAAAAATGGTAACGCGTAAGTGTTTGACTTTTGCGCCGACACGACCTTTTTATCGTATGAAAATGGTTGGCGTGCGCGCGCGAAGAAACGTTCGGAAGGTAGAAAGGGATCGATAGATTGTAACGCGAAAAGGGAACGTGTTCTGTCGTTGTTCGGACTAAGAAAATAGGGAGGATTGATTTAGGACTTGACGCGTGAAAAGTAAACGCGTAAAAAGAAAGATGGTATCGTATTTGTGGGATAGAAAGGTGGATTAAAAATGGAACGAAACGATATAACGAATATGACGAAAGAGTAATATAGTATGAACGACGCACTTGGTGTAAAAATTGAGGTCATTTATTCCTGACGATAAACCATCTTGAAAAGAATTTCATCCGTTCTAGAAATACACTGCTCCCCGATGCTTACTCGAGTGGCTATAGAGTCTGAAGAGTTGACTCTCAAGCTGTCTGGCTTCGATCGATCTTTTCGACGGTTTCTCGACGGTGTACACGAGCCACCTCGAAAATTCCGTTTCAACTCGAAAAATACCCTCGAGCAAAAATATCTCGCGTATCCACGCCACTCTCAACCATCGTTTCTCCATCGTTTCCGCTTTTCTTTTTTTTTTTTTTTTCTTCCCCCCCCCCTCCCCCCCTCCCTTTTTCTATTTTTCGTTCGTCATGCCTAAAGCATAGTTATAATTTTCATCTTCGTACGCGCGCAAAGCGATGGAATTTGTGTGATTTTTGCAACTTGGAAACTTTTGCATCTACTATTGGAGATTCGGTCCACTAAGCTTCGATTTGTCACGGACCACGTGTAACCAGAAACGTGGAAACTGATGGCCTTTCCGGTAGTTTGAAAACGCTTTCGGAAACTACGATCGAAGCTTTGATTTATCGCGAAACAGGTTGCATCCTAAAATGTTACGATGACGTCAACCAATAATGGAAATGAGCATTAGCGCGGCGTGGGATCGCACCAGTCGAGTCAAAATTTTATTTTCCTAAATAACAAAGTTATTAAATTAAAAATAACTTGGATTTTGTTCGTCGCGCCAAACGATTTTTATTTTTTATTAATTTTTTTTTTAAACAAAGTATTCCAACGAATTGAAAACATCGCATAAATGTAAAATAATTTTTGTTTTATAAACTTTGGTCAACAGCGTTTGAAAAGTAAAATAATCAATTCGGATATACACGATATATACGCGATATGCACATAATTCGATATCAATTTGAATATAAATTAATTGAAATATAAAATAGAGATTATAATTATAATTTCCGTTTAAAATTCCTATCGCATATATATGTTACATATGTTTAATTATACGCGTACAATTCGAATGTAATATATTTATTCAGCGTTGCTATCGAATATTACTTTCGATGAGTATATTTTTTCTCTAAATCTCTATAGACGGATCTTTATAGACAAACAAGAAATTCGGAAGAATGAGTGACGAAAAAAAACAAAAAGAATTTCTATCTGCAATCTCTACGATCGGATATTCGATACACACGAACATCGAAATGGTGGAACCACGTGTTATTTATTACACTTAAGAAAGTAAAGGGAAGCGAAACATCGTATCGCGGTTGACGACCTAAGGATCGAAACGAAGGTGGAATATCGGGACGGATTTTTCGAGAAGGTCGAGATCGACGTGGTGGCGAATATAGGCGCGATCGGCTAATATCCGCAATGACAAGCACGGCGGTTCGAAGCGATAGCGGTCCTCGTGGTTAACGAGGCTCGTAACGAGCGATCGGTCGCAATTATCTCGGAGCGGATGCGACGTTCCCACCGGATCTGGCTCGCGATGCCGACATATCGCGAAGCGTTATCGTTCCCAGTGACACGTGCGTTTAATTACGGTTACCAGGAAAGTGGATACAGCGTCTGGGTTATTGCACTCGCCACTGTTGTCGATCGCGATTAAACTGCTGTCGGAGAAAAGTTATTACGGTTTATTCGATCGCCGCCCAATAACGACGAAACTTCTCCGCTGTTTCTCGTCGCGAGACGGACAATCGGACGAATCGACGCGTCGTCGATTCTCTTCTCTTTCTCTTCTCAACCGTTATTATCGAAATAAACGGATTTTAAATTGTTGACGGAAAATTCCATTCCTCGATTCGATTTTTCAAAAATTACGGATGAGAAATTTCTTTGGACGGTACATGGATCGAAATGAAAATACCGTGGTGATACGTTATGGAAACGAAAGGAAAGGAAGGGAAATAGGCGAACGTAGAAAATAGCGATAAACGTTTTCGCGTATGGAAAGTAGAGATTCGTGGAGAGGTAGGTGGGTATGGTGTTGTTTAAGGCGGAGTGACACGCAACACGACAAGTCAGACCGCGAACAGGATAAGGACCGACGGGGAAGAGTAACCTTCCGGGGCATTTATATGGCGTCTTGCCGGTGGTCCCGCATAATACATGGCTTAAGCTTGTAGGTTACTCGAGTTGCGGTGAACAATGAATCTCGGAATACAAAGTGGCTCTACGTTTCCAAAGTTACCGCGGGATCCTCCCGTTCCCTCCTCGTCCCACTATCCTTTCACTTCCAACCTCTTCTTTGCTTCATTCTCTTATTCCATTGTGCTCGGCAACGAGCGACGCGTCGTCGACATCTCGACCAATGTTAAATCGCACGGAGTAAGTTGTTTAAGAGATAATACATATACATCGAACTGTCCTATCGTTGTAAGTTTTACGCTTTATTTTTCTCTTCCTTTTCTTTTTCTTTTTATTTTATTTTATTTTTTTTTTTTTTTNTTTTTTTTTTTTTTTTTGCTTTTTTAACGCGTAGAATTTCGTCGTCGTAATCGCGAAGACGTCGTTGTTGACGGCAAATTAAAAGATAGCGCCTCGAGGAAATCTATTTTTAAGCGCTGAAACTATCTCGTAACAATCGCGGCAGCGACGAGAAAGGGGAGGAAGAAGAAGAAGAAGAAAAAAAAAGAGCTTTTGTTTCGTCCATTGAAAATGGCGGTGGAGAATTAAAGACGGCGCGATAATCTGTGGAAAGCGGTGAATTTAAGAGAGCAAAGAAGGAGAACGGGGCGAGCACGGTGAGATTTCAAAGTAAAAGTCTTAATTACGTTATCTCGGCTGGATGCGTCCTCTTCTACGGTGATATCGCGAACCGGTTGATCTTGGCCGGTGGCCAACGACCGATCATTGCCAAGAATTGTAACGTGGAAAGGAGAATGGTTGGAAAGAAGGAGGAAGGCAGTCAACGAGCGATAGGTGCTGGACGCATCGTAGTTGCAAGATTTTAATTAAATCGACCGCCAACGGTTGTTGTTTGTAGTTTCGTGTAAAGACGAAGGAAATAAAGCAGCTTCTTATTCGACCAAATATCGAAATCATCGGAACGGTTAATCCTTAACTTCGTTGACGATCCATGTCTCAGCATGGATCGTTTGAAGGAGAATATCGAATATCGTATATCGAGAAAATATCTAATGGGGATATTTCTTTATCCGAGAGAAAAGAGAGAAAAAAAAACACGTATTCCGCGTAAAGGAAAGTTTATAGAATTACAAAGTTGCAAAGTAGCCATCGATTGGACGATCTCGCGAGTCGATAATACGCGCGAAAAAAATGTAGGTCAACGATGACAAAGATGCGAGAGAAAAAAACGAATTGATGGATCAGCGTAATGGAATAGAGAAACGAATGGATTGGATTTACGCGTGATTAATGAATGGAGGTAAGAATGGTTACGTGGAATTGAAAGGAATGAAATTTAAGAAAATTTATAGATAGATGGAAAGTTTAGCAAATTAAGTTACACGCGCGTTAATACGATATAATATTTAGGTTTTTTTGAACGTTGATAAAAATTTTCTAATATGAAATAGATTAGCGAAGATTTCAATTATATACACCGATCATTTCTTTGATGTTTGATGTTCTACGTTATTATCTTATCCAATTTATCAAATTATAACACTTTATCAAGATGTAACACTTTTTACAGAATTAAATTCGATCCGTTTATATCGTATATATGTAAAATAACTCATCTTGCAAATTTTTCCTTTATAGATTTTCGCGAAATTTGTTGAAATTTATAGAAATTAAATATCCACGAATAGCGATAAACTTTTTTCAGACTACTTTCAACTTTTCATTATCTTTAACCTCTCTCAGATTTTTAATTGGAAAAATATTTTTTCTTATAATCTTTTAACTACGTGAAATAAAAAGAAATATTTCAAATTTATTAGTTTATTTGATAAGAATTGTTCTATTTTTAAACAAATAAAATATGATATCGTTAAATAACTTTTCCTCCTATCTTTTTATACTTTAAACGATTAATCGTTTTGATGATATTTGCGAAGAGAGTAATATCGTGTTATACGTTTATATCATTCCATCGAATAATCTAATTATAAAAATTTGGAGGGAAACAAGAATTTAAATATATCGGAATTATTTCTGCAGACGAGTGTATTGTTCTAAAATTTTATTCAGCTTCTCGAAATAGCGGAATAGAATCCTGACATTTTCGGTTTCTCATATAACGATTTAGAAATTCTCTCCTTCGATTAATTATGCAAAAATCTCCAAATTTGAGTTGCGAAATGAATTCTGAATAGGGAAAATTCTGGGTGAAAAATTATTGCGTGATTATCGAGTTCGTTTTTATTTATATAACGATGTTTTTCACTTTGACAAATGGATCATCGGATTATTACGTCGTCGCCAGTTGGCGAGCATTTTGAAAGCTTTCGACGATAGTGAGAAGAATCTAATTGCGATCCTTTGAAATGAAATATCAATTTCAATTTATGCTCTTACGTTTCGCGTTCGTTAATTGATTTTTCAATTCGGAAAACTCTTTCCATTTTACGAGTTTACGAAGACACAAAGAAATGCAACTATAATAGTCGAATCGATCTCGCGATTAATCAAACGTATTATTACCATTGTCAGATTTAATTCTTCTTAACGAGAACGATCGTTTGATTACGGTATAAGAGAATGTAACGACGATGAATTCTGCTCGTCCTCGTCACGTAAGAGGAATTTGATTAATCTCATTTACAAACGTAAAATCGATTGGAAGATGTACAATGTAAGGTAAAATACGAAAAAGATTACCGGATGTATTGAACGCTTTTCAGGAAAAGCGTTATCAGGAAAAGAACGACGATAATCGAGTAATCGTATTATAGATTTTTTTTTTTTAATCTTTTCTATAATAATGAAATATATTAAATACAAAAGATTCTTTCCTTTAGAATGCAAATATCCTGAAAAAGATAGCGACTAGTATGAAGTTTTATCGATGGATCTAGTAGTAACGGGTTCCAAGGGAATCGCTTATCCCTTTCTTTCTTCTTTCCTTCTTTCCTTTTCTTTTCTTTTCTTTTCTTTTCTTTCCGATCATAAATTGTGTAAATATAAAATACGTATTTTATACAAAGATTTGTATCGTATAAAATGATGTCTCAGCATAAAATAATGTTAAAATTTTTATCTCTTTACTTTACTCTTTAATCGTTTTTTAATTTATGTAAACGTAATTCTCCCTAGTTTTTAAGATCGATCGAAAATATTTAAATGTAAAAAAAAAAAAAAAAAAAAGAAAAAAAAGAAAAAGTTATAATTAAATATAAGAGAAACTTGTTATTTATTTATTTATTTATTTTTTATCCTACGTCAAACGTTTTACGAGAAAACTTTTAAAATTCTTGTTTAAAAAAGTAAATTTCAATTTACGTAGTTTCCATAGTCTTTCACTTATCTGCCCCTGACCTACTTCGGTACCCGTTATTCGCATTGTATAAAAATAAAGTTAAATGATAAACCATTTATATCGATACGTGCGATATAATTTACATTATACGACGTAACGTAGATTAAATTAATTTTACTCTTTTTCGTGAGTTATAGTTGGAGATAGAATTTCAGAAAATTCGTGTAATTACGTAACGTAATCGCGGATAACAGAAACGTAGATGTAGATAGATGCAAATGCAAATATCACGATGCCACTAGATAGTGCTTTTGGACTCTCGGTTCATTACCCGTGTCTATTCGGCATTCCATAGTATATTCATCCTAATTATCTTTGCTTCGTTCTATCTTCGACAGAAGTCTAACTAATGTACACGAAAATTCGAGTTGGCAACTATATATTTCAATCTACATTTAACGACGAGAATTTTTCGATTTTTTCAATTCGATATTATTTAATCGTTGCACATTAATTATTACGTAAAATATAATTCTTTCTTTTTTTATATATTTCATTAAATAAATTATGTAAAATTTAAAATAAAAAAAGCAAGTGAAAAATAATTTACAGTATTTTTTATAAAATTTGCTCAATCTGATAGCATTTAGAACTTAATCCAATAATGTTTCAATTACAAGAAATAAAGTAACAATGATGAAATTTCGAATAAAAATAAATTTGTATCGAGTTTATATAATTTATATACGTATAAATAAATTTAAATATTTCACAATATGTAGTGTATATATATATATATATAGAAAGATAAAATAATAAATATTTATTTAACTTATTACGAAGAGACGTATATTTAATTATCCGAAATATTTTTTTATTAAATTTCATAACACGATCGAAATGATTCCATTCCACGTGTCGTTGTTATCATTCTGCACTGTACTGTAATTATTTTGCGATTAACTCTTCTTCCGTGTGTAACGGCGCGACAAAATAACGAGATGAATTTTTAAAATTATTTCCTTCGACAATCGTTTTCTATTCGAACAAATTATGCGATAAAAATTAATATTTTAGAAATATTGATATTTAAACACGGTGTGTATATCGAATAGAGAAAGATGAAAGAAAAAAAATTTTAATCCGCGTTTTTACACCTATTATTTTTATAAAGGAGATAGCAGTGGAAATAGCGGGTGTTACGTCCTTATATTTATTCAAGGCTATATATGCAAAATACGTCACATTTATGGCGGTGGCATAAACGAGAGGTAGCACAGACGAAATGAATATAGAATAGAGAGTTGCCCATAACTAGAAGCAGAACTCTACAACTTGGAATCTAAGTTTTGATTTATGTCACAAATTCATGACTCGAACTCGAATAAAATGAATATACGTTGCAAAGTATGACTGACAACGAGTCTTAATTAAGAATTACAAGAATTAATTCTTCGAAATATCGATCAAATTTTGTCGCGACGATAATTAATCGAATTCGAGTTCAATATCGAGATTTTCTTTCTTTTTCTATTACTAATATAGTGGTATTCGAGAAAGAGAGAAAAACAAAAATGTAATATTAGAAACGATAACGATTCATCTAAGTAATTTATTTAAGTATCTACTTATATAGATTTTACATTTAGCTTAGTTGAATAATAGGAAATTTCATTTAACGATCGTAGTTGTAGAGATCGTACGAGAGTCGGAAGAAAAGGAATAATACAAGAAAAAAAGAACAATGGTTAATTCCTTTGTAATTTTATTATTTTACTGCCTTTTAACTGCAAGTTTCTCACGTGGAACAATTATTCTCCCGTGCCATTTTAATTTATGAAACAATGAACGTTTCCTACATCGTCGCGTGTATTTCGTTATAATTGTGCGATAATTATCTAAAGTTTGATCGAGGCTTCGTTCTTTTGGCGAAATCGTTTGGTATCGCGTCAAAGATACCATAAAACGTCGCTCGGAGGGGGAAGGAAACAAGCAACGTATTTCGTACATCGGAAAACCTGCAAGTGTTCGATTCTATCGTTCTATCCTATACAAAGAATTCCGACTGCATTAGTTGCGTAACTAATTACGATATAAGATATAAATAGAAAGGTAAAATCCATTTATCGACACATATTTAAATATAATATAATATTAAATATAATATTATCTAAAGTTAAACTCGTTGTTCCTAATTTTAAATCGGTTTCGGTATATCGATTATTGGTTGGTTCAACGATGAGATTAATCGTTGTAACAACTCGATTGTGTAGAATTTAATCACCGTAACGAAAATTTACGATGATAATATAATTTAAATTCGCAACTGTAAAAGTTAGTAGCGAGATTTTTAGATTGTGACGATCCATGTTCCACGATTCGGTATGCTAGGGACGGATAATCGGTCAGATCGATAGCTCGATGAAGAGCTAACGAACGGCTTAACTAGTCGTTCGTTAACCTGAAGTGCGCGTAATAGCATAACCAGTGACTCTCAACGTTCCCGATAGAATCGTTCACGGCCGACCTTGAATACGTAAACGGAGTGAAAATACGTATACGTTATGGATAAGTTAATTCGCGAGGAATGCGGTTAATCAATTTCTAAGGCTTTCCAATATTTATGTACCTAGCCGCTATATAAATACAAGTATCGGAAGAGGAAAAGATAAATTTCAATTTTAAAGCTAAGAGAGAACTAATTACGAAAATCATATAAATTATTAAAGTATATATATATATGATATACTTTATAATTCGCAAAATAAAAAATAGATTCTGATCGCTGCGACAAATGGACGCAAAATATTTCGAGATTTAAATTAATGGTTCGTGATATGCCGACAATTAAATTGAAATATTTATGAAAAAAAAAGAAAAGGAAGAAAGAAAGAAAGAAAGAAAGGAAGAGAAGAAGAAAAAGAATTCGCAAGCATTTGAAATATTTAATTTTAATAATAATGAGAGGTTCGATCCATTCGGCATACGAATAGAGAAGAAACTATGCGAGAAATTTCCTTTGGAACGTAATTGCCCTGCTTCGGTGAAATACTAACAACGGAATCGAGAGTAATAATTCCTCTATTAAATACCAGAAGTATTTTTACTTGTTTTATGTCGGAAATATCAAGATAAAATTTTTCCAACTAACTATTAAGCGCAACGACTAAACTTAATTATAACGTAACGTTACGCAACGATACCTGTATATAATTATAATATATCTCGATTCGAGTGTTGCGAGGAGGAGGATATGGCGATAACGATTGAAAGAAGAAAAATAAAGAAACGAACAAAGTATGAAAAATGAAATATTTCGTGTATAGATTATTATGTCGTTCCGTTTAATCGAATTAACGCGAGAATGCTTGTCATTGGTTGTTAAGGAAAGAAAGGTATATATCGGTTGTGTACAAAGTTGACGAGATGAATATAGGAACGGTGAAAAGGCAAATTGCTCGGCGATGCTCGTTTGTCCGTTCGTAGAAACGTAAACGCAGAAACGACGTTAAAGGATGAGCCGTCAAAGGGCGGTAAATGCCTTCGCTGCTACGCTCCCTTCTACTCACGGTACAAAGCGGGGTAGAGGTCGTGGAATTACTCTACCTTTGTACAAATGAAAGAGCATTGCACGCATGTCGACTAAAGTGAGCGATGAGCAGTCGAGAGATCGTGACAACGTACTTTTTCATAGATCCGATTCGCTTGTATTTTTATATTTCCAATTCTATTCGATAATATATAATTAAATCTATATTTGTACATTCTTCGAAACATCGCGCCAAGGAGAAATGTTCTCATCGCGGGGAAAACACGCAGGAGACGAATCGGTCTCGTTGAAATTGATTCTTACGCGATCACGTAACAATCGGTTAATAAGAAAATTTGAAAGAGAGCGAGAATAATTTTACGAATCGACGATTCGATCGATTTATAGCCATCGGTACTATCGGCATTTTCTATCGATTTCTTGGACGCGATCGATTTTACATTCTGACATTCCATCGGAGAGATACTATTTTATGGGATTTTATACCGAAAGGAATTCTAGGGAGGAACGAATCAATCGAAACGGAAAGATTTTAAAGACAGATTGCCGTTTCATCGATCTTCCAGAAGGAAGAATTTGCGTTGGTAGAGGAGAAAAATATCACGTTGCGAAGAAATATCCGTCGTTTATTTTCTACCCTACAATGGGAACGTCGAATACGGATAATTTGTTTAAAAGGCGAAACACGGGGGATAAATTACGTTTACGAACTCATAAATTTTTTTTTGTCTGGTTAGAAAAAAATTCTGAAAAGAAATTTTGAAAATCAGCCCTCGTTGGTGGAAGTCGTTTCATAATCGATACGTACGGTTGATTACATCGGTGGAAACTGCACTGGTTTTAAGTTTACCGTAAAAGTTGTTCGAGATGTATCGAATCGCTTCACGTTCGCCTCCGATAATACGGTCGAACGAACCAACTCGGGATGCCAGCAGGAATTTAAATTTCTACGCATCGGTTGAACGGCAGCTCGACAGACATCCGGGAATAATTGCGAACTCGGTCGAAGGAATATTTCAATCAAAACGTTACAAAGTTCGCTACTTTCTAGATTCAACGTGTAATCTCGATGTTGGCGAACGTCACAGTGGTAGGACGTTTTCATCCCGAACAAAAGATTCTTCCTTGATATAAAGCTCGTTCCTTTGTTTCCTTACCCCCTCCAACCCCTTTTCACGGAGAAAAGTTGAACGTTTCTCGCTGCGGAATAATATAGCGAAAAATATTAATTAACGCGGTATCCGAAATGCGATGTACTCGAAACTTGTATGAAAGGGAACGACAATCTCTCTCTCGTCGGATCGTATTATTAACCGAAACGTAAAAGCGAAAATGTTATTTCGCCAAATTCGAAGATGAAATGCTCTCTCGAATAAAGGGAATAACGTAACCAACGTTTCTCTCCTAGGATTCAAATTGTAACCTATAGCTAACGTTTCACGGATAAAGAAGACGTAATCGATGTAAATATCGATCCGTTAGATGTCGAATACAGTCGGGAGGAATGATACGGAAAATGAGGGATAGACGAAAGTGCGAACAATGCTTAACAACGTGGTCGGTGAAATTTAACGCCATTCACTTTGCATATACATATTTATCACGTATCACGCGCGATCACAAGCATCTTTATTTTTTTCTTTACTTTCTCCATATTCATTCGTGGATTCAACGTACGACGATATTTTAAAAAACATTTAATATTCTTTATCAAGTTTCGAAAAAACTAACGCTAATTATTAATCCAAATTATCGAGACAAAATTAATCGTACTTAATTCTTAAGCTTCTTCAGAGTCCTTTTACCGAAAAATCATGGTCGATTTACCGAAAAAGATTCTTTTAGAAAATCTTTATCGCTTTCTATATGCGAAAAGCAATCGTGAGTTCGAGTCATCGTGGAGCTTTATCGCCATTCCGAAACTTTAACATCCGCCATTCTTAGAATCCCGATTGGGTTGGTAATTAATCAATACTCAAAACCGCCTATCGAGTTTAAACTCTAACGACACATTTATGATCCCGACTATCGGAAATATAATACGATACTCTTGAAAATGTTATTGATGTGCGTATTTCTTCGGGCATCATAATAAATGTAATATTGCATACAGTTTCGTGTGATAACAATTTATAATTTTTTATAATATGTTTTACAAATAAGACATTTTATATCGAACGAGATATACGCTTTCGTTAAAGTTTATAATTTAAGTAAAAATGGGTTACATATTTTTTTCTAGTGATTTACTATTTAGGCAAAAAAAAAAAAAAAAAATATAAATATGTACATATACAATCTCGTCTATAAGAGAAAATGTCTTTAGGAAAAAATCTCTGGCATGTTTTATTCGGAATTTTAATATTGGTCGCATCATAAAACCGTGAACTAAAGGTTTTGTTCATCATACTTTGAAGAAGCAAACTATTCCTGCCTCGTGATAATCCTACTCACTGGGCATAACACGCTCGGCATAATACCGACGTTCGACGATACCGTTAAATCGTCGTCGCTGCGCCATTTTTCCTCTCCAGAGAAACAAATTGCCAGATTCGTCGGTGCGTCGATCAATGATCGACGATTAAATCATTTGCATCGTGTGTAAATAAAAAATTAAACGACGAATGTACCAACATCGATTAATTTCCTCATCGATCGAATTTTGCAATATGCGCAAAGAGAAAATAAATCGTTTTGTAAGCAGCGAAAGTAGCAATAAAATTCTTTTTTCCTCGAATATTTGTGGTTAAAAACAATTACAGACAATCGAATAAACTCTCCAAGTTTATTCAAGTTGTATTTTTAATCTCGTCAATAGTTGGTTTCTTTAATCGGGAAAAAATAGATAAAGAGAAAGACGCAACTCGAAATAGCATTTCGTTAAATCGTTTTTGTTGTTTCCGCGAGATATAGTTGAGTTTTTTATTAAATTGACGTATTAAATAAACGGATACACGTAATACGGAATAAAATAAAGAAATATTTGGGAATCTTAGGTATATTTTCTTCGAGAATGAGAGTAAAATTTTTGTCGATAATTATTCGAGTAACACGGTTAATTCTCGATTACGAGTAAATTATCCGGTGGAGGCGGTAATAGTTATGAACGTACGTTACGTGCGTGTACATTACGTTATCACGAACATAGGTCGTCAAGCAGAATCGAAATACGGTCTACTGTCGTGATGGAAATCGAAATTTATGGTTGAATCCGTGGTGCTCTCGGCTCGTTGCTCGTGGAATTCAAAGATACCTGTATCTAGCCGCAGAAATATGCAGAAAACTGTATGCATCGATTCCACTACGGACGCGCATCTACGAGTAGGTAGGCTGGTGTATACACGCATGTATACACGTACAAGGCATACATACAGGCATGCGACGTAGAGAGCTCGAGATGGAATCGGGCAAAAATGACTTTTTCATAACGCACGACCATACATTCTTCTCTCTACACGTATATGTGCATCGTGTGGTGAGACTATTCGTGCGAGAAAGTATATGTACACATGTTATGACTAAAGTTTCGCACAGAAAACTGGTTCAACGAAACGTATAATCTTGTAAGTTGAACCATTATGGACTGATTTTGTCCGACACTTTATTTTTTGTTATGAATTTAACTTTTGCATGACTTTGAGCGATTCTCTCTCTTTCTACGAAAAATAATCGCTATAGCTATCGTTATTAATGCGCAACTCTACGATTTTTCGGATAACTGGATCAATCAATGATCGATGTAACTTGATGCGTTATATTTAAAATAATCACGGAGAAAATTTAAAAATAATAAAAGATACATTGCGTAAAAGAGATAAAAGTTATTTGTAATATATGAAATTATTACATATTCCTATTCTAATTTCCTAATTCCCTAATTTCCTTGTCTATTTATCGAGAGAAAACAAGTTTTTACGTCGATGGAAAATGTCAATGACGCAAAATTTTCCTTCCGATTCTTCGATGGTCAAAAAAGATACGAACAACGAGAACTATGAATTGAAAAATAACTTTTTGTACGATACTTTTATTAAATGAACGTCATGGAAAAGAAATTCCACGCACTAATTCTTAGCGCAAATGATACTTTTCGTTTAATTATTTTTTTCCAATACCATAGAAAATAATACACCATAGAATCGGAACATAGAAGCTTGAGCTCCTGTTGCGCGCGTATCCAAATCGAAAGATTGTTTATCGAGTGGGAGGCATAGAGATACAGCGGTAAGAGTTGGTACAATAGCGAGTAGAACAGAAGCAAATATCGGGTTTACAGATACTGGATGATGGGACTGGCATTGCACAATACTAATAACACTTGATGCTTATACCGTAGAAGCTAAATACGATGCTTATTTAGCTTATCTGTAAGTCTCTCTGGTGAGTCTCTATTAACATTGCTTATAACGTTCTGCTCGTACATTTCCATATACCGATGTACATGTGTATATACATGTATATGCAAGGATTTACATCTATTTGTAGAATTATTTAGACGGAATAATTTATGAAACTATATAAATTTCGTAACTATAATTTAAGGATAAAATATACTTGATATACAAAGTGGTAATCTTAAGATTTATGAGAAAGATCATGTACTTTATATGTATTTGTAAGTAATTATGTTTTTTATTTATTAATAGCTTGTAACTATTATCTCTTATCGATTTACAAATATCGCGACACTGTTATTTGCTTTTGTATAATCAATCATAGTAAATATTGTACTATTGTCGATATCTGCATTACCGTTTCCATAAAGCAGAAACAAAAAAAGATTATCCACGAGATGATTTCCGAGTCATTCCTTTACAAGTGTCCCACGATTCATTTTATCGCGGTATTTTCACCACATCGTACAATATCCAAATATTTACTTTAATAAAGTATGAATTAAGGTAAACAAAATTAATATTTTGTCGTTCAATTGCATTGAATCGTAGCGGACAAAGAAATATCGATCGTGTAAATAAATAAGATACCGAAAACGAATCGATTTAATGTTGGCAATATAACGACGTTATATTTCTCTTTTGCAAATATATCAGGAAAAATTGTTTCGAAATTAATAAACGATAAAAAAAAATTAAATTAAATTAAATTAAATTATAACGCAATATCGAGGAAACAAATATTAATTAGGTTCGAAACGAGATTCGATTATTAACCGAGTATCAGGTGCTCTTGATAATTTTCAACGCGGAGATTCACGGATTAACATCTGTGAACGTACATCAAACAGTTTATACAGCGCTGATGACATACCGGAACAGAGGTCGTTAACTTTCTCGAGCGACGCTTTCACGTATACGATCGTTCGAATGGAAGTCACGTTATCGTTTGATTATAATCGAAAACTGTACTCTTTCGAGGAAAAGTAATTTACCTTAAAGCAAAACGCAATAACGTTGTCAAAATTGTGATTAGAAGCTGTGTTTCAGGTTTGAAGATTGTTCGAGAGAAACGAGAGAAAAAAAGAAAAATAAAAAATATCCCGAGGTATGATATATGCATATGTAAATTTCTTAAAAAAAAAAAAAAAAAAAAAAAAAAAAAGTGACGTTTCATAAATTTACTCTTTACTATTTATATTTTACGATTTTATTATTTTTGAAATACAACACCGTGCTTCGATCGATTTGTCAATTGTACGATAAAAACGATTCTTTAAAACTGATAACCGGAAGATCAATGGCTCTGTTATTTTAAACACGCATAAAGAAGTTTTTGTTACTTATTGCTTGATAAATATATATATATATATATTTATTATTTACGCGCAAAACGTTAAAATATGATTATTAAAGATTTTTTCGAATAATGAATACAGTTAAAATATAAAGAAAAGCGTTTTAATAGAATTACACACATCCATTCCGGTATTGTTCCACCGTAAGAAGCTCTGTGAGAGGATTCCACGAGATATCCATTGCATTGCTCTTGAAAGAGATATCTCCGATTACCATTCTAGATTGCTCGCAATGTTTATCTTCTTTATTGGCTAACTCGAGAGTAGAACGCCAACAATTCCACCGCTTGAAAGCCAATCGCTTTTATTACAATTATTCTAACCCGAGTATTTACATAATTAATCGCCTATTCGTTCCATTATTTTCTACGTTATTCCATTTGATCGAATTGGCAAAATTCGAATAAAAAATAACATAAATTATTTTGCTAACATTATTTTTCGTTAATTTTACATAATTAATTTATAGAATAGTATAAATAATATAGATAATATAGTATAGTAAAAAGAAAAAAAACAATATTTTAAATTACATTTTAAAATTTATTCGGAAAAAAGATGAAAAAAGCAAGAATAAGAACGATAAAGTATATACACATTTTTTTCTTAGATTTTATTAGAGCAATGAAATCTACGTAATATTTGACGCACGATCGTTTTATCGTGACACAATTCACGTTAAGCGTTAAATATCATTGGACAATCGTGCCACGAAGACTCGTACAGTTCGAAAAATTTCTTTGAAAGAGTTTAAAAGTAGAGCATTGTCGCGTTTTTATTTACTATCTCTCATCGTTTCTTTTAGGACGCGATTAAAAGGTACGAGTAAAAATTTGGCGAAAAGATCATGGAGAGATATTCGTACGATAAAAATTATTATTTGAAAGAAAAAAAAAAAAAAATCATCCATTACCTGTGAGATGGTAGAGTTTTCTCTACGAGGAAGAAGAAAGATAGCGAGAACGTCAGATACGTCGTTAAGATTAAGCGTTCAATTTCGATCGTGTGGGTGACTTTGGGAGAGTACTTCGTCACTTGGAATCTTGATTGGCCGAAGAAGGAGAAACCGAATGAAAACGGGGACGATCGTTGGTAGATATTTCCTTTACGCGAAGAAGCGAATCTATTCAATTGAAAACACAAAGGAAACCGATTTCTACCTATCGAGAGAATAAACGGTAAATATCTCACGTAATAAATTTTATCGCGAAGCAGTGGCGGCGATGTACGAGGAAAAAAGAAGAAACTCTCGTCAAAAGATAAATTAAGAAAGTAAGACTTTTCATTTTTTTTTTTTTTTTTTTTTTATGATTCCATAAAGAGATACAAAGGAAAATTGGGATCTTTTCTAATAATTTAACCATAATCGTTTCCTCCATTTTCTCCGCTAGTTCCTTCACCAACAATTTTTCGTATAATAAAACAAGTTAAGAACGGAGAAAAAGTGAAATAACTAACTCGAGATATAAAATTTTATTCAAGATATATTACTGTTCGAACGTATGATAATAATTACGGATAAGAAAAAACAATTGCGTTAAACTGCATAGTAAATTGTGTCGTAATGTTTCCTATATATGTAAAAGGTGTGGAAAAGGTGTGGAAAAGGTGAGAAAAGATAAAAATTAATTCAATGGAAGTAAAATTCACGATGAGAGAATTCACGTTTCATAGCGTGGAACGCGCGAATGACCTCGAATACAATGCTTCGATTTAAAATTAGTTGTATGTAAGCCACTGGGTTGACGAACTATCGGTATGTGATTCTCCTTGAAAACAGTTTGCCTAAGCTAACCGCATCGAGAATTCACGCGACGGACGTGCTGTCGCAATTATCGCGCATACGAATACTTAGGAGCGAGTCTCGTTAAAAACAGATTGATATGCCGTTTCGTCTTGTAAATTTATTTCGTCATAATCGTAAACGATAATAGGCGTGAAAGTTTGTGCAATTACTTTTGATCTTTTACACGCGAGTTACGATTTACGAGTTATTTATCCAAGTGTGATTAAGGATCGAAGCAAAATTGGAAGAAGATTTAGGAAGGAAAGGACGAGAAAAGGAAAAATTTTGATGACGAAAGGAGACGAGGAAGGTGCGTCCTTTTGTTCGGTAAGCGCACGCGAGTCGTCGGATATATACGTATAGCCTGGGATCCTTCGATTTTCCAGGCTGGAGGGTTTGATCGTGGCCCGCCTACAAACAGGATCTGATTAGACGAGCGAACGGCCGTCCCCAACCGATCGATTCCGAATTCCGAATCTCGAATTCACGCCGGTTCGTGCCCTCCAGTTCTACCTATGTATCCACTAGTACCTAGTAACCTTCCGCCACCACCTATCCGCCCACCTAGATTTCCAAAGGTAGTTGCTATCGCGACCGATTCGGATCGCCGCCTCGCTTCTCTATTAGCGTGTCTTCCGCTCCTCTTTCGAGACGCGACGCGCCACACCACAAATATCGTCGCGTTAAATTAATATTAAACTTTTCGTATTCTCATCTTTCCAATTTCTCTCCTCCTTTTAAACCTCTCGTACGTATTTCTACGCCTTTTATATCGTATTCCGTATCGTATTTTCTTCTTCTCCTCTCGAATAGAATAAGTTTAGCATAGGAAATTTCATTTGGACGAGAACCGATAAACTCGAATCGATGGAAAGTTTCGCGGACAACTTGTCGAGTTGTAAAATCAAGTAGCACACGTCTTCTTCCTATCTTTCTTTTCGATACTCTACCATTGGAACGCGGATAGTCTTGCCATCGATCATGATCGATAAGCACGTTCCAGAACGAAATAGCTCGAAGCTTGGTAAATTCGGATAGATTTTGCCATTCCGCCGAAATGTCCGAACAAGAGAACAATCTCACGTCGGTGTACGTTGCTTTTATTTATTTATATATTTCGCAATTGAGAAAATTGACAAAAGATCGGTGTACTTATTATTATACGAACGAATACAACACGTATACGATGTGCAATTTTGATCGTCTCGAATCCTAATTCGAATCGTTCGGAAATGAATTACGAAAAAAAAAAAAAGAAAAAGTGGCGAGGTAACGATGAGAAATCGGGTGAAGAAACGTCGATCGAAATTGATCATCGCTTTTATCTCCTTTATGATCAAACTTTCAATTTTAATTACCATACGGAGGTATTGGAGATGGTGTAATATCGATAACATACCTGTTATTACGTTATTCGTATAAACGAGCGGTGAAATTAAATTGAATTTTTTTAAAGCAATCGATATAATAATAATTAATTAATTCATCGATAAACTCCTTCTCGGAATTGAAATAAATCAAAATAAACTGGACATTTTTCAATTGGATAAAATTTTCGGATATGATATAATATATTTCCAATTGAGAAAATCATTACTTATCTTATTTGTTTTCACGTTTCGACGAAGCGAATTGAGAGAACAAACGCACGTTTTGTTCGAGTAAAGTTTGCGCGACTCGAGTAAAAGAAAAAAAAAAAGAAAAAAAAACTTGGATGAAAATAATCGTGTTAAAATATTTATCAAGATTACATAATTAAAGAAGATTATTACCGGAATGATAATTTTTTTTTTTTTTTTTTGATCGGTTGAGATTCATCCTCCTTGTAAGTTTAGCCGGTAGCGGAATAATTAATAGTTTAATTCGAGTGCTCGCACCCGAAGGTACGATCGCGCGCAAATATTTGCGAAAAGGGGAGCGATCGGATTGCAATAGGTTTGGTTCTGATTTCGATTTCGATTTCGATCTGGATCGATCGTACGTTACAGTCGAATTAACGGAAAGCCGGACCAGGATGCAAGGATTACCATTATTTTCGTCCCGTACAAATCCAGCAAATCCGTTCTACCGTACAAATATTCGCTTTCCCGTAACTGCCCAACCATTTGTTCATAAATATTGATACGTTTAAAACCTCGAGCCAAATGAGCCATTTTGCGTTTTAATTTCTCTTCTCTGTCCCTCCCTCCCTCCCTCTCTCTCTCTCTCTATTTGGATCTCTATTCTCTACAATATTCCACAATCGTACTATGCGACATCGATATCACGATAATTTGCATTTAATTGATTCGTATATCTAGCTTTCCGAATCGATTCGCTATTTATACTTCGAATGATTAAAATACAATCAACCGCGCCAACAGTTTTGCAGGACAGATCAGGTCGTTTTAACGCTTTCTACACTGTATTTTCACGTTTAAATTCCATTTATATCTTCCATCTCTCTCTCTCTCTCTCTCTCTCTCTCTCTCTCTCTCTCTCTCTCTTTCTCTCTCTCGACCAAATCGTTTTATTTCTCTTTATCTATGTATCGTAACAATTTCTCAATCTTTGAAAACAATCTTATATTTGAATTTTTAATATTTTCATTTTTCGTTACAATTACTATTTCGATATTTCCTTTCTTTTCAATCTTACATTTTCCTCGATCAAATGTAATTTACCTTCGCAGTCCTTCGAATCACGTAGATTTACCGTCGTTCCTCGCTATAAGGATAATATTTTTCACATTTACTTCGCGGCATTTCTCTTTCTCCAGACCGTGATTTTCCTTCCCCAACGACTTATCTATATTAAATTTACTTGTATTAGAGCGCCAAGCAAATTCCATTCTTTTTCCACATTTTTCACTCCCGTGTTTGCCGCTCCCACGTGATAATAATAATAGTAATAATTATTGTTTTTTTTAAAACCAACTTTTCATAAATATCGTCGTGTATATAAATGTTCGGATATAAACTGTATAGATATAACGTGATTTTTAATTTAGAAAAAGAATGTGTAAATGTCACCATATACATACATACGTACGTAAATAAGTAGATATATTTGAATCGAAAGCCTGTTCGTTCATTGTACGCCGCTTACACCGAGTCTTCCGCCCCGTATACCGAGAAACTTTTAGCAAAGAACGAGACTGACGTAAAGCCAAACCAAATTGGTTTACATCTATGACCACTTCGCTTCGAATTTTCTTTGATCGTGTACGATCTACCTTCGAAAATCTTTCGCGCTTCGTTCGTGAGCGAATAAAGCATTCCTTTTCCAATACCTGAATCAATTTTGTAACGCGCTAAACACGACGAATAAAACTTTTACGAGTGTTTATCCGATCGCAAAGTTACCGTTAGATAATAATAGGCAAATTCGTCTTTTCGATCGATAAATATTCCTACGAACGAAACCGATCAATTTTCACGATTGATACAAAAATTAACTCGTTCGTCTAATATAGTAGGTTAAATTGGATTTTCTTCTGTTCGATAAATTTACGTAGAATAATATATTAAATCGTTAAATGAATGGAAACGAAACGAAACGTGTATATTTATTTAGTATTTATAATTACATCACGAAGATGTAAAGATGGAATGTTGCATTTGTCTAGGACAACGTGCCACTAATTAGTACAGTGGCATTGCTCGACGAAACCTTCCTGGTCCTCTCCTCTGGACTCTATTCAATCCGCTTCGAGTTTACTATGACTACCATTGTCTGTTCAAACAATCCCTTGTGATTAATTCGGAACGTTTTCAGTGAAAACTATGACAAACTTGTGAATAAGCGAACAAGAATTCGAGTGGAAGCATCGCGATAATCGAGATTTCTTGCAATTATTGATTTGATTATCGGCAATGTTTTTTTTTTTCAGAAAGAACAAAAATATCAATATATAATGTTGTTAAGAAATCAAATACAATCGTGGATATCATTTGTATCTTCTATAATATATCAATTTTTTGCATGAAATTCATTTGATAATTAAACTCATAATGAACCGATAAACGCTTGCTTTGCGCGACGATGCAAACGAATGCCGATACCGTGCTATTGATTGGCCGCATCCTTCGTTAATAATTTTATTTGATCGATATCTGCACACGAATAAATATGACAAATACAAAAATTTAATCAACCGTGTTATGAAAATCTATACGTATATATCTATTAAATGTATAACATCACTGATTAATTGTCTCTTAGTTGGTCAATGATATTTGATCAAACAATAAATTATCAAATGTAATAAGTTATGTACCATAAATAATATCTTTGGAAATAAAATTGATAATACAAATATACGGATATAGAGATTCGTAATTTCTCGTAAATTAATCTCTAAGATAGCCTCTCTAAAATAAAAAAGTTTTGAAGAATGAAAAAATTATTTTAAAACTATCTTATAACGAAATAATTTAAATACTTTTAAACTCGAAACGTACGTCTATTTTTTACTATACATATCACGTACTTTTACTATACGTATCACGTAGTACCACTTATGCAATCAAGAAGTTATTAAAGAAGACAGAGACGCTGTGGAATGATTATTTGAATTTGGCTTATATTCTTTGATGTAAATAGGTATTTTTTTTGAAAGTGTTACAAAGTGAAATAAAATATAATATAAATATCTTAGTTCCGTGTATATATATAGTAGAATAAATTTTTTGTTTTATCAATATTTTTCTTTTAATTTCAATACAGATTATATAATAGATAAAGATATCGCGGAATAAAAATGAATTTCTAATTTGACAGTAAATAATAAAAATATGTTGGATGTAAATTATAGAAAAATGAAAAATTGCGGTTTATTTTTAGGAACGATAGCGTATCCCAAATGGACCGTTCTTTATTAACGAAAGGAAGGGTTGAAGTTAGCGTACCGGCAGAAAGCCGTAGAAAAGTTTCGAATATGCATGGCTATGCAATTCGTGCGATCCCTAGAGGCGCAAAAGTTGAGCGGATAAAAAGCAGGCTTAAAAAGAAAGAAAAGACGAATGACGAGAGGGAGACAGAAAGAAAAAGACGAAAGAATGTTTCGCGCGAAGCAGTCGACCATTTATTTTCATTCGTCTACCAAAGGACTGAAACTTTTCGAGTCCCTACAAAAGCAATTTTTGGTTAACGATACGAACGCGTTACTATTATTCGTCTTATCGTTTGTTATAATTATATTTGATATTTATACGGATATAACACATATATGCAACGTAAATATATATCGAGTATAAAGTAGATTATTTAAATATTTTGGAAACGATTTATTGTTTAAAAAAATTTAAAGCAAGAATTCAAATATTTTCAAAAAGAATAATTTAATGTTATCATGTAGATGCATATGATGATCATTTTGTAGAATTATTGAATAAAATTAATAAATATTGATATGAGGAAGAAGAATTGACCGATCAATTATGCAAATAAGAATCTGACGATTATAAGAAATAGAATATATATATATTATTATATTTTTTCTTTCTTATAATTATAATATAATATTTCTGTCGCATTGCTAATATCGTTATTATTATTTGTTTCATTAATTCCTTAAATTTCACGATTTTTCTCATGTTGATTTTAATTTTTTTATAGACACGAATTACAATACAAATATTGAAAAGTTTATTATAACTAATGAAAATAAAGCAGATTTTTCAAATATTTGATTCTTTTCTAAAGATAAAAATTAATTGCATTGATTTAAAAAATATCGATGAAACTTTGATAAAATAAAAAATGCAATCACTTACGTAGAAGCGAAACGGAGCGTAAATGGTAAAAACTCGTACGATTAAAGACAAGGGCACGTGTTCGTTCTCAAAACACGTGGTTCACTGATGTATGAAAACAAGTTCACGAATATCTTTCTCTTCACACGATTAAAATCACAGTTCTACGGTAAGTACACATATTATAAGGAACACTTCACCACGATACATTTAAATTCGTCAAAAATGATATTAAAAGAAATCACTTCGGAAATAAGTTAGCATTACAAAAGTCAATAATCACATATATTTGCACATTTTTACATCCGATATAAATTTATATGCATACACATGAGAAAAATATCGATAACGACGACTACTCCCAGCATCGAGACCTTGAACTTTTTAAAACGAACGTTTATCGTATTAAAAATCGTATAAAAAACATACGCATAAAAGAAATATCAAAGATACAACGACATAGATAGAAATATTTAACAATAAGATAATACGTAACATTTAAAGCTGTAATCAATCTAGCGAATAGTAGAGAGTTGGAGTTGGAGACTCAATGCTTATTGGTTCAAGGTAAAGTGGAACGCACGCGAGATACAAGTGTGTAAGAAAGACAGCATGAGCACGTGACACGTGAAACGCACGTTTCGTTGAAATCACGCGATTTCATCCCCACAGAAACGAAAAGTAACTCCAATTTAATGAAATAAAAAAGAAAAAATTATGGAACGAATGAAAGGAAAGAAAAGAGGACGGTGAATATCGGTGAGAAGAAATGATAAAAGGGAAGTAGCACTAGCAATCCAGTTGCTTGGTTGGTGTGCGTCTGGAAAGCGAATGCGGACAACAAAGGTGAAAGAGAGTAAGAGTGAGTGAGAAGAGAAAGAGAAAGAGAAAGAGAAAGAGAAAGAGAAAGAGGAGAATAGTTCTTTTGTAACGGTTACCTCGTGTGCCCGAGGATGCTGATGATTGCAGTGACGATGCTCGAACATTCCACACACAAAATCCACACCACACACCACGATGATGACAACGAGTAGCAATACGACGGTGCCGCATTGCATCTTCAACCGCACTCGAGCCGCCATCACGGACGACGCTCGCGCTCGCAAAGCATGACACATACTGAGCGCTCTTGCCGACTTCGCGCATTTATATAAGCGTCGCGGTACCCAGCACCGCGCCACTCACGTTCGATACCTAGAGCGCGGCAGACGCTCTCTGCTGTCGCCGCGATAACCCCCTCGGGAGTAACCTGTAAAGAAATCGAACGGTTACTCTCATAAATGTTATCAAATTATCATTCTCTCCTATATTTCTTTTTAACAGTATTTATATCATTTTTTTAGCGGTTTTAATTTTTTATAGCAGAGTATAATGATATCTCATTAGATTGTAATTTAAAAATTTCATCATGTGTTTATTTATTTATTTATCATGAAGTATTATATTTCCTTACATTTTGTATCATTTTTACAATGTAATTTCATACAAAAATTAATATGATATTTTTATATGTCGATTAAACGAGAAATTCAAATACATAATTTATAAAATAAATTTAAATATAATGTTAATGATAAAAAAATAATAATAATTAAAATATTAAAATGTGAAACGTGATAATTTTTATAATTAAAATAAGTGTGTAATAGGAAAAAAAAAATCAACACTCATTCATAAAGAAATAAGAATGTTTTATTTAAAACACGTTATATCATACAAAATGAATCACAAAAGTAGATATTTTTCGTTTATATTATAAAAAATATCTATCTGTTGTAAATAAATAATATGCATAAATTTTTTACAGTGTATCCTTGTTTTAATTTCTACATATTTGTGCATACCACTTTTTGCTTTCTGCACAATTGCCACTAACACAATGAGGACAACGTGTCAAGAACATGGGACTTAGAGAATTATTTGATTTAAGATGAGAAACTACAATATCTGCCAAAGCATTTATAAATGTAGGATGATCATTAGGAGCAGCAGTTCTCCTTATTTTATCAATGCCGAGCTAAAGATAAAAAAAGATAAAAAATTTTTCTTCGTAATTATTTACGGATTATATAACACGACACTTACTTCTTCTGCTAATTCTTTACAATATTCGATATCTAATTCATGAAGAGTTTCAATATGTTCGTTAACAAATGCTACTGGTACTAATATAAAATGTTTTTTCCCTTGCTTTACATAAGCTTTTATGGCATCATCGGTAAAAGGTTCCAACCAAGATACTGGGCCAACCTAAATACAACACATTAATATACTGCACAACGTACAAAAATTAGAAAACGATATATTTAATATAACGTAATATTTATATATTTAAAAATAAAAAAAGATATGCATTTTTCTAAAATCTAAAATCTATTAAATCAGAAATTTTAATTCGGAATTAAATTAATATTAACGCGTAATGAAAAAAAGATTTAGAAAACTGTTTTTTAGAAAATAAAATATGCAAAATAATTTCATTGACTTTTTTTTTCCATTTTATCGATAGATGTCTATACCTTTGATTGCCATACTAGTTTGTATGGGTTACAATATCGTAACTTTTCCATTACTAAAGCAACTGTACCTGCTACTTCAGATGCATAAGCATCCCCCCTAGATACAGCCTAAAATACAATACGAAACAATCATCGTGTTAATATTAAAATATTAATTTATTTTTCGTACTAATACGTAACCTTCAATGGTAGCGAATGAGCTGAAAATAAAATTATAACATTGCTTCTTATATCGTCGGGAAATAGAACTAATTCTTCCTTAATTCTTTCTGTAATTGTCTCTATGAATAATGGATGCGTTGCCCATCTATCTATTACACTCCATTTCATGTTAGAAGGTAATTGTCTGTAAATTATGAATGCAGTGTAATAGCATTTTTGGGCTAAGCAAAACTATTATTATTTTATTTTCATTTTAATCTCAATGTTTCAAATATAATTAAAAAAATTAAATTAGAATAATTATAAACTAAAGTTTGCGATGATAAAATGACAGCAAATTTTTTTAACATTTTTCATTTATTACCAAAATACTATAAAAGATTTGAGAAAAAGGATTTCTAAAATAATAATATAATAAAATTATTATAAGAATATTGGACAAGTTTCTCGATTTTTTTAAATTAAAATATACTGACGCATATATTCTTTATAATCTTTATTTTTACAGTCGCTGAAAAAAGGTTTTCGGCAACTGATTTCCTCATTTTCTCTCTCAAGTATAATCCTTAGCGGACAGGATAGAGGGAAATGATGAATACATTTAAGGAGGAGTGTATTTTAATCTAGAGTAATACATACTCTAAAAAAGCTCAGATCTTTCATCAAGAATTCCAAGTTCTCGATATAAAAATTCGAATATTTTGTACCAGACATTTTATAAAACGTAATTCTATCATTAATCATTGTAAAATATTTTTAAAAAATCTAGATAAAATGTTAAGAGATGAGATCTAAAATGAATGTCCTTGAGACGTTATAATGTTTGAGTTATATTGTTATAATGTTTTTGAGTTATTTCGTATTATTAAAATAATTAATTATAATTAATTATAAAATATTTAATTATAATAATAATTTCATTCAAATCGTAAAAATCGAAAATTTTTTATTTTTTTTTTCAAAAATTAAAATGATTAATTATTGAGATATTTATTAAAATATTAAAAAAATATATTATTTCTTTTGTTTAAATATTAAAAAAAAAAAAATTAAAACAAAAGAAATAATAAATACAATACAAAGAAATATTTTATTGTAAGAGATCTAGATAGTATGTGGATAAGAAAAAATTATATGACCTCTTTTCAAAATATCAGTGACCAAAATATAAGTTACATGAATGACTATGTTTACAAATGTTTTAAATTTGTAAAATTGTCATTGTTTAGTTTTTTTTGTATATACATTTTGAAATAGCGATATTAATCAATTCAAAGCCCAAAATATGTTATCAAACATCATAATACAGATAAATTATCATTAAATAATCATTTAAAAGTCAATAAAATATAAAATTCTTATGACTTAAAAAATAAAGATTTAATATAATTATGTATTAAAGAAATTGTATAAAAGAAATCAATTTTTTAAAAATAAATACTTATAAGTCTTATTGAAATATGCTGTCACTTTGATATAGATTATGGAATAATAATCCTATTTGAAATAAAAGTTATATACTTATATTCTTGTACATTTTTGTATTAGAGAATATAAAAATTATAAAAATTATTTTTAATAATTCATATTATTTCATTAATTTTTTCAAATAAATTAGAAAATTTAAACTTATATAAATTTTATACTAAAAAAACAAAAAAATACAAATTAATAGAATATTCATTCATTTAAGAATATAAATATATATAAGTAAATATGAATCTATTTATTGTGTTAAAATTATAAAAAAAGTTTAAAATTAACTACCTGTTTTTATAATACTTATATATTTCAATAAAACTTGATCCACTTGTAGCACAACAATATTGTGGATATTGAGAAAAAATTATTGTATGTTCAACACCATCTCTAAAATAAAAATATGTACATATTCTTCAAACAAAGATCATTTGTTACATTTTATATTAATATACAATTACATTGTATATTTATATTAAAAATTCATTTTTATTCAATAATAAATCAATATCCTTACTCTTCTATCTTTTGAAGTGTATTCTCAGTAAGAGGATTAGCATAACGGAATGCAACATAATGTTTATGAGGTGCTGTTTTTGGTGAAATTTTATCCAATTTTTCACACAAAAGTTTGCCTTGTTTATTTGTCCATTCTAAAATAGGAGATTTACCTCCAATTTCTTCATATTTTTTTTGTACTTTAGGTGTACGAGACTTTGCTATCCAAGGTCCTAGTCGACTGTAATATATATTGTCTAATAGAATTTTGATCTAATGCTAAATAGATTTCTATAAATTATTAAAACTTATAATTAAACCTTTGAAATGGTAGTTGAATCATATCACGATCTGTCATTATACGTAATAAATATTCATGCACCTCTTCAATTTTACTAGGACCACCCATATTTAACATTAAGATTCCTGTCTTTGGTTTAATATTATTCATTTGGTTTAAAAATACTGTGGTAACGAAATGACGATAAGATAAAATGGACAAATTTGTACATTGTCTTCCTAAACAATAGGATACAAAGATATATTTAGCATTTTTAAGATAAAAATATAAATACTAAAAGTAAAAATTTAACAATCAAATGTATCTTATACAAAAAAAAATTAATAAATTAAATGTTATTAAATGACTTTATATTTTTTTATATTATTGTAATGATTTATATATGCTGTGTTTACTATTAAAACTATAACTATATTTTAAATCTATTTTTCTATATTTGTAAAATCTATATATATATAATAAGTATAAAATATATTAAGTATATTTTTTTACTTACCAATTTGGAGTGTATTTATCAATCTACCGAACATATTTAACAATAATTAACACTTTTTGGAAAAAATAACGAATATAATAGTATATATCAAATACTTTAGCTACTACAATTACTGCACAATCACGCTTATACAGTGAATATATGTAATATATCAAATGTATATAGGTTAGGTTCAAAAGTGAGGTTACGCTACGCCAGTTTAATAACGTTTCATACGTATGATGTGATTACACTTTTCGCATCAAGTGTTAAAATTTTCGAAAGGCATTTTTAGTATAAATAAGTGATTTAATAAAAATACACCAGGAAGCTAAAATTTAATATATTTAATAAATAACACAACAATTCAATTATAATCTTCAAATATAATTAAAATAAAATTATGACAGATCAAAATATTGAAGAACTCGGACCATCGGATTTAGGTACACTTGATTAGTAAGTAATACGTACCGTATTCGTAAATATGAAACACTCGATAAGCATTACTTTATAACACGATTATGTTTTAGTTGGGAAAGGATTTACTCGGAAGAACTTGATAATTTTAGGGAATACGGAGATATAGGCGAAATATGGTTTGGTAAAAGCAATACACTAAAAGTCATACGGTAAGTTATTCGGATAATACGCGAAAAATTTATGTAACAACGCGAAAGATAGATGTGTATAACACAAGCAACTTGCACATAAACTAGTGGTGCTATCTTTCGTAAATTTTAGTTATTATGATCTTGAGGTTACCGAGAAGGTAATGTCTTCAAATTATATATTTCAAATCAAATAAATAAATTTGTTTAAATTCATTTTTATATAACAAATATTTGTAATAATTTTAATAAAATCTTATATAAAATATTTAATAATTTATTAATTGTTATATAATATTAACGTGGTACGATTTATTTTGTGAACATATATAAATACTTTTTTTTATAAATATATGAATACATTCTTTGTTAAAAAATATTTTATATATTTAATATTTCAGTTGGATTAATACGCAATTAAAACTTAATAAAAATGATAAAATAATTGACATAGGATGTGGAAATGGAATGACATTGATTGAACTTGCAAAACAAGGTTTTGAAAAATTGATGGGTATAGATTATTCGCAAAAAGCAGTTGATTTAGCTCATGAAGTATCGAAGGAAAATAATGTGTCGCATATTGAATTAAAGGTTTGCGATATTCTAAATTCTCAAGATTTGAATTTACCGACAGACTTTAAATTAATACACGATAAAGGAACTTATGATGCCATCAGTTTAAATCCGGAAGATCCAGCATCGAAACGACAAAAATACATAGAAAATGTATACAAAATTCTATTACCCTCTGGTTACTTAGTTTTAACTTCATGTAATTGGACTAAAGAAGAAATACAAAAACATTTTCAAGATTGTAAGTTACATATATTGAAAAATATAATTGAAAACATTTGAAATTTTTTATATAAAAATTTTCGTATAATTAAAAAAATGTTTCGATTATATTTAATATTATTAAATATATTGTGCAGAAATAAATAGCGTTTTTTTGAATAATTTATTATTTAGAACATTGTACATACTACAAATTTTGATATTGATTCATGTTTATTATATGATATATTATTTTAATTCATTTTTATTAGTAATAATATTTGTTATAACATTAATACTAACTAATATAACTATAATATTTTAGATTTTGATATCTTACACGTGCTTCCCGCAGATACATTTATTTTTGGTGGACAGAGCGGAAACACTGTAACGCAATTAGTTTTACAAAAGAAATAATAAAAGATTCGATTAACAAAATATATGTATGAAGTTTTCTCTTTACTTTCCTTTTAATAATTGACTTATGTATAATCTATAATTAATATTAAGAAATATACATAATATATAATAAATATATAGTATATGTATTTAGAATACGGAAAAGTTTATTCGTGCATAATATATTTATATTAATAATACGTTTACATAATATAGTTCAAAAATAAAAATAAGTTAAAAATTATACTATTATCAATTTACAAATATTATAAAATATTATGCATTATAATCAAAATAAATGTTGTTAAATCATGTTTTAAAAAATTCTCATTAACATAAATTATAATTTATTTCATATAATCGTTTGTATTTAAGGCATTTATTGGCATGTTCAAATTTTATATATATATATGTATATCTATATCTATATCTAGTTACATTATGCTATATATATATATATATTTGCTAAACGAATAGACAATTTCAATTTATAAAGCTTGCTAAATTGAAAATTCAAAAAATCATACATATTTTATTCTACTTGATAAAACTATAATGCTAACTATAATAAATAGTATCAAAATCAAAATGATATTAAAATTTTACATGTATTTTATAATTTCAATTTTATAAGAGTTACAGATACAAATATTGATAAACAAAAAAAGAAAAAATAATTGATATAACAACAATAATCTAAATAACATAACAAGTATGATATAATTATATATATAATTATGTACATTGTAAAAGTTTCTAATATAATTTTCAGTTCAAATGAAATTGTATAGAATTATAATATGCATATTTTAATATTTTATAAAATTTCATTAATTTTTTAAATTAATATTTTTTTACTATAATTGGAAATTGATTGATAAAATTTGAAATATGGATTTTAAAATTCTTTATAATATTATTTATAATATTTGAAATATATTGAACAGATCTAGAATAGATGTTTTATGGATTTTCTATTATTTTATAATGATCTATTACTTATTGTAAAGTCGTAAATATTATAATTCATATAAATATTTAGAAACATAAGAATCAATAATAAAATGTATAATATAAATTACAGATTAAAATTACGATAAAGTGTACGGAAATATTTTACAAGATCCTATTACAATATTTTAAAAGAAAATTATTCGTAAAAGTTTCGTTATATATAATATTTATATTCGTATATGAATTACGAAGTAACATTTTAATTACGTCAGTTTCAGAATAGACAATTTGACGGTACATTAAATTCTTTGCTGTAGAATAAAATATATAATTTAAAATTATCTAGAACAAATATACTAATTTTCAGTTTTTTTTTTTACAGTTTTTTTATCATATAGAGCAGTATAAATTGCAATTATTTATACATTACAAAAGAAATCACATTATTATGAAATAAAAAAAATTGCAAGTTTGAAAAAATTAGACAAATTAGATTATAGATATTTTTGGTAATTGATTAGAATTTGGAGATATAGAAAATATGAAAAGCTATCGAATTATATTTTTTGCGCATAGCTCGAGCATATGCTTTCTTAATATTTTTAAAATGATAATTAAAATACGTATCTTCGCGTAAATATACCAAACATATATTTTTTTTTTTTGTACAATATCATATTTTTTGATGATTGAAAATTTACCATACGTAATTTTAAAATTAATACAATTTTTTTACATTCATTTAAAATAATATATTTCAATTGTAAATGATTTATATAAAACTAAAATTACGTTTTACAATAATTAAACTAATTAAGAGATATAGCGTGTGAAATGCAAGAACAGATATACCACCTGTGAAAAAAATATTTAAATCGTAATTAAAAACTTCTATTCACATATATGATATACTTGTGTATTTAAACTTATTTAAATTTATTTATATTAAAAAAAAAATTATTATATAAAAAAATTAAAAGATAAATTTAGAACTTGGTTGCAATAAAAAATCAAACAAAAAAATGACATACCACTGCAAACTAAAGGATTTTCTTCATAATATCCTTCTTGACAATAGCAGCGTTTTCCCAAGGTAACGTTTAGTTGTACGCAATGTGCCCCATTAATGCATTCAGAATCATTGTTACATGAAAAATGTAACGCTACAACAGAAATATATTTTTTTAATATAAAATACTTTAAGAATACGACGAAAACAATTCGAAGATTAAAATTTTCACTTCTTCTTTATCAAAGAAAAAAATATACAAATGTCATTTCAAATTTAATTTTACAAGCTTTTACAAATATAATTAAATTTAAAATTTTTATTTAAATTATTAAAAAAGTTATTGTACAAATTACATACGCATATTAGATAAAATTATCTTTTATGTTTTATATAATATTATTATTTTGGAAATCAAATCTTGTATGCTTGCCGGTTAAAATCAAATTTATATCTGTTCTTAATATATATATATACATCGTTATATACCAAATATACCGTATCAAATTGCCATAAAAGCTCAACGCGTTTTAACTCGATGGTAACACGCAATTTCACACAAATATAATACATAATATTCTCAACATCGATCAATTTTTAACCTTTGTAACAAAATTACGTGACAATTTTATCTGATATCGTCTAAAATTCTTAACAGAATTATATCAATTATTTTTAACTTAAGTAATCAAAATTTTCAAATTATTTTTGTTTTTTCAATTGACGAGAATATTTAACTATATTTGCATTTTTAAAAGTGATGTGCCTATTTTCATGTTTGCACTGTTAAATAACGAATGTTGCGTATGTAAGTAAAATCAAATTGGTAGTGGTGTATATGGTAAACTGCAATGATATTCACAAAGGTTTTCAATTTGCATAAATAACCACAGTGCTGGTACCAATACATATTGCAATAGAACACGAGAGCATATGCAAATGATAGTACAGTTTCTTATGTTCTGTTCAATTTGTTTCTTCAAAAATAAAGATTATATTCGATATTTTTTCCAAATACACTCCGATACTCAATCTTCGATCGATATATCGAAATTTATATATAAATATAACTATTTAAATTATATATATTTGGCATAAAAATGTTGTTAAAATTATATTTAAAATTATTACCTTTGAATTTGTTAATACACGCGCCGTTAAGAGGTGCGGAATAATCTCCGCAAAGGCAACGTGTCCTTCCGTCTCGAGGATCCGCTATACATGTCGTATTTTGAATTCCAGCGCAATCAGACTCCAACTTACATTCCCGAGCTCTTCCAACTAAATTTACGTGATCGTCAGCATTAATCAAAATTTGTTGTCGCATAATCTTGTTTTATTCGATAATACGAGAACGCGTGATAAAAATTAATAACGATCAATGAATCCGAAACCCGAAGATCGTAAATTACGGACACGATGTGACGAACTTTTGAAAATAGGAATCGGACAAACCTGGTGTAGGCGATGGATGAGAATTTTGATTCGAGGTTTGAGGGTTGGTTTTGCCGAAAGTCGTAAGGGCCCAAGTAGAAGATGGCGATACGAAGAACACCAATAAAAGAAACGTTGCAAACATTTGAAAACTTCTCGTCTTCTTCATTTTCTACTTGTTGCCAACTACGATATATATTTAAAATCGGTGAAGATCGGAAGAGATTAACCGCACAGTTGATTCATCGATCACTGTATCCAGATATAAAATTAAGCGATAAAATTTCGAAATGAAAATCACTCGCTTTTCTTCATTTCAAAAAGTATCAATCCCGATTTTCTTTGCGTTGCAAAGAAAAAGTTTCTTCTCACGAGTTTTTATATTATATATTTCGATGTATTTGCACTATATTTATATTAATATTTAAATTAATAATATGATTATCGGTAACGTTACAAGCGATTAAATACTAATCTAGAAGATGCCGAAGAAAAATTTGCACTAATTTTTATTTGAAGGGAATACTATTATGTTCTATTCTAGAACTGCGTGTTACAAGGACGTTGGAGAGCCTTTTAAGCCTTTAGTACACCCCCACCCTGTGTATCCTATGTGCTGCCACCAAAGCAGAAAGTATTCTACACCAAAACGTAGTTGCTTACCACCTCCTCGAAGAAAGAGTTCGAACACTGTTTAAAACAGTTGCTTTAAGTTTCGATCGTAGTAGGAGTTCTGCTCGGAAAAAACAGTTCCGTGCTGGAACAAAGTATCTTAACTTTAACATTGTCACGCCATATTTTATTTTCACGCTTTTGCGAAACAATTATATCGTACAATTTTTTGAATAAAAATATTTTTTTTTACAAATATTTCCTACATTTCTATATTTAAAAGATACTTTTAAATGTATATCATCATTCATACGAGAAAGAGCAATTAAATTAAAATCTGATTAAAATTAAATACAATTCGATATCGATTTATTAATTTCTTAAGCGAATAAAACTACTTTCTTAGCCATTGTAAATCTAATCTCATCATCATTCCTTCAAAATAGCTTTATCCCTTAAAATATTTACATTGTTACATTTGTACGTATTTGTGAAAAATATTTTTAATATTGTCATCATAATTTTATATTCGATGTTTCAATCAAGATTAGGTAATAAATGCAAAATATTCAAGAGTTAGTTTAAAGTAACGAATTTATCTTTTATACGTATTTTTTTCGTTGTTATCTTCGAATAAATAAGCTTAAAAATTTAATAATATTTTTCAAAAACTGATTTCGTATTATTTTTCCAATGCTGTGTCCAGTCGATATCGTTTCGATTAAATTTTTTCCAGCTAAATCGTCGAATTTTTCGTCGAATTTCTCTGATCAAAATGATATGTAATTCCAGTAACCGTGAAATCATTTTATATAAAACTCACGTAATTGATACGTCTTCTTTTTTTCTTTTTCCAAAACGGAAAATAATATATCTTTATTACAAAACTAATGGATAGAATAATTTATTGTATTTGACAAATATTATTCGAATAATCTATAATAAAGTTTAATTTAATCAAACTGTACATGATGAACGGGAAAAAAAATCACAAAGTTCATCGCTATTCCAAATAACTCGTGCACGAAAAATCGTGTTTCGTTTTACATAGTCACGAAACTTTAACGGTCAAACAACTCTGCTATCTATTGGAAAATCAAGTTTCACCGAATACAAATTATTTAGATAGAGAACTAATTTTTGAAAAAATATGATTAAATTACGTTTAAAATATGCGATATATTTAATAATTAAAAAGTTGTTAAAAACCTGTTAATAAAAACATATATGTATCATATATGTTTGAACACGTAATTAATTTACCAATATTTTATGAAGTAATTTTCGAAGAACGTGCTTTTGCTTTTTGCGTACGCGTTGTTATCTCGTCACAATGATCGTCTTTCATGTTTATCGTATCGATTTATAATGCATTTAAACTTTTTTACTAGAAATAAGGTACCAACATTTCGACTTGAAATGAGTACCCGAGTATCTCGCCCAGTTTGCCAATTTGATAAATTCATGAAACACGTGTTGATGAATTGCTCGTTCGCAAAGAATTTCGGAAATTTTACTTCAACAATCGTGTACGTGAAAATTTTAAAATTTTCTGCGTAATCTTTATGCATTAAATCCGATATGTAATTGTCGTTTAAATAGTTAATAAAATTATAAACTTTATAAAATTTATTCGAAATGATGAAGCATTTTGTTTTCTTTACATACAATTATACTCGACTCGTTTACATACATAATTTATAATTGTATGAATACGTACATCGATAAGATTGATGTACAAATATAATCACGTAAAAACACGTATACGAAAGCTGAGAAATTTATATCGTTGTTTCCACTATATTATAGTTTAAATTTACAGAAGAGTATCTTCCTGCACGCTAGGTTTATCGTATTAGCTTGACGCATCAATTACAAACAAACTGTCGACATATCACGAAGATTTCGTAACAGTAGGATTTTTCTCGTCCGTTCGAGGAAAGAAAAAGAAATTAAGGAAAGTAGATCGTGAATATTCACGTGCTTCGTTCGTTCGTCTTATTGAACATGTACGGTTTTAAAATAACAATTACCTACTACCTATTTGGACATGTATAAGAAAATTGATTTCAATCTAATTTATATCGTTGTATTAATGATACTAATACACGTATATTAAAATTTGATGGAATTATCTTTCAAGTTCGGATATTTATCAAAATAAAAAAGTGAAATAATTATTGCGTATTAACTTACAGCATGAATGAAACTAAATAACTAACAGTAACAAATACGATAGACAGTTATTATTTTTTAACTTTTTATCGAACAAAATTTCTTTTCAATTGCAATTATAATTGTCGTTTCAAAAATTTCATTATTTTAGTAGCACAAGCATGATTCATTATTTTGAAGTCAACTAAAAAGCCTCTTCCTTGTACAAATGTACAAAACTCTACTCTTTTATTCGTTAGTAGAGATACGCGAAAAGTCGAAAATATTGGAAACTCGATACTTGCAACGAATTTGGAAAAAAGTTTAGAAAGTATCTCGTAGTTCGAATATTTCGGGATTTCAAAGAGAACTTTGAGATTTTTGAAAATATCAGAAATTTGATGAATTGAATAAGATTTTGGGACTACACTCGTCCACAAAATTAAAAGAATAATCACGAGAAGGTATTTTGAAGAAGCTGATCCTGAGATGAATTCTTCGCGCGTTTTCGATTCAACATTTTCGGGTTCTCGCATGCCTCTAGCTGTCGCATATCGCGTTTTAAAGAATATGTTAACCTTTGAAATTTATAAAAATAGCAAAATCATTAACGAACTATAATTTCCAAGCCTTGTTAATATAATACTATATAATATAATACTAATATAATACTCGAAATCTAATTAATTTATAATTTAAATTTTATTTAATTTATAAATTGTTTTGTTGTCTAATTTTTTTCAAAATATTTATTAGATATTTTATTTCCGTAACTATCATTATTATTTTGTAACATACTTATTAGAACGAATAAGTTAGAAACTCGTTATGATCGTATAATAAAAAATTAAGAAAATGGGAATTATTTAATGGGCGAATTTAGATATCCCTGGCAAAAGTAGCTATTCAATTTATAGCATATCGTAAAAAGTTATAAGGGTTATGTGCGTTCTCTGATAAAAATCTTCTTTGAAAACATGGTAAGAGTGACCTACTTCACGAGTTTATAATCACAGACCGACTAATTGTAATTGCCTATTAGTTAGTATTAGTTGACGAATGGAAACGTTATCACACTATATAGTGTAAATCGTTATATATTAGCATAAATAAGTTCAAGGCCCATGCGCAGTGCCAATGATGCATTAATTTTTCTATGACACGAGTTTGTCAATCTTCGCTTGTAATCTTTATAAATATGTTCAAAGTATGATACATATATAGGATAAATAAAATTAATCCATACTGACTCCATATTGAAGAAATAAATATTTCTTTTTTTTTTTACAATATTTTATTGTGCATATAATAAATTATTTGAATTACATGATCAATTATAAAATACGAATGGAAATAAGTTAATATTCGATCGCTTTTTTCAAATCTTTTTTGATGTTCTTTTAATTGTACCTATCGTTTTATTTTTTTATCAATGATTCCTTAAAATCGTAATCATTTTTTTACAACACGATATATAATAATTCTTAATAACGTATGCGTATAATAGAAAAATACATGGCATAAAAATATCGCCTGTATCTTATAGAAATTTTTTAACGGAAATAATTTTTCATCGGAAAGATGATTCTTCGTTACAAATGAAAAAAGATTTCATTCGCAGTATAGTCGTAAATACATACAATAATAATAACCGTACAAGTTATTCTTTCTTCATTTCATATTTATTGCTCACTGCTTTATGTATTCTCGATAATTTTAAAGTTATATATTTATAATTAAATTCATCTTTTCGTATTTACATACACCAAGTACGATGTTTAACGGTCGTATTTTTCTTCTTTGTCGTCCAGATGTATCTCCATATGGTCTTTATTTATACAGACGTAATAAGAATATTTCTAGGTGTTCTCAATCTATAATTACATAATAAAAGATATATTATAATTTTCAATTTTTATAATGTTTATAAAATGTGTCCATAAAGATACCTACCGAAATCATCTATCTTTTTTACAAGGGAATATTTAAATCTCGGTGAAAATCTTTTTTACGTGTTGATAATCTAATATATATTATATATATAATCCGGAAGATATATATGATAATTGGATAAATCTGAAATATTTATACTATCCGAACTATTTTTTTCTTCGTTCGTATCATCATAGTCGCTTTCCATTATATCGGAAACTATTTGTTGTCGATCCCATTCATCGTTCGTTTCGTTTTGATTTACATCTTTGTTATCGTTAGGATTTTCGACGAAAATTATCCTTTCTTCCGACTTTTCTCCCGTATTATCAACATCCATGTGCGATTCCGATGTAAAAATTTCTCTATTTTCGTCTGTAAATTCTTTGTTCAACCATTCGATAGATACCTTAAAATCTTGCAACTTGTGATTGTCCTCGGTAGTAGAATTGTCCGAGACCGATATATTTCTCATAGCATTTTCAAAGATCAACGAGAAAATCGAATAAATTTCTAAATTCCTTTGTGCGTCGTGTCGTATTTCTTTCTCGCTTCTTTCCGACGATTCGTACGTCCACGAATCCGATGAATCTTTATCATATTTTGTCGATTCGTCGATTTTTAAATTTTCTTTAAATTCCTTTTCCGTTGAATTTAAATTATCATTCTCGATCGCAACGAAAGATTCATCTTCTAATACGCTCTTCTTATCGTTATTTATTACCAATAAGCCATCTTCCACGTTTTGCAAATTATCTTCCGCTGCATTGATATTCGCATCGGTTTCGTTATCGATGTTTGAAATTTCCGTCAGTTTTAAGATATTTTTCGTTGAAATATCGTTCGATTTATTGAGTTGTTCAGTCTCGTTTATTATATATTTATCACGCGTAAAACTAAATAGATTTTCCAATTCTGTTTTTGGAATATTATTTATGGCGTTGACTTCCATCGATTCGATATGACAATTTTCCCACATTGTGTAACAACCCCATCCAATGCAGAACAATATTTCCAATAAGAGAATTAATTTCACGCATTCTATTATTCGTTTTAAAGTATTGTTCGTTTCAATATATTTCATGCATGAAGTTTTCCCATTCTCGACAAGTCCTTCTTCCATGCTTATGAATTCTACGATAACCGAAATAAAATCGATCGAATTATTCTATTTCAGTTCAAACTATTTAATAATTAACTATATAATAATATTCATCGCTATTTTTACACGTTCATTTTATAAATAACTCATTCAGAAAAAAGTCTTTATAATTTTACACTTTTGATGAAGAATAACGTTATATTTTTTTTTTTCTTTCAAATTTTCACTTGAACAGTTGAAATGAAAATTTTAAATCCCGATCTAAAATCATCTTAAATGTTCGATTTAGATTCTCCTATTTCCATTATTATTACGTTTATATACACATTTATGACTGCTTCAAAATAGTTCAAAGTTAAATGTTTCAAGATATTCTAATAATTTTTTATAAATATTTTCATTTTTTAAAAATGGAAATGAGAATTATTTAAAAAGAAAACAGAAACACGGAACATATAAAATATTACGTTTTGCGTAATAGGAAATTTATACCTACATATATATATATATATATATATACGCATAAAATAAACTCACCCTTATTGACTCTACAGATCCCGACTTCCTTCATGATGAACGATCAGTTAGAAACTAACCATTGAGGAAGGAAAAACGTTAAATGGTAAACATAAAAATACAAATTAACCTTGACCTGGCAAAGTTTAATGAAAAGAGAAATAAAATTTACGATAAAAGTTATTCTCCTACCACGAATTTCATGTTAGAGAAAAATGTTCACAGGTCAAACTATATCTTTCTCGGGTCGCGCACAATCATTCTATGCTTGTTAATATCAACAAAGAAACCTGTTTGATTGCTTCTTTCTTCGAACATACATTTCCTCGAAAAGAAAAAAAAGAAAAAATAAATAAAAGGGAATTTGTAATCAATACGATCCAATATCTTTGCCGATACGTATTAAAAATTATACAACAATATTTTAAATATTTTACGCGCAATATGATAGACATGTTCGAGGCGCGAATAATTTTATAGCAATTTTATAATAATTTTAGTAATTTTTGTTTTTATCGAATATTATATTAATGAATATGACAAATGAATAATAATTCAAAAACAAAACCTACCATTTTTGAAACGTCATTAAAACGGTAATTGGCATGGTATGATAACGGAAGTTGGAATCGCAATTAAATGTTTCATCGGATTAAATTATCGGTGAAAAAACGTAAAAAAATAAAAAAGAAAGAAAACGAAAAAACGGATAACAATCCATAGTATAGGAATAGATACGTATATAACAATATATAACAACAGCCAAAGATGCTAAATTAGATATTTCTCTGCTATTCTGAAAATGAGCAATGATCATCAATTTTTGTTATTTAATTTTTTAACTTTGTAGTTTATTTGAAATCGCATAATACGTTTATAATATCAAGAGAAATTGTGTAATACGCGTTTCTTGGAAAAAAGTGATATGTAAGCCAATAAAAATATTTCTGATTACTAAATTTTTCTTTCAGATCTTGAACTGCGAAAATCTTGGAGAATGTTATCTGGATTGTAACGATGGTCATGCGATTACATTCGAGTAAAAGATGCAGTGTGTAAAAGGAATATTGTGTGTAAAGAATGCACCGTTCCAAATACAATGCTAGGCAACTTTGACACGTGAAGATTTTCGAGAATACAACAAAACAAAGGGTTGAAGCTTTAACTGGTAGTTTTTTTAAACAACACATAAAATGCGGTAAAGTATATGTATGCTCACTATTACTTTTCGACTGCTCGCATATCGCTTCTTTTAAATTACGATTTTTACGATTGCAAAATGTGATAAAATATATCTGCATCGTAATTCATTTGAAACAAATATTTCTCCTAGAAGATATATATTTGATGAGATTTTACGCTTGAAATATCTTCATTTGTATATTTCTTTTAAAGTTTTATACGCGAATGCTTTCTTTCTTTTTTTTATTTTACAAATATATATATTATATTTTTTTTTCATTTGAATGCTTGAATCCTTGTACTTTTTTTCGTATATAGTTTTCTATCGATATATATCGTTTTTGATAGTTTAACCTTTGAGTTTCGCAAATTTGAAGAATGTCTTCTTCGATTCGCATCGATCATTCTCTGCGATGAATGAGTAAAAATCGACGATGAAATTCGTTTATCCAAGATTTCCTATCTATCTTCACTGTTTTCCAATTTTTACCAATTGATATGTAACTTTATAATTTGTGAATCGAAAACATATTATCGTTCGCAAAACCTTTTTCATTTTGATGAAATTTACATCGAATCGAGCTGATCCAGAAAAGTAATTTATTAGTGTAATTTAATCTTTCCTTTTTATGATAACATTTTACACGATAATATTTGATTCGTTCCATTTGATAATATCGTTAAATTTATATTGATGACGCGAATGAGAATTTGAATTAGATAAATAATATATATTCTATGACCATTATTCGTAAAATTATTTTGTCAATAAAATTAATAAAATATATATTATAAATATATTAAATATATAAATATATAAATATATTTATAATATATAAATATATAAATATATTAACGAATTAATGTTTCGAAATTGATCTAAAGTCCACTGATAAAAATATGACACAATTGATAAAATTATATATATTTCTATGCAATTTTCGATGATAAATGATATGGTGGAAAAAGAAAAGGAAAAATTTTGTTTGCAAAATCTTGAAAATGATCTCAAAGGAGTTAAAATTATATTTAAATCGTTAAATTCGTCGTGAAAATACATAATGACGTAAAAAAGTTTTTATTTTTTTCATCTTTTTTTCAAAGAAAAGTAAAAATTAGAAAATATAAAAATAGTTGGACAATATTAATTTTCTAATAGATTATTGTGAAATAATTTCTCGAAAATTCCACTTTATCAGAGGACAATTAACGAAAAATTATATAATTATATACAATTTGAACAAGGCTATATATATATATATATTCCTCAAGAATCGGATAGCGAAGATTTGGCATTTATGAATTCGGTCGAGCCGATTGTAATCCAGATAGACTGGTGCACACGCGATTATAGAGTTAGCTACCAATTTGGAGGCTATTTTCATTGGTAGAGCAATGTTCTCGTTCACCTCGGATGACGTCCTTTTTAACTTCACTCCGTGATAATGATGACGTTAAGGAAAGTGACGTGAGGTGAAGAAATATTTCTTATAGATCTTGCTCATCTCGTCTCTCGAATTGTCTGCTTCTGTCTATAAACATAAATTTTTTACCAAGAATTGTAAATAATCTAATTACTATTGCGAAATATTGTCTCGCTTGTTGTGTCGTTGGTTGAAAAAGATACATCTTCTACGATATGCGATATCCTGAAATTTTCGTTTATTATCGGGTCGTGAAAATCATAAATCCGAATAATAGAGAATCTCAAGGTGAAGTTAATAAAATAAACGGGAAGGATAAATTGATTTCTTCTTCATGAATAAACGCTTGTTTAGTCGATAGTAAATGGATTTGCATAAAGTATGAAAACGTTTTCAATTTCAAGGTTTTCAAGGTAATATTTAAATACAAATTGATTAGAAATCAAATTATTTATTATGTTTTTATATCAATTCAATTTACATTATTACATTATTATCATCATTGACCGTTTACCGAGTATTATCCTAATTTTTTATTCTTTGTTTTTTGTTTCTCGATAAATTCAGCCTTGTCCTATATTATTTATACCAAATAATTTATAACAAGTAATTTATAACGAGTAATTCGTAAAATAAGCAAGTAAATTGCAAAGTACAATTTACATTCGATAGATATATTGTAAGTAGTAAGTAGTTTTGCAAATGTCAGCCATTTTGACTCTTTCCTTGCTGTGTAATTTCATCACATTTCTTCTCGAATGGCTTATTTCCGTACTTCGATCGTATTTTTCTTATCTGTAACATTTATCGAAGATTTACGAATGCAACTTCATACACGACAAACATTCAAAATATCCTATTTCTTCACTGAACTTCACGATGGAACTTTCCTATGAATCTTTTCCTAAAGATTAATAACGTTTTTGTATTATTATTTAAGACTCGTTTAAAATTAATTCGATGAAAAGTTAAAATTTTAAAAATCGCTTTCACTTTGTACACACTGTACACACTGATATACCGCAACCAACGAATTGTATCGAGATAAAATTGCAAATTTAAAAGGAAGAGCGAGCAAACTATGAGTTTAATCGATAATATCAACAACGTACAAGAACGTGTAGATATGTACATAATACAAGAATATACATTACAGTGAAAAAGCAAAAGCGAAAAATATGAGAAGTTTGGAGAAGTATAATCGAGCGTTAAGTTAGATTAAAAATTCGAATTAAAAGTTAATAGATCGATCGCATTTGTCCATTTTCCATATCTTATTACTCCGATATCGAGTAAGAGGAGCGATGCTCTATCAATCTCGTAACGTAAGTTCCATTTGTTATTCTCTACGATAGAGTATGCAGAAGGATGCGAAAGGTCACGACACGCCAACCAGATGGACAGCTGATAGAGGCTCGACCTGGCTTCTTTCCTCGTAAAATGGGTTAGAAGCCATTTCTACGATCAGGAAGTGACGTTACGGTTGAGACCGTTGGCACGATATTCAAAGCTTCTTCGTGTTCAACGTGTGACTTTAATCTCGTAAAATGGGCGGAAAGGCCTCGAACCTTGCTCTTTTTCCGCATCATTCATCTTTTACCGCTTATTATCTCTGTCTCGTTAACCTTATCGTTGTAAAGAATGTTGTAAAGGAAACTAGTTTTATTTTTAAAACGCAATTAGAGGAAGAGGATAATAAAGGATCGTGCGTGTGTAAAATAGAAAGGAGAGTGGAAAAATACAAGTTTGATAAGGTAGCTAGCTCGATCAACGTATCACATGATACGTTAATTTCGCGTATAATTTCAACGTGGACGATGTAAATCTCGTGCGAGGAATTCGTGGTTGATATCGCGGAGCTTAGTCGTGACGAGTCTCGGGCGAGAAAGAAAAAAAAAAAAAGAAAAAAAAAGACTGGCATTGAGAAATTTAAAAGGCAGTGAGCAATCTGTAAGTGCAAATTGCAATTGTACGGTTTATCCCGGAAAGGATATCAATTCTAACCAACCTGTATACATTTGAAAGGAGAACGCGGAGAATTTTGTCGCAACGATTTCCTTGCAGTTGGCTTATACACATTGGATCGCGTGTTCGCCATTACCCTCTTTTACGTACGTGTCTTGCGTTATGTGTTAAAACAACCACTACTAGAGGCCAAGGTCACCGCTCACGATCCTCCAAAAGTGCTTTACAGCGATTCTTCTACCGATTCATCGAGAAAATATTTCGTAAACATTCCTTCTTTTCGTCGATATTTTCCCGTAAATTGTACGAGTTATTCGTAAAAAAATGTATGTATTTATAAAAATTAATGAAACTAGATTGAAAATAAATTGTATACTTATCTCTACGTTTTTCTTATAGATAAAGAGGAAAAAATAAAGTTAGATGATTGAACGGTATGAACACGTTTTTGACATCTACGCTTGATAGCGTTTGTTATTTACGCGAAATAGCTTCGACCTGAAATAAAACTTATTTAAATGAATTTTATATACGAAACACGCAAATGCTATTCATACGAATTTATTAGCATGATTTTAGTGTGCGCAAACTGGTCGGTGTATAGAAAAAATATTTTTCGTACTTTACTATATATTTATTAGATTTTATTGTTGCTTCGAAAATATTTAAATATTTCTACGTTCAAATTTATCAAGATTGTTCTCGATATCGAGTGAAAATTTATTTAATTTTCGTTAAACAAATTTTGAAGATATAAAATATAAAGAATGAAATAATAGGCAAGAATATAAAATTTTATAATTCGTATATGAATTTCAATGCACATAGTCAATTTAATACTTAGATCATACGCTTTCAAAATATTTAAATATTTGAATATTCAAAAATTTTTTTGTTGAAATAAGATAGATATACAAAGCATGTGGTGCCAACTATCGTTGCAGACTGTAAGCTCGAACTGAAATATAATATATATTTCGCATTTCAGAGTAGAAAAGGTCAATAATTTTATACCTCGCAAAAATTCTGGAAAATTTTTAACATATTGTTCATAACTATATCTCCGCAATATATTTATTAAATAATTATATATTATATATTAAAAATATTTATATAATAAATTATATAATTTACCAATATTTATTATAAACATAGTTTTTTTAAATCTGAAATATATATAATTACAATCAAACTTGTTCAACTAATTATGTACAGAAATTAATGTTTCCATATATATATATACGGAAAAAACTGTTTATATCATAAATGCGTAAAAATGTTAAACAATTTAGAAAAGTTAAACAATAGAATATGCGTAATATAAATTATTATATATATTAGAATACAATTTTTTATCGTAATATTTAATATCAATTTGTAGCAAAAATACACGAGGCTGATCGTATAAGTTGTTACAAAACTTTCGACTATTAGAATACTTTGCAAGAAGCAACATGTAGTATTTAGATGTCAATTTGGACGATGGCCAAATATTTCCCGTTTAAAAACAGATATAGGTGATCGCACTTGTTTCTCCTTTGACCATCTTGGTGACAATGTAATTACCATTGGTCGATACGTGCTACGATCTGGCCGGAAATTTCGAAACCGTAACAAACTAGCGAACGGAAATTCTCGTTCACGAACCGACCATATCTCTTTAGCGATCGAGCTTTTCAATGAATTTCAAATTTATGAAATTACAACGAATTTGAAATTCGTTTCAACCTTTAGATACAAATAAAACAGATAAATCGGATAATTAAAAATTGATAAATTTACGAAAGTAATGAAATGAAAACGATAATATTAACAAAACTGTTAAATTGTTTGATAAAAATATTAAAAAAATTTTTATAAAAGAATATCGCGTAAATCTGTACATTTAAAATTATAATAATGAAGGTAGGCGAATTAGTTCGAATCAGTTGAATATTATAAAATAAGAAAATAAAGGAAGATAAATCGTAAAAGCGAATACTCGATCGAGCGAAGGAATGCACGATGGGTCGAGTTAGAAGATTATTAGGGATGGTGTGGAGGGTAGGAGATGGAATCAGAGAGGAAGCGCGAGGTTTGAGGGGATGTCGGTGCGTGAAAGGAGAATGCATAGGTTACTAGCAGCCGACGCCAGTATCGACCGGTCGCGCTACGCGTACATCTACACCCCTTGGCGTCTGGATGGTCGGGGACAATTCCTCTCCGATTATTCGATCCATCAGTTTACCATTTCCTCCGAGAAAACCGTTGGACGTGCGAGCTTTTCTTCGATCCATGTGCAAACAAAGCTTCAAGTTTGCGCGACAATCCGTTAATGCACTTTACACCGATTCACCTTAATCAACCGTATAATCGCGAGCTTACTCGTATTTTATCCCCTATTATATCTTTACGTTGCCCTTTTATCATGTAGATGAGCGATAAGATTGTGAAAATTTTTCAAGATTAAAACAATTTCGAGATTCGAGCAGATATTATGCTAAAATTTAAGCGCTTGTTCGTTCGTTAAACTACGAATTATTGATTACGATGAATCTAAATTGTTTCAATTTATTAAAATATTAAAAAGAGTTGTAAGAAGGAAAAAAAAATTATATATCGAAAAACTGTATTTCAAGCATGGAATGGAATAAACGAGTTTGAAACGATTCGGAACTATTAATTTCGTTATGAAACGTGTATATCGCGAGAAGTTAGGACATTAGTGAAAATCAGATATGTACGTGCATCGTATCTCGCGTATGATAAATACGATCAAAATGTAAATGAGCAATGTTTTAGGGATAAGATGGAGGAGGAGGAAGTTGAGACAGAAAAAAAAAAAAAGAACAAGGAAATAAAAAGGCGAAGGACCACGAACCGTTGAGCTGTAATCTCTATGGATTATCGGGTTCAAAAGGCTTAATGCACAAAGGCCGCCCAAGGCAGGTGGATGCGGTGAAGTTGGAAGGGTGTGTCTCGGAAAAAAAAAGCGGATGAATAGCGGTGAAACGAAAGGAGTGCGCGATAACTGTTGATCTCTCGCCAACTCGCACGTCCCTCGGACCGACCGACGGAAGAAACGAAATAAACGCGTGACATTATCCTTGAAAATAATAATAAGACTCGGTTATTTCGACGTTCGACACGATATAGTCGTTGCCCTTTAGTGTCCAATCTCGATTTTTATCTAATTATTATCGTTTTATCTCGTCTCTCTAAATGCGACGTGCGTTTAAATTTTACTCCTCTCTTTTTCTCTCTTTCTCTCTCTCTCTCTCTCTCTCTCTCTCTCTCTCTCTCTCTCTCTCTGTCTCTTTCTCCCTCTTTCCATCTTCATCGCGATAAAGAAAGAAAGAAATGTATAAATTAAAACATGCAAATTTATTTCTGATTACATAGAAGTATAATAAGATAAAATAAATAAATAATTGGATTAAATAGATAGAAATGAAATGTGCATAAATTTTTATTGCATCGATTGTATCGTCCAACGTTCAGTCTCGTGACGAGTATCGTGACACAAAGCGCTTCGTTCTCACTCTGTCTCTCTTTCCATGAGAGCGTGTATCGAACAAACGTAAATTGCGTGAAATTATGCGTCGTATCAAGTGTAATTGACTTCATCATTCGTATCATCCATGTGAATTTATATTTAAATTCTGCTAGTAACAGGAATAAAGATAAATGAGAATAAATAAGAATAAATAATGTGATTTTTTTTTTTCATTTAAAAAAAAATATTTTGTTTCGATCGTAACGAGTTTCGTTCAATAGGAACATTTAAATATATCTTACATCTCATGCATACATAGCTATCTTTGTTTTGAACAAACAAACGATCAAATCGCATCGTTACTAATTTTAACGAGAATATCGTCCAATCTATGACACGTTTCGATATGCTTGTTGATACAAATTGTTTGTCAAAATGATTCTTTATTTTAAATGAATTGAGATTCTTATTAATATTCTAACATAACGATATATCAAGTAATTACTTAATTTAACAATTAAATTAAACGTATTAAATATCCTGCAATTACACGTACATAGAAAAAAAAATATATAATACTTACCTATATTTTTAACATCTTTCAGTCGAAGAAAATGATTGTTCTTCTTGTTAATGTTGATGTCCTGAATGATTTTCGAGTACGGTATTTGAATTATACACGAAAAAAAATGTAAAACACCACACGCAAAAGAGTAATATGAAAATAAAAAATGTTATAGCGTTAAATTTATCCCATCCGAATATAATTTCGTTCACAGTTTTAAATTTTTTTCTAAACCTCATATTCATTTTTAATTCTTCGTATTACTATCTTTTTTTATATTTTAAAGTATATTTTATTTCTGATCTATGATAAAATCCTCTTGCACCAGCGACACACCAAATGATGATCCAAATACATTAACACTCTGTATATATGATTACGTTCTACAATGAAAAAGTACGATTAGATAACGTAACCAATTGAATGGAACATTTATCACAATCAATAATAATCTATAGGTACGTGCAATGTAATATATTTATAGGTAGATAAAAAATATTTATGAAAGATGTAATTTAACAATTGTGAAATGAACATATTGAATATTTATATTTATAATTAATTAATTCAAATAAAAAATTAATAAATTAATATGTATTTAATTCGATTTTTTACAGAATTTTTATTTCTTAATTCTGCGTATATATCCATCGTTATTTTGATAAACTTATAAAATAAAAAAAATATATTCAAATGAATATTTATCATACGTATAGCGTACGTGTTAATACAAAATTATTATGTGTAAGAATACAGAATACAAAAATTCATAACAAATTATATTGTGAATTAATTCTTAAAAGTTCGAATATATAAAAAAAAATATAATAATTACGTATTAAATAAAGACAAAAAGAAAAAAATTGAAACGATACGATAAATGTAGAATGTAAAAAAAATATATGTCAACGAACGATAGAAAAATTGGTATGAAAAATTTATTAAGAATATCATAATTTTTACAATTATAACGTGTCTTACATCAGGGGACAAAATAATATCGATATCAGGATAAAATACGTATTCGATGTAAAATTTATAAGCAGCAGTCATCGCTGTCACCGTTCGATTTATCCCAAGAAAACAGCCAATAACCGAGAGCCGTGCCCAATGTTACTGCGATACAAAGCCAAATATTGTACGTCATGAATATCAACATAAGACAATATCCTATGACCAGTTGAATGACATGAATAATCGTTTGAAGAAAGTGTATTTTGGAAAAGAGTAATGTTCTGAAATTAAACGAGAGTGCAAGAGTTAGTTTTGTAGTCTGTGTTATTAATAAATAAAAAACAATTTTGGAAAAGAAAAGTATTATTCATCGAGGAATATATCCAAAGCGTATATTCCAGATCTAAGAAATAAAGTAATACGTACCCTCTATTATTAATTTCTTTATTTTTCCATAAACGTGTTGTATTGATGTATAAATGATCGCTAAGACAGAAAGAAGGAAGAACATTAATAGATTTAGATTCGCTATTCTGTACACAAGGTGTTGATATATTCGTGGACACATTTCTTCTTCAGAGGATCGATTCTTAACAAATGGAAAAAATTGATGTACGAAAATGTTGGTCGAATTTTATTTATCGAGTTATAAGGAATTTAGGTTGGCGTTAGATGGAGCGAGGCGGAAACGGAATCAGACCGTTCCGTCTTCGTCTATTTCCGTCTCGCTCCATTGCGCCAATTTAAATTTCTTATAACTCGATAAATAAGGCTCGATCGACGTATATTTCGTATATCAATTTTCGTTTTTTATCTCTAGGATCGTTAAAGATTCGTCAAAGATCCCACGAATATGTTAACACTCTTGTAACGCGTGATACAAAAATGATATATGCATTACTTACTTATTAGAAGAACAATCTCTCACCGGTAATTTTTTATCCCTTCGTATATAGACGCTATGAGAATAACACCAACCATCGACCATCCAAGACCTTGCCAATCTACCGGATGCCATTCGTCGAACAAAATAACTTCGTTTTCACCGATATGAAATGACATCTAACGTAATAATTAACATTATTCGATTCGAGCAAACAAATTCATTTCAATTGTAACGATTAAACGATTTAATTATTACTTACCTTCATTTTCGTTGGAATAAAATATAGAGTAGCTTCGAATACCTTCACGAACACTACATACGGTCGTTGAGCATCGAGCTTCCACTCGATTCATTTATCATCAATTATAGATAACTTATCGATCAATCGTTAATCTTACTTACTATATCATTTTTTATTATTTTTCGCTTTACAATATTATTCAATTTTATTAATTAATGCAATCGTTATTCGATTCAAAATTTCAAAAACGTTCATCGTTTCTATCGTAATTTTGTTGTATCGACACAGGTAACGGATTAAATATATCCTCGTTTGCGATACAATCGTTATACGTTTCAATACCTTTCAATACCATTAAATCAAACGAATCGATATAAAATGAATCGAATTTATTCTTATTCTCTATAACATACCTAGGAATTAATTATTACGAATTAATTAATCGTACTCGTATGTATGTAGGAAACGGACGAGAAGCGAATATTTTGGAAAGTTCGAAAAAAGAAAGCGGATCGATCGAGTGGAATTTAGTTAAAATACAACGGGAGTTGAGAGTCTATTTCGAAAGCGATCGAAATCGTAACTCGCGTGAACGTTGGAGGAAAGAAGGGGTATGTAGCTGTGGATGTTAAGTTAATCGATTTCTCTTTCTGTCGCTTGGGCATAGAGGGTGTCCTCTCCCTCCTCCCCGCTTTACGATCAGCCAAGATGCCCGGCCTGCGTGAACGAGGCGGGCGCAACCTGTGGCTGATCCTGACCGCCGCGCCTCCCTGCGTCCGGAAATTTAGCCACGCTCGATTCTCAAACTCCCCTCGCTCAGTGCCATTCTCACCGTTCGACCGTTTACACGGACGATGCTGCCTCCCATCGTCTCCTCGTACATCCGTACAGTCGTCCGTCGAGTTTAATCATCGGCAGCGATGCGATCGTCGTCCAACACCCGACACGCCACCGCGCCTTTTTCTTTTCTCCAACTTCGATCCGTTCAATCTGCCGCGGCGCGCATAAATATTTCCTTCCGCTTCCGATGTTTGAGTAGCAGAGTTGAGAAGTAGAGGTGTGTGTGCCGGTTCCAGCCGCGTTTTCCACATTTCTGCCTTCAACGTCATCGTCAACGTCGAATTTCGAATATCGATCGATTTCGTTTCCCGTCGAATCGACCGAATCCTTTTGCTCACTGGGAACAAGGTTAGTTTTCTATTTTCCTTTCTTTTTTCTTCCTTCCCTTCCTTTTTCGCTTTCGTTTCCATTCAACGCCTTTCCATGCAATTATTAATATACGCATATTCCAAATTCATTCGTTCCTTCGATCCTTTTTTTCGTTTCGCGTCTCTCTTTTTTTCCTCGATTTCATTTTTTTTTTCTTCTTACGCGTAGGTATATAGATGTATTATTAAGCAGTTGGAAAATATGGTGCCACGATTTAGGTGGACGCGGGACACACGAGTCTTTGTATTTTAACGGTTTCGTTTGTTTGGAGGGATTTCTCGACCGCGAACTGGGCAGGGTCAACGTTCTATCACGAGGTAGCGNATTATTAAGCATATTATTAAATATGGTGCCACGATTTAGGTGGACGTGGGACACACGAGTCTTTGTATTTTAACGGTTTCGTTTGTTTGGAGGGATTTCTCGACCGCGAACTGGGCAGGGTCAACGTTCTATCACGAGGTAGCGTTCGTGTATCACACGCGCACACAAATGCTGTTACCCGTGTAGTGAACTAAGAACTAAGGATGAAACAAAAAGTTGCGCACTATTTCTCTTTCCGTTGAAAATTCGCCTCGCACGATGCTCCCCGTATTCTTCGAATTTACGAAGGAAAGTAGAAAAGGCGAGAAATTCATCCGACTTTTCGCTTCGTCCGTACTCCAACTCGATAACGAAACTAATTAAAAATTAATATTTAGACGTTTTTCTCGAAAAATTTCTATCTTCGTACGAAACGTGTCGAGAATCTTTATATTTTAACTAGCTATATCCATCAAAGGATCGTTGTTCGCATCATGGTACGAATTATGATAAAAATAAAAATAAATAATTATGCTTTTTAAATTGGAAAAACATCGTCTGGTACAAATATAAAAATCGCACGATTAAAATTTACATTTCGAAGGAAATATTACGTAGCATTATAATAACAAAGTTAAATACAAAAACACTCAGAAATTAGAGATAATTTTCTCGTAACCTTCGCTTGTCTGCACGATGCATATCATTTATTATGCAACGTAGTATAAATAGAATTTGTTGTAGTAAAATTTTTATAAGCAAACTAAAACTAACCGCGAGAAAAAATATGTAATTTATTTGTACCATAAATCTGTAATTGTCAAAATTAACGTATAATTAATCATCATGAGGAAAAATTTTAAGAAACAACATTCCTTGTAAATTTATTAATTATCGCGATTCTTTGAATATTCTATGAATCGAACGAACAATGTTCTGGCAAATGTTAAAGTGTCTTATTCGATATATAGATGTATCATTTTATATAATGTATCAATTATATAATTTTCTTCTTTCAAGAATTTCAATACCGAGAAAAACGTGCAAACGTGTTCTTTCAAGTATATATCTACATGTATATGATAAAACTATAATGAAACTATTAAATTACAATTTGCATCTCGATACGGTTAATACATTCAACGATCACGATTTGCACGGAGAGAAACGTAACATTCGTAATTATTATACGATAACGTGTACGATTAACGGCACCGAAACTACGCGCGGTAGAAGAGTTTTGAAAGAGAAACGAGTGTAAACAAGAGATTGCACAATGGGCGCGAATTAGTGGCAATAAAGTCGAACCGTGTGGAAAGCATTCGTCTCGGTAAATGCATAATTGCTTGCCACCGAAATGAAAAGAAAGTGTCGTTCGTGGATTATTCTGCCGGTCCTCTGATTCTCGACGACTCTAATTACAACGTCTCGGCTTGTAATTGCCGTTTAAAATAAAACTTTCACACAGATGTACCGATCTAGCGTCTATTGTCTATGGATAATTTCCCCCTCCTCCTCTCTCTGTCTCTTTTAAATAACGCTTCAGAGGATATCTAAACGAGAGTATACTTGAAAAAAAAAAAAAAAAAGGTAGATATTGGTGCATATAATTAACAACTTTGTTGTCGTTACAGAAATAACTTTATAAAATATGCTTTGAATGTATATATACAACGTGCGATCCGACCTATACACCCACATTGTTTTTTTACACGTTATAAACCTGATAAAATCGATAACAATTTATTAAAAGTTATTTTATCATCGATTCGAAATAAACGAAATACAATGTTATTCGGCTCATACAATATTATTAGGCTCTAGAACTATTCTGTTCTCGAACAGAACGAGAAAGGGGTTGTAATTGGCGGCAAATCGTAAAGCGATCGACAATTGTTGTTTCATATATGTTATTATATATGATATATTATATATGGCGCGTCATTTCGTTCTTCCGTTAAATCGCTCCGAGCGGATTATTAAAAATTAATACATTCTCTCACGGATCTCTCATTTTGCGGCCGAACGAATAAATGGAAATTGCGATATACCTATCGCCAGATTATTGCTTATTTCCTAAACGATCCTGTGTATATCCTAATATACTTACGCGTAATAAAAGTTCGATCGATTTTTTTTTTATCTCTCAAATTACTCTTTTTGAATTTTCTTTATATCGAAACATTATCGTGTTTTGTATTTTTGTTCCAGGTATCGCGTTTAACAATACGCCGAGGAAATATCTTACGATATTATAATAATAATAAAAAGAAACATACACGAGAACGAAATAAAAATATACATTGCTATTTGTTTATAGAAATAGAACGTATATACGTGATGCCACGAATTATCTTAATTTGCAACTTTGCCTTATATTCGCTCGCTTATATTTTTTGAAAATACGACTAAACTTTACGTACGTATCGAATAGAAGTAATTTATCAAGATTAGTGTACTTTGTATTTTTACGTTAAAAAGCATAGATATTTACATATATTTACGCGACAAGCTACGAAAATTATTAGTGTAATTGTAATTGATAATGTTATTGATCGCTCGACCACGATACATGTGCACTGCCCGAGCGAGTGGACGTAATAATTAAAAACGAATCGATCCCTTTTACAAAACGACAGTATTTATAAAAAAGATTTAAAAAAAAAAAAAAAAAAGAAAAAAAAAGAAAGAAAGAAATATCGTTTTATATAAATTTTTTTTACCAAAGTTTCGCGATTGGGACCAATGTTCGCCTTGAGTGATATCCGTCTACCACGAAAAGATAAATATAAAGTATAAACGTAACGAAGAATGTGGAACATCGAATGTAGATATAGGAGCGAAAGGTTGGTGAAAAGTGAGGAAGTGAGTTGCGTTCGAACGAATGAAAGTTGGCCGTAGTCGGATGAAAATCTCTCGATCCGTTGACACGAATGAAAGGGAAGAAGAGGACAAAAGTGGATCGTTGTTGAAAAGCGTCGAAATCAAGGTGGAAGAATGTGATTCGCGTGGAGCGAAGGAGGAAGGGTGTACGTTCCGCTCGAAAGTGGACGCGGTGCGAGGTTACCGGATAAAAAGGGAGGCGGAGGGGGAAGAGGAGGAAGGAAAATGCCAGGGGGAACTTCGACGCGAGAAAGCAGCGAGGCGATCCGGATGGAGCCTTTGGGTAGAACCTCGAGTTCGCGAAGTCCCGGCCAAAACGGGACTGCCAACACCACCACCGAGGTCCCGATAAATTCAGGTGAGTAAAAACCCACTTGTAACCCAACCTTCACTACTCTCTTAACGAGTCAACTTACCGCTAAGCTCGAGCCTACTGTCGTACGGATTGTTAACCTGAAATTTTCATTAACGCCACCGTATTTCGCAATCTCGCTTTTAAATGCTTTTTCCTCGGGGAAAAATCTTTTTCTTTTTTTTTTTTTATTCTCGACGCGATGTATAATTCGAATAATTTTAATTCTTTTCTTTTTTTTGTTTTTTCTTTTTTGTTTATAAATTACGTTTCGATTTTTCTTACTTTTATTTCTTGCTTTCGTTTCGATCGATCGTTTCGATGTCCCTTCGAAAATAGCGAGCATATTGTAAAAAAAAAAAAAAAAAAAAAAAAAGAATTCAAAAAAGAGTTTTGCTCCACTACTGGGGAAACTTTGTTAACGCGAAGAGACGATGATTTTGACGAGAACGCAAAATTGTTGGAAAGATTTTAACAACGTTGTAACAAATGACGAATATCAATTGTCGAAACGAGATAATGGAATCGAGAGAATATTTTTAAATTGATCCAGTTTATTTATATACTATTCTAACGTTTCCAAATATGATCAATATCGATAGAGAAGCGAAACATTTATATATATCTGAACTTTTGAACTTGTGACCCGTTTTATTTTAGAATAGAGGGATAGATTTGTTTTCGAATATTAAAAAAATTATTCGGATTTTTTATTCTTAATAATAAATCGATGAATTTCGTATTACCGAAATACTCGTCGAAAATTCGAAAACGTAATTTGTCACGAGTTACTCGAGTAAGTTTGCGTAACGTTGTAAAATATTTTTACGAGCATCGTAAACTATCTTTGCTACACGGTACAGCGTGAATTTTTAAAAACCTTGTAAAAAAAACATAACTTTTACATCCTTATTGTATATTTGTCACAATTATTTTTATATTCACCAGTTTTTTTTTTAGATCCGATCACAAGTCACGTTAAGATAGACAAGATTTACTGGATACATAAGAGAAACGTTGGTAACCTTAGGGCTTGATTCACGGATCAAAAAGAAGATGAGAAACGGAAATGTTCCCTCTTTCCCCAGTTTGAATGCCATTGTCAGCATTCAATCGAGACTTTGTCCGTCAAGAATATTGAACTTGGACGATTCGAACGGTTCAAGTATCGCTCAAGTTCGCTACTATGAGTCGAAAACTTCTCTAAGAGATCCTTGGCGAATCCATAATCGGTAATACGAGGACAGAATTTTATTCCACGCTCGCACATCGTTTCGCATCGATCCGTTCCAATTTTTCGTATCCGCTAGATTCTCGCATCGACTTCGCGCTTCTTTTTCGATAACGTCAGCTTTCCAACGCTGGAATCTTTCCACTAGAATAAAAATATTTATTAATCAACGTATCAGTTATTCGATCGATCATTTCTCTATTCGATGCTCGATCGTTGTCTTTTGCCTCCCAATTATTTATAATATTATTGTACGATTATTTAACATTATTCGTAATAAAATTGCGATTTTTCTTCGTTTCAGTTTTACTCGATTAATAATCAATAATCGATATTATTATCATCATCATCATCATCATACCGGTTATTAATCGGGACGAATAATCAATATTGACGGATTAATAATTGGCTACGATTTAAAAGCAAGATAAATTAGGCGATGCGTACGAACTTTCGTTTTCACGTGTTAAATTGATGAAGCAATTTCCAGGACATCGTATCAGAGGATATTTCGCATAGCATAAGATTATTACGATTAAGGTTAAACTGGTTTCATCTCGAGAGAATAGAACGAGGACAAAAAAACGAAACAGCAGTTATTGAATATGCATGGGATGTAACGATTGTACGTGTATCGTCGGCTCCTTTATCCTATATGCAAAAACGAGAGTTCTCGGACGTATCGCGCGCATACTTCCCCTCGTTGCCGTATCGAATGTTAAAGTGTCGATACTCGATGCAGTTGAATAGGTTTGCAAAGTGGATAATTGTGTCAACGGTAAACTGGAGTGAAAAATCATGTTTCGCAGCACAAAAAACACTTGAACATTTCTTTTTCTCCTTCTTCTTTTTCTCTCGATTTTTGACTATACGATATTACCGTTCGTTATCGTATACACGCGTATACGATAGGAAGAGAGAGGAAGAGGAAATAAAGGAAGGAATAGAGAAGGTAGGCAAGATCGATACGATCGTAGAAAAGATATTAGGATATCGGAGGGCGAAAGCGAGAGGGAAAGAATGGTAGAGAATGTTGTTACCAACCCGAGCGTGGAAATAAAAGAGGGGAAGAAGGACTTTGGAAGGGTGGGTCACGGATGGCGCCACGGTAAAAGCAAGCAACCACCTCCGATAGGAGGGTAGGCGAAGCGAGGTGCGGCGTGGCGAGAGCTGCAAATCCACCCCCGTAAAGCGATCCGCCACCAAGGGGTTTGGAAAGTCGCCATTTCTGCCTAACTCCGCAGTCGCTATATTCACGCTTTAATGCCAATGAAATGTCAAGGCACGTCGCGCGTTATAGACTGGCCGACATCGTCGAGCTGTTCGGTGACTTCGTAAGCTCGTGCATCGTCACGTTGTCGCGGGTCCTCGTCGGGGCCTCGTTGATCGCGCTCGTACTCGTGCTTGTGCTCGTGCTCCTGCTCGTGCCTCTGCTCGCCCTCGTCCTCGTCCTCGTCCTCGTCTTCTTCGCACCTGTGCTCATTGTGATTTTACGAGTATCCCCGTGCCCGTGCTCGTGCTCGTGCCCGTGCCCGTGCCCGTGCTCGCTACTCGACCGTGTACTCGACCGACTTCGCCTCTACAGATCGAGCCTTTGAATCGAAATAAAGCGAGCGAACGGAACGAGGACGACGAAGAAGGAGAGCTGGTCCCCCGGTAAAAACATCGAGCCTTCCTCGGTGATTCCTTGACCTTGACACTGGACGCACACCGACAACAACCGTACACGATCCGTGTACGAATCGAGGAGGGAAGCATTAAGGGAAGAAGCAGGGAGCCACGAGTACGACCGCCCGAATTCTGGCTGAACAGAGAGAGCCCTTGATCAAAATTTTATATGCCACGAACGACGGTCAGGTAAAAGAAATCGTTCGTCGGAGACCGCCGCCGAATCGGTTCACGATGAGCGAACAAGATGTGGATGACGTTGCCTTTCTGACAGGTGAGACAGCGGTATAACCTCGACATTTCTCTCCCCCATTCCTCTCTTTCCATCCCTTTCTCCTTTTCCCTTCCCTCCCTCGTTTCCCTCTCTTTTTCGCACACGCCGATCCTTCCTCTTCCTTTCGAATCGTTCGACCAGATGGCCCACTTACGACCCTCCGGGCTACGAATATAGACTATACGAGGAGCACGTGCGTGCGATCAATAAAGGAGAAGCTTCTTCTGATCTTTCGGATTGAAACGCGCGATCGTATCGCCCGTTTCTCGCCTCGATCTCTCTCGCCTTCGCTCTTCGCCATCATTTCAAATTTTAATCCCGACCGGATCGCGGTATAACCTCGCGTGTTGCGTGCGCGTAAACACGTTCGTCCAAACTCGTTCGTTCCTACTCCGTAGTAGACAGATCGCGTCGCGCGGACAAACTCATTTCGCGCGAATTGCTCTCGCTCTCGAAAAAGCTCCGTTTTTGTTTACTTCTACCACCTCTTCGCCCTCCTCTCTTCCGAACCAATGCTGCGCCGCACGCGTGCATCCCCCCATCCCCCAATTATAAAATTACGATCTTCCAAACTGGAATTCGATAATAAAATATACACGAGCGTCTCACGTGTTTCCGAGTAACCGCATTAACGTCACACGTCGCTCGTCTCTCGACAATCAAAAATCTGGGTCAAGTGTGTAACCGAGGACGGGAAACCTGTTTCTCGCGTTTAGTAGACATTTTATGTTTGGAAACTTTATCAACCTAGTCGCTCGCGTTTGTATTTTTCTTTTCTTTTTTCTTTTTTTTCTTATTTTTTAATTATCAACACCAATACGTTTGTTCGCGTTATTGAAATAAACTTTTAAATATTATGGTTAACGTATGTGTACGTACGTATACATACAAGATTGGATCACTCTTCAGGAGATCCTTTGTTCCAGGAGACAGTAACACAGGATTGCACAAACGTAGTATTTACGAGCATAATGGAATTGTGTGTTCTCAAAAAAGGGCTCTCTGCATAGCTACCGTTGTTTTTGCGATCCTTTTCGCCATATCACTCATCATTGCCTTCGCGGGACCACAAAACGGTAGTGTAAAAATTCCATCAATTTGTGAATATAACAAGGAGCAAAATCGTTCGTCGAGTTTCAACTATTCCCCCTTTGTATTATTGGTTTTCTCGTTTTTTTTTTTTTTTTTTTTNATCGTTTTTTTTTTTTTTTTTTTTTGTTTTTAATAGACTGCCCTTGCGCTGGAGAGAAGCCAGCCAGCGTGGATATCGAGGACGATAAAAAAAGCAGCGAGCCTCTTGCGACTAATGGAGAGGTATGGTTATTATTATTTTTATTATTCGTTTTTATTTCCCTTGATGACGATATCGTCGAGCAAAAACATCGTATCGCGTTTATTTCACGCGTATTCTAGACCACGAATTCCTCGAATTAATATCGACTCTATTCGGGTTGCAAGAGAAATTAGAACGCGTCCAAAGTGTGAAATACGTATTGGATTCGACGTCACCTTTATAATACAACGTACGTTGTAATATAGGTTCCGTGTGGTATTATAATGCTCGCACCAACATATGCTTGGCTCGAAGCTAACTGTGAACGAACTACGAAACGTGTTGGCGGGAAATCAATCGTAACACGTCATCGTGATCTATAGTATATATATATATACGTATATATAGTAACTGCTATAACGCTTCGCGTCGTACCGTTCGTAAAATTTTATCATACGCGGAAAACGGATAGATGGATAGATAGATGGACAGATCTTTGGCGCGAAATTTTTTACTCGATCGTTTAAAAATAAAATTGATCGAACGGAATCGTTACAGGTGTTCCCTTGGAATAACGTGAGATTACCTACGTTTGCGCATCCTACCAGGTACAATATCACCATCCATCCAAATCTTACAACGTTAGAGGTAAAAGGTAAATAAACGACGTGTGTCGTTCGCACATATTCAATAATTATTTACGCAATATTTCGTGGCACGATTAACTTAATATAACTTGATTTGCACTTTCAGGACAGGTCACGATCGAATTCTACGTCGATAGAGAGACCAACTATATCGTCTTCCATAGTAAAAATTTGACAATAAACGAGAAAGTGAGTGTAAAGCAATTTTTCTTCTCTCTTTTTTTTTTTTTTTTTTTTTGAAATTACGCACAGACATTTTGATAATTTTGATCGCATCGTTGTTCGTTTTTTTTTAGATGATTCAAGACCGTAAAGGGCACAGATTAAAAATTTCGAGATTGCTGGAATATCCGAAACACCAACAATTATATTTAGAATTGGAAGAGAGTAAATTTCGAAAGAGAGGAAATTACACGGTACATTTGAGGTTCATTTCGAAACTCAGCAGCGAACTGGAGGGATTTTATCTTAGCAGCTACGTTACCCCGGAAGGAGAAAAGAGGTCACTCTGAAACTGTAATAATTTTCTGTTTGGAAAATCTGTTGAAGGCGCGTTTCTATCTCGAGTAAATTTTTAACCGAATTTCTTTCTCTCTTTTTTTTTTTCTTTCTCTCTCTCTCTCTCTCTCCCAACTTTAGGTACCTCGCGACAACCCATTTCGAACCTACGTACGCACGCTCGGCATTTCCATGCTTCGACGAACCGCAATTTAAAGCAAAGTTCAAGGTTTCGATATTCAGAGACAGATTTCACATCGCGTTGTGCAACATGCCTGTAATGAACACCGAGGACGCGGGATTTTACATGGGCACGGGACTCGTGAGTATCGAAACGATTGATTCATAATTGATGCATAATAATATTCTATACGCGTGATAAATTTTTTTCAGCTTCGCGACGACTTCCAAGAATCCGTAGAGATGTCCACGTATTTGGTGGCGTTCGTAGTGTGCGATTTCAAACGAGTCTCGGAATTAACGAAAAGAAATATTTCCGTGAGCGTTTACGCGTCAGAGGCGATGCTTCCACAGGCGAGATACGCGGTGACAACAGCCGCTCGTATAATGGATTACTTCGAGTCTTTTTTCGGGGTACATTATCCGTTGCCTAAACAAGGTTCGTGCGAAACGATTCGATCGAAGAAAAGATCGAGTCTCTCTTCTTTCCCTTTCCTTCTCGTTTCTTTTTAACTCGCGATAACTCCATTCCGCAGATCTAATAGCTATCCCCGATTTTGCCACCGGGGCGATGGAAAACTGGGGCCTGATCACGTATCGGGAGACATCGATACTTTACGATCCGGAAGAGTCGTCGACCAACGTTCACGAATGGATCGGTACGATCGTGGCTCACGAATTGGCCCATCAATGGTTCGGTAATCTGGTCACTATGAAATGGTGGAACGACTTGTGGTTGAACGAGGGGGCGGCCAGTTTCTTCGAGTACAAGGGGGTGAATCACATTTCACCCGAGTGGAGCATGATGGACAAGTTTATATTAGAGAAAACGCAATCGGCTCTAGATCTCGACGCGTTGGCCACCAGTCATCCTATAAGCGTCCAGGTCAAAGATCCGAACGAGATCGAAGCGATATTCGACGATATCAGTTACAGTAAGGGTGCTTCCATTCTAAACATGCTTGAAGGCTTTTTATGCGAAGACGTTCTCAAAAGCGGATTGAACGATTATCTGAATTCGCACGCGTATGGAAATGCAGATACGAACGATCTTTGGGCGGCCTTTACCAAACATGCCAATAATACTTTTGACGTGAAAGTAGGTATACATTTAGACCGATATATATATATATATACTATAATTTTATCTGTAATATAGACAAGAAAAAAAATACCGTGTTGTTCCATCTTTTATTTATCTTTTATTTACCGTACGTATAAATATGTGTGTGTGTGCGCGTGCGTGTGTACGTATAAATGATTAAATCGAATCCCATCCGACAGGCTATTATGGACACGTGGACGCAGCAAATGGGTTTTCCTCTGATCACGATTACGCGTAACGGGAATACAATCACGGCTACTCAGAAGAGATTTTTAATTTCGCCGAAAGAGAACGATACGGAATCGCAACGAACGAAATCGTCGTTTGACTACAAATGGTATATCCCGTTGAGCTACTACACGGACAAAGAACCGCGCAAACTTCACAACGTGTGGATGAATTTAACCGACGGTACGAGCGCACGAAACAATGATCGAGAGAAGCGTTCGTTGCCTCCCTTACGTATATATTTAAACGATCATTTATTTTCAGCGACGTTCGAGATACCTAGCGACGTGGAATATATAAAATGTAACGTGAATCAAAGTGGATTTTATCGCGTGACTTATCCGGAAGAGATGTGGGCGTCGATCATCGCTACCTTGTTGAACGATCACACCAAGTTTAGTCCAGCGGACCGTGCTAATCTCATCGACGATGCGTTCACGTTGTGCGAGGCGGGCGAGTTGAACGCCACCGTTCCCCTTCGATTGTCCCTTTATCTTTTGAACGAAAGGGATTACGCGCCGTGGACCACGGCGCTCAGATATCTACATTCTTGGAAAGAAAGATTGAGCGAAAGTCCTGGATACAAAAGATATATCTTATTTTTTAAAAAACTGTTGACTCCGGTTACGAAATACGTGGGTTGGTCCGACGAGGGGTCCCATTTGAAGAAGTAACTATAACTCATAACTCGTAATAACTCATAATTGCTGATACCAATACTAATATAATAATAGTTTTACGCGTATCTCTTCTCGAGAAGACACAATATAACACGTTCGAATCGAATTCGAAGCGAATCATTTTCATCTATAGATATATATATATATAAATTTTTCCGCAGATTATTGAGGATCGCCGTACTTCAATCGGCTGTGTCCATAAAATTGGAAGATGTGGTAAAGCCAGCCAAATCCCTTTTCGAAGATTGGATGTTGAAAGGTAAACGGATCGCGCCCAATATACGGAATGTAGTGTACATCGCAGGTAATTATCTTTTTTTCTCTTTTTTTTTTTTCAATTGTCTATTTATGGAATAATAAACGGAATAAAAAATATATCTTACGGATTCGATACACGGAATCATGGGTATATAGGAATCAAGTTTGGCGGTGAAAAGGAGTGGAATCATTGTTGGGAAAATTATCAAGAGACTCAAGTATCGAGCGAGAAATTGATAATGTTGGAAGCGTTGGGAGCGAGCACAGATTCTTGGTTGTTGCAACGTTATCTTTTACGGTCGTTAGATCGTGACATGGTGAAGTCGCAAGACATGGAAACGGTTATAATTTCCGTCGCCACCAATTCCGACGGTCAATTTCTCGCGTGGCGTCACCTTAAAGCGTATTGGCCTCAGATACACGTTTTACTTGGCAATGGATCGTTGAGCGGACTTATATCTGTCGTGGTTTCCAACTTTTTCACGGAATACGACTACCACGAGGTTCGTATTTCTTATTTACACATATTTTCTTACATACACAATCTTACTCTCGAATCGAACGGACGTTTCGTTGAAAAAAACTTTACTTTAGCCTAAACTGTCGTTAAAATTTTTAAATTCTCCTTCTCCGGGAGAATTTGCATCCGATTCGATCGATTCGAAAAGAAGAAGAAATGCGTTTTCAATGTTTTCATGCTTTTAAACCGTAGGTTTCGGAATTCTTTAAAAAGGTGGACGTCGGAAGCGGTGAACGTGCATTGGAGCAAAGTCTAGAAACGATCAAGTTCAATATTCATTGGGTAAAAGAGAATGCGGATATCGTTGATCGATGGCTGGTGAATTATTTGAACGTTGAGACGAGTTAACCCTTTGTTTACCGGGAATGGGACAAGAACGATGCGAGATCATCATCCGTACGTTTCGTAACGATATTTGCGTTTCTCGCGATACGTATCGACGCGCGATACCTTGGCGTGATACGATATCTGCGGAAAAGCAAGATATGTTCGGCGAGATAATCGCCAAATCGTTTATTTATTTCAGTTAGTTAGTTTATATTACACGCATATAATTCGCAGATCAAGAAAATGTCACCCATTTCCGTCATACGCGTCGAAAGATTATTTTCGTCGGTTAAAGATCGAAATACCAAAGTTTAATACCCTTATGGAAAACAATCTTTCGACGAATCGAAACGAAGCCGAATTGTTTACCTATAGCGTGTGAAACGCATTATACACCGATTTATACGCACTTTCGAAAGTACTTTATTTACTATACACGCGGCGCGTGAAGATTGGATTTATTATTATAGGTATACGTATAAAAGAAAAAGATTATTATAGAAAAAGGGGCAACGTTGTTCCTAGGGTAGTCGGTAACCCAACGTTTTCCGGGAAGAAAGGGGCTAACGACCTACGCCTATTAACGTTGATACTTTGCTAGTCTCCCAAGATACATACTTACTTGTACTTTACGAGAAGCGACTCGAATCATCTCCAAGTGATACCTAACCCCCTCTCTCTCTCTCTCTCTCTCTCTCTTTTTTCCCTCTTCCCGATCCATCCATCCAGTGCAGCGATTCAACGACATACGAATGGTAACGAAATTTCAGAAGAGAAATGCTATTTACGTATTTTATCGAATCAATCGTGTGCTCTGTGTTAAAAGAGTAGCCGTAATACTATCGGTAATATGGAATAATATTTTGGCCTGTGCTAGTGTATGTATGTATGTATGTACGTATGTATGTATGTATGTATGTAAGATTTTTATTCGATTAACATTTATCGCGTAGTACGTTTAATTACGGATAAAATTCCGAATTGAGGGCAATTTACGTTCTGTCCAAAGTCCGAGGTATCTATTTAAACGATATTGCTCGATTCACGATATGGACATTTTTAAAATTTCCAGACGAAACAAATTAAAGTCGAAGATCGTCTCGAGTCGAATCGAGAGAAGGCGTCCGACACGCGATTACTTAAATTGTTGTAAAAAATGAAGACTTCGCGTCTTCGAATGATCTTATCGATTATGAAACAAATATCCGTTGATTATTATTCGTCTAAACAGCGTATGTAAGTAAGATAACGTGCCATTCGTTAGACATTTGAGATTTTGTTTGTCCGAATAAATTTAGAGATCGTCTCGATTCGGGCTTCGTCCGTAATGTAGCGTACAAGTTACAAAGTTACCAAAGTTACCAAATTATATTTATTACGCGATTATTATTTTACCGATATAAACATTTTTTGTAGCGATAAATGTCAATTGTACAGTTACGAAAAATCAACGTTTTACATTATACGTAATATGATGGACGACGATCGTTGAAGAATCTCCTAGTTTGGAGGAATCTTGGCTTACCCCTCGCGTCGAAATAGCGTGACGTATGTTGTAAATAAAAGATCAAGGCGGACGACGTTAAATTTCATTTAGGTAAATGAAACAAAAGATTGTGGAAACAATCGGTTAAATATAAGTAGCATATCAACGTTGAAGAAGATTTATAATCGGCCAAATCTTTGTCAAGCGGAAATTCTAGTTTCGTGAAAACGGTAAATCGACAAAGAAGATTTATTTGGCCCCTAAATAGAAGAACGTATTATGAGAGAATAATATGAGAGAATTAAATCCTTCGATAATTGCGAAAAAATAGATGTACCATGTGTCGTGTATTTGTATTGTAAGAAAACGGAACGTTGAATGCGCGGAATTATATATATCTCGCGTGGAGCTGATCATTCTCCGTATGAAGTAGCATAATAGAGAATCGGATATTTTATTATGAAAAAGTGTATAAATTTATGTATGTAATCTTGTGATGCTTTGTATGGTATGTACATATTAGCGTATAAGGGAATTGTGTGCTCTGTGTGATCGAGTGTATCGAAAAAGGTATTTAGATGCATAAAAAATACGTTGAATGCCAAAAATTTCTGCTGGCCTTTATAAAGAAAAGAGAGAAAAAAAAAAAAGAAAGAGAAAGAAAGAAAGAAAGAAAGAAAAAATATTCGTGCGATTTTGGCATTGGATTCTTTAATCTTGAAATGCTAACAACGATCTTGAATTTGCATCGATCTATCGTTAGATATATCTCCTACGTTCTTCTAATTGTTATCTATCGACAATAAACGTTAAATACGAAACGATGTAAGCAGGGAAATGTTGGGAGGGGAAAAGGGATTCCGTTTTATTCCGTTTCATTTCTAATAGAATTAACGAATTATTTAGCATTTCGAGGTTAAGTCTAAAGCGAAAAATCTAAATAATTAATTGTACAACGTTAAATGTAGCGGGAATATTTGGACTTACGATGAGGTGTCGTATGTATGATATGTATAGTACGAGTACAAGTAGATTACACGCGAAACAAATTATTAGCTCGATCGAAAAGGAGAGAAAAAAAAAGAAAGAAAGAAAGAAAGAAAGAACGAAAGAGAGAACTCGAGACACCTTGTATACGTTTGAATTTTATTGGAGAGAAACTATTTTCTATGCGTCTCTTACCTTCCACTGTCCGTATCCAGTGGTCGATCGAATATCGAATCGTGCGTGTTCTCATCACTCTCGTTAAACAATCAAGCACTCGTTATCGAAAAGAGAAAAATTCACGTTATAATTAGTTGTTTCACGCTAGAGCACATAATGATAGAACACGATTGATCTCTACCCGTAAAATGTATCGAAAAAACTGCCGACGATGCTTGCAATTCCCCGCGAACAAAAAATACCATTTTTTTCGAGGTTTATGCCATTTTTTTACATATTTTCGATCAGAGTACAACTTACTTCGAATCCCGACGAGTAACGATATTTCTTGTGTAAGTAATATCGTCGATTTTTATCGGATTAGGATTCTCCGGCCGGAATTATTATACGCGCATGTTTACATTTAGAAGAAGAAGAGAAGAAGAAGAAGAAGAAGAAGAATAAGAAAAAGAAGAAAAAAAGATCGATGAAAAATAACGGCTGCATAAATCGTTGATCCCTTTAAGTAGATTTTGATACACTCCAACGGCGAATTAATGAATCGACGCACAACTAGATACCTTACATGTAAATAGCATATTTTTTCACTAACGGATATTCTCTCTTGTTAAAGATTTAACGAACGAAATCGCCCCCATTGATATTTGCGAAAGCGTTCGGTTCGCCGGTTCGCCAGTTTCGAAGATTACGAAGGGAGCACGAACCGATTGGCCTACTTTACAACATTCGTATTATAGCCGAAAGTATATCGTTTAAGAAGAAGTATTATGCAGTTTTATCGACGCTTTCGTTCAACGACGAAAATCGCACAGATCGTCATGTTCCTTTACAAACAGATTTACGATTAATCGTAAGTGTCACACGTCATGAAAGTCATGCACGATTATTATGTTTTAACAATTATTTTCTTTTAACGTTATTACAAAGGTCTAACAGTATTAGAAGAAACCCGTTCTTTATTGTGGTATTAAACGCAAAATTATATCGAATATACGATCGAAGTAACAACATATATGTATGTGTACATATACACGCATATATATATATATTGTTATGAAACGATTTAAATGAAATCAAATCAAATCCACTAGACGCGGAGAAAAACCGATGCAAAAGTTCTACCGAAAGACTGGACATCAGAGTAATCAACAAGAGTACATACTTATATGTATTTTATGCAATCATGACTCGATAATGTTATGTCTTAAGAGAACGAGGCTGTCTTGCATCTCATATTTATGAATGAATTATTGATATAACTATATATTGTATACCGTTCTCTACTATACTGTTGTCATAGATATTTTGTTGTATAAAAGAATGCGAGATATGTACAAGCATACAAATGAATATATTATATGTTTAAAATAATTTTTGCATTATCCGATTCATTCAAAGCTCAATTACGAGAAACAATGACAAGTTAATTTCAACTATTATTCAGTTATTATTTGAAAAAAAAAAAAGGAAACCTATCTGTTATTTTCAACTTTTTAAATAGGAATTTTATTTATTTATTATTTATTTATTTAGGAATTTTATTTATTTTTTAATGCAAAAATTTCAGGAATAAAATAACTTACATCATTTATATCATTTTTTTATATAAGTATTAAACTTTATTAAACGTAATCCTTGTTAAAATATCATTAAAATTGCGGAATAGAATATTTTTAACTTGATGACGATAAAAATATTAAATAACTTATAACAATGATAAAATTCTTATAGTTAATATTAATTATTTAATTATATTTATATATATTTTGTACCTATTCTTCAATGCATATTTATGATCGGCAATTACATGTTTGATTTTGATATAAAGTAAATAAGAAATCAGCGCCATCTCTAGAGTGCCATAAATTGAATTATATAAGAAGAAAAAATAATAGAAGAAAGACAGAGATAGGCTAAGAATTGATCTTCAACGCCATCTATCGAACGTCGAAATTATTCAAGAGATGATTCTCAATTCTTATTTTATCTCTATTCTTCTCCCACTATTTTTCATCCTTTCTTTTTGTGTTTTATTTGCGGCACTTTAAAGATGGCGCTGATTTCGATATTTTTATCCTATCTCTATCTTTCTCCCACTATTCTACAGACGATAATACACAGCGAGATTTCTCTTTCAAAATTATATTATATGTTATAATTTTTAGAAAATAAATGTTACGTATAAATATTGCATTCTTAGCTTTTCAATATATTTCTACAATAATAATCTCATAGTATACTCTGATATATGACGAAAATGTTTTAAAATTAGTTATAATAGAGTTATTATGACAAGAAATAAAAATTTAATAAAATAAAAAAATAAAAATAATGAAATTAAAAAATTTTTTTTAATTTCTTATCAAAATAAAAATTTATTTCTAATCCTTTTTTGATAAAAGCAATTTTTTATAATTGAAAAAAAAAGTACATATAATAGTGTAGAATTATCATTATCCTAATTATTTGTTTCACAATAGTTTTTATAAATATAAAATATTTCATATACTTCATATATGTCTGCAAAATATTTCATAATGAAATATTTATTCTATTTTTTTTATTTGCAATTTTATATCAAAATTTATTTTCAATTTCAAATGTTAGTTTTAATATTAAGATATTATTAATTATTCTAAATCGAATCGATACTTAAGAATAACGCTACAATGGTAAAGAAATTGCCCTCGAGATAGAAGATCAAAAAAATACGTTTGAATATTAAGTTTATTCTGTGATTGTGTTTGTGTCAGCATATCGGAAACGTCGATATAACAGAACTTGTATATATATTCATTATTCGCGCCATGTTCAAATAGCGCGGTTCTAGCTCATAGTGACGTAGTTCAAGAAAAATTCCAATTATCTCATACTGGAACGACAGACGGTTGCTTTTGCGTCGATCCCATAATTGCATCATTACGCGAAGGAAAATCTTGTTAAGAATATTTGTCATTGAGTTTTAAGTAAAATGTGATAAAAGATTTGAAAGTTCATTTTACTTTCAATGAATGATTTATTAAAATGCGTGTGCTTTTCGAAATTAAGTGACGTAATGTGTTTCATTTTCATCCCAATAATTCAGTTTCTATTCTAATAATTTTCAGTAATGAGTATTTAATATTGATCAATATTTAAGTGATTCCTCTCAAAGTAATATATATTTTAAAATTAAAAGTTTAATAGAGACTTCAAGATGCTTCAAATAGAGGATTTACCATGTATGACATCATTGTCACCCGGCAACGATGTGATGGATTTGAAATCAACGCAGTTCATGAATCAGGTAGATAATATATAAATATTTTTAATATTTTTATTTGTGATATACAATAAATATATATATATATATATATATATAATACATATATATATAGTGTTTCATATATATATAAAAAAAAATTATATATATGTATACATATATATTCATTTTCTCGTATATATATATATAATTGTTTTATACATGTCACGTATTTACTTGATTACTCATATACTTACTTGTATTAATAGTTTGAATATGGCAACTACGCACAGTGTACCAACATAATCGTAAATGAAGTTCCTTTATTTTAGTTTGATTTCATAGTGATTGTAGAGTTGCATGTACTTATATACATTAATTTATCTTTTTTTTGTTCTTTATTTTTAACAAATTTTAAATATTAGTATGTATGAAGTGCTAAAAATTGTGTGACTATATAAACAAATTTTCTTTATATTTTATATGTTTATTATTAAGAAATATTATTTATAAAGAAAATTTTACATGATTGATCGAATTATCAAGAGAAAAATCATTTTATTTCTAAATTTAATTTGCAATTTAAACGATTTTTAATTATATATTGATAAAATATAAAATTATATTATAATCAAATAAAAATAAACTTAATTGATAAAAAATAATTATATGTACACACACATATATATATAAAAAATTCAATATTTTTAATCATGAAACAAGAAAAAAAAATTATCTTATCTATAAATTCTACGCATTTCGGTGGAATAAAAATAATAATAAAAAAATTAATGAGTTTGTATAAATATAAATATAAATCATTACGCAATCAGTATAAACTTCTACATCATTAAAAATCTAGTGAAAATACAATGAATTAGAATATAATATATGTACTGTTATATAAATGGATAAACATTTTATATTGATACAGTATTAACAATGCGTTTAAAAAATCTAAATATCTATATATACATATGTATATTATATATATTGTATTTATATTTCTTTTAATTTTAATTTAATTATTACAGTTAATTAAATTAAAATGTAGAAATACATTTTTCTTTTGTTGTGCGTATATAAATTATTATTTTTATATATTGTTTTAAAATTTATAAATATCTATATTGAACAAATGACGATTCATTTCATATAAATAAGAATAAAAAAATTAATATATTAGAAATAATTATTTCTTTTATTATAATTAAATGAATTTAAAAATAAAAAGCATTAGTTGTCTATTATTTTTGATTAGGGAGAATCATGCACTTTATGCAGCCCTGAGAAACGACGTTGCCGGAGTGAATGCTGAGTCACATATCGCGAACGATCTCTCCCAGGAAGGTGTGCTAGTTCTTTTCTCTGTGAAATGCATTGTATTGCATTAGTATAACGTTATCATTGTTAGAATTACAATATCATCAAAGCAACATGATTTAAGAAAGGAGGTACTTGGCGCTTGTCGCAGGCCTCGAATATTTAATAAAAATTAAAATTTAAAATAATTTTAAATTCGGTATTGTTCATAGATCTGTCAGTTTCTACTATTAAATTAAATTTTTATTTTTTACTCTAACTGCCGTGACGTGTCAGTGTAAAGAAAGTGTTAATATTGATAAAAAAAATATCGCCTTGAATTGTCAAACAAAATCCAAGGCATGCGTAGGATGTGCGCGACGTGTACTGAAGTTTGACGTTGTAGTGTGTGTTTTGAGGTTATTTTTGTGTTCGTGTAACTGACCTATACTTGTTTAAAGAGATCCAAATCTTTATTTTCATTCTGACAGTCTGTCGAATAAGTTGCTCCAGCAAGAATATAAAAAAATATCTTTTTTAACTACTTAATTTAAATTTTATATCATTTATATAGAAAGAAAGAAACAAGTTTAAAAAGTGATGTTCGATAACTCTAGTAATAATTAAAAACTCTGTTTTGAATTTGTCTTCTATAAAATCGTGCATATAACATTATTTATATTTGATATGTTAAAACATGAACAGTTGTGGAAATGTTATTGAATATATTTGGACTGATTTAAAGCATCGACAAAATAATAATTCAATATGAACATTTGTCTCTTAAAATCTTATTTATTCCACGAATTGAACATATCAAATCACAGTGATAATAAACTAAATTAATTTGATTTGTAAATAAATTTGTCGATTGAAAGTGATTAAAACAAAAAGAGCATAATGTTGTGTATAAAGAAATTGTATCATGAGGAACTATTCCAATTAACATTGCTACTTTCTTTATTAAGAATAGATCCTGAATCCTACCTTGGTTTGGATATTCAAACCATAGGTGTAGGTTCTTTAGATCTAAATAATGGTTCAAGATGGCATACTGATGTTCATACAATAGTTCATCGTCCTATCTTTGTTCATCCTAAAAACTTAGATTCTATGCTTTTAAATTATGAGAGAGATTTATTCGAAGACTTGAATTCATTAGGAAGATATAATAGAATAAATTCTGGTTTAAATGATATCCATGCATATTTGTTAAATGTTGAAGAATCTACAAGAGATATCGCTATAGCAGGACCTAGTATATCACTTTCCACAGACCCAACTAGGAATATGACATCACCTGATTCATCAAATTCTTCGCAAAATCCAGACGAACCAACTAATACGGCAGAACTTACTCAAGAGGTATTTTTTTCTTATGCTTTTTTATGTCCGTTAAATTTTGTACATTAACTTTAATTTAATCATTGGCTTATTCTTGTTTTTAATATTACGTTTAATTTATATGTTAAAAAATATAAGTATAAATATTATTAAATAATTTTCACATATATATTATCAATAATATTTTAGCGTATAATTATATTTAAAATTTTAAAATTAAAAAAATAAATCTATAGATATAGATAAATATACAACATATACAAATATACAATATATTATATGTATTACATTTTTTTTCTTTATAACATAATTTTAATATCAAAATATTGTAATTTGATGTGAAAATTCTTAATTTTCTTTTAAATATTGAATATTAGATATGAAATACAAATAAGAATTATTAAAAAACTGTGACACTTTCAAAATATATAAATTATATTCAATATAATAAAAATATTTAATCTATTGTTTATCCTTTTATGTATAAAAATTATTTTTCGTTGATAATATGATAATATTTTTTATCATAATAATAAATAATAAAAAAAACAAAATTTGATTTAAAAAATATCATCATATCGCATCAATAAACCTATTGTCAAAAATAAATACATTATCACGAATATTTCCTTGAATCCTCGTGATTAAAAATTTTTCATCATTTTTAATCATATCAACTAAAATTTAATATTTCTTTCTGCATTATAAATATTAGATATTAGAATTCGATATTTACAAAACAATATCTTTAATTTATTTTTTATTTTAAAATAAAAAAACATTCATTTATTATGATAATTTCTATTCGTAATTATTATAAATATATATAATTTTTTCTTAACGTATATAAAATATTTTTTGGATCAATCAAGTACTTTTTCTTTTTTTAATTTAACTAAAGCAACTAAACATTTTCAAAAACACTAATATAATTTTTTTTTTTTTTAGAAATATACATAGAAATAGAAATAAAATTTCTATTTTTTTAAAAAAAACTATTCACAAGTTATATTCAGTTGAAATTGTTTGATTCTTTGATATTTTAATAATAATAAGTTGATAATATTTTACATTGCATTATATTTCTAATGAATTGAAATAGATATGATTTATGAAACCAGGAAAATATTTTAAATTTTAAGCGAATAAAACAAAATTTGATACTTAGAATATTTTATAATCTTATGTTTGATATTGGTAAATTCTTTAAATATATATATATCGTTAGTACTAAATATGTTTAAAATGTAGAAATTAAGCGAGTTTATTTTCGTTATATGTACAGGTAGTGATATATTTTACGATCTTTTTATCAATTCTACATAAGTAGCATTTATACCGTTTTCTTAGATATCCTTGGATATCCAGGTTACCCATATCAGTTAACTAGGTTAATCAATTGTGTTTCTATGTTTTAATTGTGTATTTAGACGCAATAGATGTTTTTAGGATATTTTATAACATTTATATAGTTTATATAAATATGTAAGCAAAATTGATATGTATATCATAAGAACAATGATTTGAAAACTAAGAAATCTAAAAGGTTTAGCACAGTATAAAAGAATAAATATTATATGGATAGAAATGAAAATGATGTGAATTATATTTACGAATTACATAAATAAATTAAATATTCCTTACTGAAGTACACGAATATGGTATAATATAAAATCACATTGTGTCATATTCAGACTTTTTTCTGACACTATTTTGCTTTTAAATATCATTTTAAGCGTCTCAAGCGATTTGATTAATTCACTATATATCATATCATTTGCATATTATTATTCAGTGTTATATAATCTGCTTAAAAAGAATATTATTAACTAATGAAAATTTAATATAGAAAATGAAAATTTTATATAGAACCTACTATATATTATAAAAAATTTTAGAATAGGTTGCATATTATTTTATTATTTTTCAAAATAATATTGTCAAAAATTTAATATTATATTGCATTAATAGTATATTGTATTATATTGCATATTTCATTAATCAATTAATTAAGAAGAAACAAAAATTAATACGTTCAAAACAAAATTATCGATATTTATAATAATGGTACTGTTTTTAAAATGCATATAAAAAAAGTTGAATAAGATATTGATCAATATAAAAGACACCGTTTAATTAAAGCGATTGGTCAGTGACATTACGATGAAAATATCACAGATTCGAATTCCAGTCGAATTGGAACTCTTTGTTTCGTTGAAATATTTTTCATCCATTACAAATACAGAGTAATTAATCATATCTTAAACAGTTCAGTTCAGTTCAGTTCAGTTTTCTTCGATCCGTGAATTTGATTTTTGATCATGAATTATAAATATCTTAGTAAGCATATGCATCTGATCGCTCTTTTTATCGTATGGCACTGCATCATCAAAATTTCCTGTGAATTCTCGTACAACGGCCTCGATTGCAAAAATAATTGTGTGGAAATACGCGAATATAAACGCGTTTCTGGTCGACTTCGTAAAAAAAGAAACGAAAGATGCCAGATGCGTCCTCGTTTCGTTAAAAATTAAAGGAAAAATTGTACATATCCAATTGAAACACATAAATTTTACATGCAATTTTTTAAGGATTTATCATTAGTAAAAAGAATTACTGTATCATTTAATTAAAATATATTTATTACTTTATTATTTCCAAATAATCCTCCTTTCTTTTTGTCGTACATTTATAATTGGCATCTTGCCGCATCTACTTATGTTTTCTCTATTGCGCTGCATCTCGAGCTGTACTAGCACGTGCTTGCTTTTTACTCTACATATACATATATGTGGAGCAAAAGAGAAATCAGATAAATAGCAAACATATTTGTAATATATCTCTTATAAATATGAATTTCGTAAGCAGATTTCAATTTTACGTCATTTATTCGTATTAATCATATTAATTATATTTTCTTTCAATTAATCAATTTAACAGATTACTACTTTATCACGTCGATATTCATTGCCTTTTGCCACTATAAAAACTTTCAAATCTTATTATTCTTACTATTTTTTTCAATCAGTTTCTATATTTTATTTTTTCCAATTTTTGCAACGCATTTGAGTCAATCACGCTTTTAAATAAATTTTAAATTTTTATTTAAAAATAAAATATTAATGAAAGAATTAATTACATCGCTTTGATGGCTTCTTTCATTCTTTTTTTTTTTATTTATAATATAATTTTTCGAATTTTTATAATATTTTTCCAATTTTTCGTACTTTTGCCAGTCTAATATTTCGATCGATATTACGTTATAGAATAGAAATTATTCTAAATATTTATTTACTTATTATAATGCAAAATTATTCGTATTGATATAAATGTAAATCTAAAAAAAAATAATTTTTATCTGAAAAAATAATTTTTCAGATAAAAATTGACGAGTACAATACATTTTCATAAAAATGCAATTAAATGACAGCGATGTACATTCGTTCTTGAACATCGTATCATACTTATGTTAGTTGATTAACGTTCACTGACCAATAGTTAAAATCACAGTATTTGTGACGTGATTTACACGCGAATATGTTAAGTTATCTATTCTGAGTGTTCTTTAATAGTAGTAAAGTCTCTTAATGTACACTTATAGACAAAAGTTACGTCAAAATAAAATTTAGAAAAAGTTTAGAAATTAATAATGTATGCATTAATAGATTTAAAAATGTTTTATATGTATATATATATAATATATAATATATTTTAAATATATATATATCTTTTATCTTTTATATCTTTCCAATATTTATCTTTAATATTAGTTATATCATAATTGAAACATTTATAATAAAAATTATATCATAATATGTCATAATTTCTATATGATTTATGATTCACTTAATGATTTGTTTCGATCTATAATTTTTTTTACTTTTTTTTTTTTTTTAATTTTTGATAAGGAAATATTAATAAGGAAACTTTTTAGTTTTTCTTCTCCGTGAGATTTTTAATATATAGTTTGTTTTATTATACATATATTTTTTCTTTATCTACGTTATTCTCATGTTTATGACAGTAGGATTATGACATTAAACATTTTGATAAATTTTTTATATGATTATTTATTTTTTATCCATTTTCTATCATTATATTAATAATTATGTTAATAATTTATTGTACAAGAACATAAGAATATAGTACAGACAATACATTATTTAGAATTTACAAAAATAATTATTTAAAATTTTAATAAATCTTCATGATATCTTCAGAGATTAAATAAAATTCTATTATAATACTATTGTAATATAACAATGTGTGTCCAAAATTTGACACGAAAAACATCTATTCGTCGATTTTTTTCTGCCGTCACATCAAAGAAATAATATCTACGATATATGTACAGGTGAACCTACTTATTTGAACAGAAAACGTTTCATCATCCGTTATTTGCTTATTTCCGTAAACATCTATACTTTACCAACTTGTGTATCGATAGGACTTATTCTCTATTTTGATACCCGATCAACGATACCTGTAAAAAATCACGGTGTATCGTATCGTATCGTATCATTTGATGATAAAAAACGCACAAAAGAAACAAGTGAATACTTTTCTTTAAGATCACTTGTTGCGTGATTCGAATCGATCGATCATTTTTTTTTTTTTTTTTTTTTTGATGTTTTACACAGAAAGAAATGATTAAATATCTAATTAAAATTAATTTACACGTAATTTCTTTCTCCCGTTGTCGATCAAGGGATGATAACGAATTAATAATGATATACGTGCAAGATGGACAACGAAAAATTGATAATTTAATTGATGGTTCATCAATGTTTTTGTAAACTAAATCTAAATATCTAGCGATATTCATTTCGATAAAAGTATATATTTTTATTTGAATTACACGATAAATATCAACGTGAATCAATTAACATGCATGAGTAATTGATCGTTGATGTTTTTGTCTTGTCCTGTTAAACGAGCGATATGTTATTGCGAATATGTATATATGTATGTCGATGTTAGTCCGATATTGTTCATATTAAATAGGCGTACTATTAAATAGGCGATGATATTTATCTTTTAGAACGAAGAGATTTTGATATTTCTTCGTACGATAAGATTTCATCGATAGCTTTGTAAGAATTAAGAAAGAAATAAGAGGGGAAATTTTTATTGAATGATATTTATAAATGATATCAATTACGATACAAATTGAAAATTTAATCATAATCTTCCAAGATTTTTAAAAAATCGATTGCAAATATCAATGCAATCTATTTTTCTCGATATCTCATTATCGATAAGTTTTGTTTAAAAAATATCTCGAAATATGTAATTTTATATAAATTTAATTTAAACTAGAAACATTTTTAATTTTAGAAACATTTTTATCGTATATATATCGATTAAAAAAATAAAAAAAAAATAAAAGTAAAAATAGAAAATTTTTCTTTAAAGTGGCAAAAATCACAGTGGCATTCTTTAAAGTAATGACAGTGTTAGCTTGAAATGAAAATATCTCGTTACGTAATTAATAAATTAATGATTATAAAATGTATGTGTATATATGTATATGTATATGCATAGTGAATATATGTGAAAAAATAGAATGATAATATTTAACAAATGTTTTAAATGAATTCTTTCGAAATAAAATTTTATATTTTCAATATGAATACGAAATTAATATCAAACATTACGTATCATTACGTATTACCTGTTGCACGTATTATTTTTATCGTAGAAAATCAGATATGAAATACAATGTGAAATTCTTGCATCATTAACTATTTATTAAGATAAATAATATATTCTACATGTTATGAACATTGACCATCGTTATTCCATTATTTAAAAAGATCGATGATTCAAATTTGACTCGATGAAATATTTGATAAATAATAAATATTCGTTAATAAAGATCAATGATTTTATTCCTTTTCTTGAAGAAATTTGAAGCGTTGATCGAATGAAAAAAGAGATTTTAAAATCCCTTATCAGACGTCAAGTTTTATCGATTGCTTCGCGGAACTAGTAATCCATAAATTTTCATATATCAACATAGTAAATATATGCAAATGTTAACCCTGGTAACCTGGTATGATTGTGAAACAAAGGTATGCCTTTTCTCATACGTAGTTAGCAGTTCGAATCCCAGTTTAACTAGTGTGTGGCACGCGTTGTCTTCGCGGATTTAGGCTTATCATTGTGTTTACGTGTCTATCTGTCTTTTTACTAGAATTTACTAAATTGAACTCCGATTTACTTAATCGACACATAAGATGGAGCGGAAGAAGAGAAAACAACCGCGAATAATTTCTGTTTTTGTACATGACGATGTATGTTTCAGACTTTGCTCCATCATATATATTTATATTTTTTACTTGAATTTTCATTGAAAAATATTATTTTTAATATTATATATGGATATTTTGGGCAAAGTTATATTTTATTATTTTCGATATATCATTGTAATTTAATTTTACACGATTTATGTTTTTCTTTTCGTTTAAATATTTCTTTAAGTATAATATAATAAAAAGGATATAATTATTTTACTCATTTCTTTCTCTTCTTTCGACAACGTTTGTTTTTATATCGATTGTCGTATTATATGTTTGCTCAGAATAATTTAATAAAGTTTTAATACCTTTACAGTATTAATACTATTATATAATACAAACGTTATATAATAAATCGTAGATAATTACAATTAATTATAAATATGTTTCGTTCATATATTAGACAACATTAATACATTGATGCATTTCAATATTTTTTTATTCAAATTTTATTTTTCTTTAATGATATGTTTATCAAAAATATATTTTCTTTTGCTTATTTATTAAAAATTAATAATAAATATTGCTATATATATATATATATATATATTAAAAAATAATAAGCATCCTTTTTCAATTATTATATAATATCTATTATTATATAATATAACTCGAAAATAATATAAAGTAGGAAAAATATTAATGTTGTACATACCTAAAATTATATATTTTAATTATGTTATAGTAAAAAACATACTTTGTTTTTGTTTCAGGTATGTACTTAATTTAACTTCTTTTGGTTATGAACATTATTTAAGCATTATTAATATTATACTTTTCTACGTATTGAAAAATTGAATCATTTAAAATATGCTAAGAAGATATTTTGTTGATCGTATGAATATCGTAACGCTCATAGTAGGTAAGTCTTTTAACTACAGAATTTTATATTATTAGAGAATTTTTTTTTTGTATTAATAAGATCTATTTTATAAAAAAATGTATTCATATAATTTTATTATGATAATAGATAAAATTAAATAATATTATCATTTATTAACTTTATTATTAAATTTTCTATGGATATTTATTATTATTATTATTATTATTATTATTATTAGTTAAAAATAATTTCTAAAAAATATTATACGCGTATCTTTTTTCATTTTTTTCATTTCATTTCAAATTAAATGAGAATATATATGATATATTATAGGTAAGTTCTTATAAATCGAAAAAATGGAATAAGTATTATTGAAAAGCAATGGTACTATTTTAATTTTATCTTTCTTTCGATTTCTCTATTAAAATTTTAATTATATTTTTTCTTATATTTTTTTATTTTTATATTCTACTTATTCTTATATTTTAAAATTTAAAAATTAGTAAAAAAAATAAGATTGACTAAAGACAAAATTGCTGATTATTTTCCAATTCTTCGTCGTTTAGGAAAAGTGTTTTAAAAAGATTTCAGCCAAGGTTAACAAGATCGAAACCAGTCACAACAGCCTTTGCAAAAATAACTACATTCTGGACTTTATAACGTCCGTTTCTTTGAGTGCAATGTTCTAGTAACCTTCTCAAATTATATTTACACATTTTTTGTCTGAAATTTTTCGTTTTTCATTTTTTACATTTTTTGCATAATTTTATTACATTTTGATTATTAGAAATTACCAAAGTATATATTTCTATTTATTATTATTTATTTAAATTATTATATTTAACGATTATATTTTGCAAGTATAATTATATTTTTATTGATTCACAATCTGTTTGAAAATTCACAATCCTGTTTTGTCGACAGAGTTTCTTTTTATCGATAAATCAAAATAATATCAGTTGATAAAGTTGTTATCTTTTTTATCATTTACTGGTTAAATGATATTTTTATAATTAAATTTTTTATAATTAATTTTTTAAAAAAACAATAAAAAAATTTTTATTTAAATTTTTTATCAAAATATGTTGTATCAATTATAATTTTCATTTTTTACTTTTATCGCTTTACATACGTATGTTTTTTGCATAATTAGACAGAATTAAAATAAAAATTATAAAACATTTGAAATTATTTATTGATTTGTTTAATAACATTAAATATGTATGAATTTTTTTATTCATATCATAAATCGATTTGTTAGTTTTTTTTAATTTCAATTTTTTTTAAATTTTTGTTAATAATATTGTGCCGAAAAAAAATTGCATATTTTTTTAATTATAATTTATTATATTTCGAATATTTCCAGAGAAAATATGTTTTAATATGTTTTGTATGATTATATTTAATAATTAGTTTTTTCAATCTTATATTTTAACGTGAATTTTTATATATGATAACTGTCGTTATAATCTTTCAGGTTTGTTACCTTGACTTTTTTAAATAGCACAATCTATTTTTGACTTCATAACATTGTACTAATGTCAAGTCGAGTTCAACAACACGTATACTGTGATCTTGAAATGATCCTGAATCCAAAAATATGTTCAAAAATGTGTCAATCGACGAAAAATTTTTTGTAATAAATTATTTTATTCGAATACAATTATATGTACGTATTTTTCAGTAGAAGAAAATTTCTATTTGAAATTTAAAATTTTGAGAAAATTTATGGACCTGTTCCTAATATTTTCGTTTTTTTTTTTTTTTTTTTTTTTTTTTATGAATAACATATTTATTTTGAATACACATATATGTAATTCAATTCAATTTTCTACGAAAATGTTTGTGTTGCTTAAAATGATATTTTTAAATATTCAAGGTCATAATATACGGGGTCATTGAACATTCATCTTGACATCACACGAAACACTATAATAATAGAAAGAATAATATTTTTGTATTTTATATATTTTCTAGATAAAGAAAATTAAAAATTTAATTGTAAAATAATTATATTAATCGAATAAATATTTTTTGATTTTTTGTTTTTTTTTTTACATTATACAAAAGAATAATCATTCTCTATAAAAATTTCTCAATACCTTTCTCAAAAATTTTAAAATAATAAATTACATAAAATTTTGTACAGTCTATTTTAATAAAATATAATTAATATATAATTAATGTAAAAATTATTATTTTTATTTATGAAAAAAAAATCTTTGATACAACATTATTGTTCAAAATAATTAAAAATGATATAAAGTTTAAACACATAACGATAAATATTCAGATTTTTCCATTTGCAATCGCGTAAAGTGCATAATTAGTATGTTATTTCTATTAATCATTCGTTCGCATCATTAATGCTGTGAACATTGTTTTGAAAGTCAATGTAAGTCATAGATCGCATTAATCTTTTTCCACTTTTTGATTATTTTACTTCTCACAATTAATATATATATATATAATATATAATATTTCTTATTAACAACTCGTAATATAACTATTAATTGGAAACTATTGTATTGTAATAAAATATAAGCAAAGTATAAATAACATTGCATTAATTTCTAAATAGTGATAAATTTTTTATAATTTCATTTGTAAAAAGATATAATAATATATAAATTACATAAAGTAAAAAAAGAAATGTTTTGCAATCTGATGCAATAGCAAATAAAAATATATTCGGATAAAATATATCTTTATGCCATTGTTATAGCGTTATTTATAAATGAATAACGACATTATGAAGAATTTTCTCTACTTTCTCTCGTATTAAAGTCTATAAACGATAATCAAGAGACCGAATTGTGGCCGAAAGCAGCATAGTTGTAGCTTGCGGCAACATTCTTGGAGTTTCCGTTTCTGGTGTGGGTAGGAGCACTCCAATGCTTATTCGGTGTTGGTTGTTATCTCCTCACACGACAAGCCAATCTGTCGTAATCGTTTTCTTCGTCTGGATTTCGCGTCATCAAAGTTATTCTCTATGGTTGTATCGTCGTCGATGACACCACTTCATTCAGAGTTGAGACATTCGATGATCCATCACCAGTTTCCAACAAAATATTTTCTTTTACAATATCATTCTTATTTTCATTAATATCTGGGAGAATAATTGATTCTGAAGTGTATAAGTGAAACATAAGTACAGTGCTAAAACTGAATAAATTTCAAAATATTGGAATTAGTGGTACCTTTTATCTGCGATATATTTCTATAATTATACGGAAAATATTAATTTAATCGAAATGTCTAAAATGGTAAGTTTATTTCTTTATCGACTCATTTGTTTTATTCTCATTTCTTTATTATTTTTATTGTTTGTATTATTTAATATCGATAATTGAATGATTTTCTTAAAGTTAATTTGTTATTTAAAACTAAATTTTTTTTTTTTTACTACAAAATAATTTTTGAACGATTATTAAGAAATTATTCGAATAATTCTTCGTTTTTCGATATCTTTTAATTTTACAAAGAATTATAGAGTCGATAAAAATTTTTTTTATGACATATATGTAAGATATAAAAACATTATTTTCGCAATAATAATTTAATTTAGGAATATATAGTAGATTATGCCATAACCTTATTAATCTCGATTTAAGGCTATCTGAAGATTTTTCTTTTTATATATAGAAAAAATAAAAAAAATAACAAAAATTTATTTAATATTATAAAAATAATTTAATTTAAGGAATTGATAAATATAGGATATAACTTTATTACGAGAATGAAAGAAATTCTAGAATTTCTTAATATATACTTTCTAACAGTGATGTATATATATATATATATAGAAAATATTTATATAAAATATCAAATATAGATCTAAATTTTTTAATTTATTTTTATTGTACGATATATATTAAAAAAATTTTTTTTTCGTTCATTCTTCTTAAAAAAAAAAATAAGTAACACAATTGTTTTATAAATATATTTTAACACATTGTATTCTTATTTTTTCTACTTAAATTTTTTTTCTTATTATTATAATTATCTATTATTATTTATCGTTAACATAGAAAAAAAATGGCTCAATAAAGAATATTCTCTTGGTATAGAACTTGATATTATGATTATAATTGTTATATAAGAATTATAATTATGATTGTGATATGATTGAAGATTGTATAAATTAATTTTTTACACAAAAATTTATTTTTATAATTATTATATAATTCATAGAATTTTGTTGTATTTTTCAAATCTATATTATAAATATGTAAATTAACGATAAATATATATATATATATAGAATGTACATTAGCACAATTAAAAAGAATATATGTAATTACAATGGAATAATATAGATGATAATCTTTATTTTACAAGATTAATTTTAATAATAAAATTATAAATATAATAGATAGTTAGAAAATAGTAGATAATATTATAAAAAAGAATATTATCATAAAGAAAAAATACATGTAATACGTAATGTGTTGTATTACATCATGAAATAATTGTAACAATTGTTCATATCGAATCGGAGAAGAGAATTCTTTCGATTAAAGCAATTTTTATTCGCACGAATGATTTTTCAAATCTTTATTGTTATAATTTAGAAAGATCATAATTGGTTTTCATATTACAATATCAATATTTTTCTAAAAAATAATAGAAATGAAAATTTTTATTTTTTTTATTTAATTTTTTTTTTTTTTTTTTTGTGAGAAATCACCTCTTTATTGATTATATATTGCGGATACCCTGCATAACCTTCTTAGTTATTTACAGAGTTTAGAAAGATATCAGTTTATTTACACAGATAATTCTGGAACTGTATATTATATTGTACCATCTTTATTATATCAAATAACATTATGTAATAGTTAATTTCTCTTAGGTAGTCTCTGAAACTATACGTTATATATACGTTAATACAAGTAGTAGTAAGAAATAGTAATTCGTAAGTCGTAGTTCTACCATTGATCAATAGACTGAATAAAATTGTATTTTATATACTTAATAGATAAAATATTTAAATAGTAGATAAAACGAGAAATTTATGATTCTTATATATATATATTAATATTCATGGGATATAATTTTCAAAGATCGATTCAAAGAGATCAAACACAAAAATTGATATATAAAAATATTGATTAAGGCTTATTAAGTTATTAACTTGTAAGCAATTTAAATATACGTTAGATGAAGCAAGATGGAGATAAAAATATCATTTTCGCAAATTTAAATTGCTTATAATAAATAAATTACAATAAATAAACCTTAATCAATATTTTCGTATACCAATTTTCTCATTTGTTTTAATCTCCAGAATTGATATTCGGCAGATGTCCCACGAATATTTCAATATCAATAGCCTATAGATATATATTTACATATATAATTTTCTCGATTCGAGAAAAATATCGAAAAAATTTATTCTTTGGATCGACAAGAATTTTTTACGAAGGAAAAGGAGATTGAGAGATAGCATAAGCTGAATTATACATATTAAACATTGAATATATAATCTATCGATATATTCTATTACAATTTATTATTTATCCATACAGTTGAGATTCCTTGTCCTTGTAATTTATCTTGTGAAAACAGGTTCCACGTATTATCGTTTGATGGAACTAAAGTTGGTTTGATTGTTATCCAGCGTTAACATGGCTCCAATAGGTGGCGATGGAAACTCATAAGATATTACAGATTCCTATATTGAATTTATATAAATATTATAGAAATGTTGTCCTTAAAATTCGTATATTTTCGTTTTAAAAGTGAATTAAACTTCGCTTAGAGAAACCAAACATTTTTTATTTATTTTTATATTTTTTAAGAAATGTAAATAAAAAATGTTTACTTCTCGTGTGAATTGCGTGATTCATCGGCATCGTGCTCAGGATCAAAAAGAGTCAGGTTGGTTGCGTAGGTTAAACGCGCATAATTTTTATCGTGATTATTTCTTATACTCAAAACTTGTATTTTTATGTTTCATTTTTCGTGGAATACTGAAAATATAAAAACGTTGGTTTCTCGAGATGAAATTTATTGAAAAAAACTGAAAAAAGAAGAATCTTTTAAATAATATCATTGGATACGTATATAATATTGATTAATTTTATTTAATTTTCATTGTTAATAATACGAAATTATCTGTGTGTATTTGTTAATGCATGACATGATAGCAACTTAGATGGGAATTAAAAACAAATGATCAGGATTCTTCTTTGCTTGTGTCGGCTTTGGTTTGACAAATTATAGTAGCCTGAAGATAACAGGTAAGATAAACACCTCGATGTAGCAAAGGTGGTCTCGCATCAGGTTGTTGTCAATATGTCAGGACTTGTTCTTTAGAATGATTCAAACTAGTATACCAACTCGTATAACATATATATTACTTATATTCGATATATTTCATATTTAATATGAAATTCTTATTGTTTCGTATTCTTTTTGAATGTTTAAAATAATAAGATATTTTATATTATTGATCTGACTATTGATGAAAAGTTATTTCAATATTGAAATATATATTTAACTTAGCATTATCTAATTTAACAAATAATATCAAAATTGAATGTAATAAGCTTAATGTATATTGCAAGAATATTAATAATCGATTTTTTCTTGTACAAATTTATTCTCGCGTCGAAGATAAATTAATGTTTCTTCTCCGAATACAATTAAAGGTTTTTGATGTAACTTATTATGAAAAATGATGGTTATGACGGACCACCTTTGACGGTTTACGAAGAATTTGTAAGATTATCATAAACACCTTTGCCACCCTCTATCGCGAACAAAGTAGGTAGAATAGTTTTACGTCCCTTTTCGAGGAGAAACGTTGCGGCAATGACTAATGATATTGAAATACTTTGAAAGGAGAAGACCATGAGAAAACATAGAAGAGAAAGTCAGGAGCGTACCACCACGTCGAGTTTTTAACCGCAATTTCATTGTTATTGTATTTTGAAGAAAGGATATTTTTATTTAAGATTTCTTTTCGTACACAAATATGAAACGAAAAGCATATATATTTAAACGAATCTTTATCCTTCCGTATTGGCATTGCTGCGTGAAAAACTTATATTATGAATCAGCGTTTTGACATTCCGTTCTGGCAATACAGTAAAATACTAATTCCGACTCATTAGGAAATCATTAAGAAATTACTGATTAATCAGTAATTACTGTGATGAGAACAAAAATGGTGGTGGAATAAAGTCGCGATATGTCGATGTAACATAATGCAGGCGTTATGTCTTCGATATTATCGGTAAATCGATGTCTCTTTCCGTCAATCGACTGTCCATCCAATTCCTTCGAGTCGGCGACCTATCGAACTCTCGGGTAGATTCTCGATTCTCGCCTTAACCTTCCTCCCGTCAGCCACATCCGGCTCGTTAACATTTTTTTAATCGACACCACCATGAGGCCGAAACTCGGCAACGTGTTCACCGTTGCCACGATGCCGGATGCGTTTACACTCCTTTATAGCGTATAAATTCAAAGGGATGCCGTCTTCTTCATTTGTCAACCGTCTCTTCGACCCTCCTTGCTACGCCTTCCAACTATTCTACGATAAGAAAGGACCAGTCACGTCGATCTTGCTTTCTCTCTTTCACCGTTTCAAATTTTATACCGATATTATCGTGAAATTTATTTATTTTTTTTTTTTTTTTTTAATTTTCATTACATAGATAAAAATATATATATATATATATATATAAATCGGGTTATTTGTTTTCATTATATATTTTTCTTTACGCTTGATAGCTCGATGGAAGAGAAATTGTTATTTAAATCAAGAAAACACGATTGGAGATGGAAAGATTTTAGCATGAGCGATGAAACACGTGTTTAATATTAAAACACGGTTAACTAGTTTACGTTATTATAAACAAATGTATATAATAATAACTCGTAACCATGGTGTTTGAATAAACGCGAGTCATTGCAAGTAAGTAAGTACTTATTTACTTACGTAATGTGCGAATATGAAATAAATCTGTATACGTTGTAATATCGCAATTAACAGATAGATAGAAGAAGTGTTATATTTTTACAAACGATTGAAATCTAGAAGAATGGATATATTTTTAAGCTATATTATATTTCGCGAAGCAAACTTATAATATGAGAGCGGTGAAAAGAATCATCGTGAATTTTACTCGGGAAATATCTCGTTTCCAGCTTTATTTTTAATATCTATTAAAAGTATAAGAAATTTTGGTAAATATAGTAAATGCATTTTATTCACTATCCACGAAGATTGTTTTGCGTGTATATAGCAAAAATATATCTATCTAAGTAAATAAAGAAATACGTGTTTGTTATTTTTATAATTGATATGATCTCTAATATTATTAAGAAAAAGTATTTGTAATGATCGCAGATTTCTTATCTTTATCTAAAAGACAGATCTACGGAAGGATTTAAGATAAAATAATGAACGATAGAAATATTTGTACGACACCCGAGTGTCAATAAGCCGGTTGTAAAACAAGATTTCTGGCTTCGTGACTAATTAGTTCAAGTAGAAGAAATAAATGAAAACAGAACGTGGGACCATAAAATGATAAACGTCGACACTAAATATTTTATCTCTTCCTCTTTTCCCCTATTATACGTTTGCTTAAACGTGAATTCATTTTTTATTTCTTAAAGTTATATAGATATATGCGGAAAAATAATAACTCGCAATTCAAGAGATGAAACTTTTATTATCTTGTATGCATACTTATCTTTTTAATTAACATTGTGTTTCGTAATATGGAAACCGTTTCAAGGATAGATTTATTATACGAAGAAAAGAGTTCACATAAATATAAGTATTATTATTTTATATCTTCTTTTCGATTTCGAATTCAATTTCTTTAGCTATTTGTTTTAAGGGGTTCACAATTTCAACAGAATCACAATTGATAAATATCTATACATTACATGCATCGTGTATTTGTTATTTCTCGATTAAAGAATAAATTTTTCGTTGCTCATGATGATATATTGCGTTAAATCTAGTGTTTCAGTGACTTGTGCGCTAAACACTGACTTGTAACAGAAAATACTTATAAAATCAGATGCAAAATTTTATTTTATTTTATTTTATTTTGTGTTAAATATCGAGATCTATTAGTAAATAATTGGGTGGAATTTTAACTATTTGCTTCCATCGAAATCCTCATAAATCTTGCTCAAACAAATTTAAAATTAGAAAATGTGCTTATACGAACAGTTTTTATTTCCTTTTATGTGATAAAATTATTCTTGAAGCATATAAGAAATACAAGGAAGAATTACATATTATATTTCATCTATCCTTTATCTATACTTTATATATAGATTTTTCCGTTTTATTACAACAAATCGAATTACGAATATAGTTGTAGAACAAAGAGATTAAATATGATATTTATTTCTTCGCATTAATTCTATTTTTCCTCTTACGAATTATATGGTCATAATTTATTTTGCAAAATAACCAAAATGTAATATTTATTTGTATTAAAATTGTCTAGTATTAACGTTAAAGCAATAAATAACATATAATTATGCATGGAAATATACATAGAATAAGATATTAAAATATTACGATAATAATTAATAAATAAAGAAGATATTAAGAAGATATAAGATATTAAATAGATATAATACATATAATTATATCTTATGCTGTATGTAGATATTTAAATGATAATTTACGTAATAAATAAGTTTGTAATTTAACGTATTGAATAGTGTATTGAAATAAAATAACGTAAAATCCATATCATTCATCAAATATATTTTCTTGATTAAATCAATACATCAACGTATAGAATGGTTCGTTTATACAATTATTAAACATTTATTAAATAATAATTATTATAAGTTTACGTGTAAAATTATTTGGAAAATCATTATTTATAGAATAATAACAAATTATCTGTTCGTTCAAATCGTTGCTAATCGTTGCTTATGATAATTACATTGATATTACATCGTATCTAACATCATTTTACAAGCGTTGTTTTTCTTTCACAATATGAAAATCATTCCATTCTGCTAGATACGACGATCCTTAAAACAAGTATCTCTCGTCTTCTTTTAGATCGGCGACGCTTTTATTAAAAATTAAATTTATTGATTAAATTTTCGCGACGTATAAAAATATCATGATCGGTGTGTATCGACGGATACATCGGAGACATCGGTGGGAAATCGGCTAAGAAGAGAAAAATAGATGCAAAATTGAAGGGGCGAGTTCGGATGTATTGGAAAGATTTCGTTCTCGTGGGTGTTTCACAAAACGTTTCTGGAAATATTTTGACACGGAGCAACGGATCTCCGTGTGATCGATGCCCGTTCCCTAGAGATTACATCGTGAATTGCAGTTTGTTCGCGGCGGACATGTACCGCATAGACTGCGGTTCCCCGCGTTTCATTCTCACAGAAGCGCGGCGGCTCACCGCGAATCAAAGCGCCGCAAACATCTGTTCGTTTCTACAGTTTCTTGGATATTCCACGACTTTTCACGATTCTTCGCGCCGATAATCGTTCCGCGTAACAATTGCCGTTAGATCGTGTTATTCCGATAATTCCAAGTAAGTATTGTATATTAGTTTAGATCGCAATTGCTATATATTATCGACAGCGGCGAAATATAGATTTTTCTTTTTTTAACACGAATATATTGTAATTACGAAAATTATAAATTTGAATATTTCCTTTTTTTTTTTTTTTGTCGATATTCCAGGTTTATTTCGAAAAAATTCACGTACGTTACTGTATAATTAATAATAACTAAAGTGAGAAAAATCAATCTCGTAAATTAATAAGGAAAATCGTTCTCTGAAACGTATAGTATCGAAATGGGAAGGAAGAAAAATATCGTCCGTGTATTAAAATTAGTATGGCAAAGCTAGAGTAAATTATCATAGTGCGTGAATTGCGAAAAGCGTGCATCGAGTCGGTACAAATAATTAACGCTTTCGAAAGTATATTGTTCGAGGGGGACACGGAGTGATTAGTTCGGCTAGTCTGACAGTTCAGAATGGTATTTGCACTAATGGCGGCCATAACGAAGTGAAGGCGTCCGTCGTGAAATCGCAAGACCGGTTTTCTTCCGCGCTTAATTACAAGCTTCGAATCGATCGCGTGATAATCTTGGGAAAAAAATCACACTGGATCTATGGATTTTGTTGCCGATTCGATCAAAAAACGACATTTTTACGAGTTTTCGCGGAAGCGCTGTATACGGTAAGACGTTAATTATCAATGATCTTTAAAGAATGGGGTAAATGTGAAAAAAAAAAAAAATATCTACTTTAAAAACTTTAAATACAGAAAAGAAAACAAGTTTGTTGTGTCATATATTAAATCGTATCTATTTCATTTTATATCGCATAAGTATTTATTATTCGAATTTTTATCATAAAAAAAAAAAAAAAAAAGAATTTCTTTTATTCATTATTATGTATAACACAATTGTAAATTATTCGTTTGATATTATTAATCACATGATAATTAACATATGTCTATAAACATGTTTTTAGATAACATTTAGAAATATATTTTCTTTTTGAGAAATTATATTTTTCTTTCGTATTATTAATTATAAATTATACTACTATAATTTCGTATAATTATGCGATCAATTCTAAAATATATGTATTCACATTTAGGATCGAATTATTGTTTTATATATTAAAAATTCGATATAATTTTCGTTTCTATAGTTTCTTGGATATCGCACGACTTTTCACGATCCTTCGCGTCGATAATAGTTCCGCGTAACAATTGCCGTTAGATCGTGTTATCCCGATAATTCCAAGAATTGTATATTAATTTTCGCGTTGTTCGATAAATATTTCAAATCGATTCGTCCTTTGAAATATATATATAGAATATACATATGTATAATATATATAGAATATATACTATATATATATATATATATATATATTTATCCATGGTATAATTAAATTCAAATGGTCATATACATAGATAAGATAATAGACTTTAAATATAGACATTAGTATGACAAGTTCGAAGCGTTCTTGAAAAACACATACGATAAAGAGCAAATGATAATATTATCGATTGATAGTAATAAATTTATAGATTTTTTTCATATTCAGAGATGATTATATTTCTTTCTCTCTTTTCTTTTCTTTTCTTTCAAATTATCGCCAATCGTTGTTTCTTGTTTCACCTACGACAACGTGCACTTACTCGGTACGAACGAAAAAAAGCGAAGAATACGTGATACATGGGCTTGGCGGTACACCTCGGATACATGGTGGCGTATCGAAGGTTGGGAAAAGAGGAAGAGAGAAAGATAGGGACGCCCCTGTCTGGAGCGAACGTTTCGTGACGGCGTCGTTGCCGTTCCCTTTGTACACGCACCGCCCTTCGATACGAGTATAAGCGAGTATATATAAGTACGCATCGCCCTCTCCTATTTCCTCCCTCCTCCTTTCTCCGGTCCCAGTTGCGTGGATACATTATACGAATTACATCGATGATACGTCGATGGGCCACGAGATAGGGGCTGGCTTCCCTTCGGCCCGTCGTGTCGATAGCCAAACTATTTTTCTTCGGTTCTCCTCCTATGGACGATCATCTCTTTCTTCTTTTTCTTCATTTTTCGCAAAATGATTCATCGATGAAACGATCAACGATGCCCGAATTCTTTAAAAGCGTAATTTCCCAATCGTATCCTCGTTGTCTTCTTAGCTGTTATCGACGAGTAATTATTGCGTACGCGTCTACAATTATATTCAACAATTTCGATATCAATTTATCGATTTATCATTGAACAGAAATTTGTAGAAAAAGTTTGCTTACGGATTTCGATCCATTTTGGACTAGCTCTGGATCCTGGTGGAAAAGTAAAGCGCAAAGATGAATCTAGAATGAATTTTTATCTTAGAGATTGTCGTGTCGTTCGCTTTTCAGGGCGCAAAAATAAATGGTGGAAACTATTTTTCGAAAATATCGAACGCAAAAATGTATTGAAAAAGTGTGAAAAATGTGTTCCGTGCAGAGAGGAGGTATGTTCTGGTAGTGATCGGTGCTCTGTGGCAAGACAGGCGTCCCCTAGGATACGCTTCCTCTCTCCCTCCTCGCGTCCCAGATCCTGTAGGATCATTAATCAAATTCCCCTTTTAGCCGCGCCTCCCTCTTCCCCCTCCTTTATCCCCTCTTGGTAGGACGGTTCAGCCGCCATTACTGTACGGCTGCGTGCACGACGCATTAATTAAAACCAGGAAATTAATGCTTTATGCTTTTGAATCTCCTCTCTCGCGCTCTCTCTTCGCAACGGCCTTTAGAAAGTTGCTCAATTTTTTTAATCAACCTTGTAACGATTCAACTTTTCAATCGCGTTTAACGGGACACTTTTTTCTTTTAACGAAATGTCCTCTCCACCAGCGTGCAACGATCGATTAGATCTCTCTTCTCTGTCCTTCGCGATCGTTTCGATTCTCGAAATTCTCTTGTTGACGGACAACAATATACGCGAATATACGATGAATACAGATTTTCTACCAATTTTGTATTAATCTTGAACCCAGTTTTATTCTCGCTCCTTTACATCCTAATTACTTTTCGCCAAATGCGAACAGTAGTAAGTGGCATTCCATTGAACGGATGGAAAAACGGCTCTCTTCGAGGCTCCCTTGTTCGAAAGAAGCGAGAAGATAAGTAGGCGTGACCCATGGGACCCATTAGCGGTCAGTGTCTATCTCGGTCTACCGCAAAATAGTCCAAAGCTAGTATTTCTAACTACGCGAATACCAACAATAAGTAATTTATGAACAGCAGGCAAGATTTGCGGAAACATCATTTGCCACGGTTCCTTCCTTTTATTCACGGCCAAGTCGTTGCTTCTGCCACAACCAGTGCAGAAAGATCCTTGGCTAGAATTTTTTTCATTTACTTCACTTTGCGCTTTGCATCTTTAATCTGATTGAATTTCGCACATTTATTATTGTTCTTCTATATAATAAATATGCATGTGAGAGTTTTCGTTGTATCAAACTGTATAACCATATACGTTTAGCAATGGAAATTTAACGGCACCATCACACTTACCACAAACTATTTACGCTTTATCCGCAATTTTGTTCTAATACATTATTTATAATGATAAATATCTGGAAATACCGGGGATTTTATTACTGAGAAAAAACGAGTGAATATTACCATTCTTATAAATTGTACGCATTTCTGATTCTCTTGATTTTTTTGAATAAAAATAACGAACGAATTGAAATGGTTAGATGATTATCTTTATTTACAAGAAAAGTGGAAGTAACCTGTCTGTGGATATTTTTGGAAATAGAAACGAAAGGGTGGCGTGAAAATCGAGGATAATACCTGGTCAACCTAACGGTAGAACTACCATTAGGCCTATTTATCGTCCAAAGCCAGGTACATCTTGACAGGTTCACCGAAGAAGTGCGTCTTTTTAAGATTGGACGCACAACAAGCGTGGAAAGGTAGTAGGCAGAGGTGGCGTTACGCCATAACGAGATTACCGATAAATTTGTAAAGATTACTTATTACCACCAACCCACTTTTCCAACTCTCTACCCACTGTTCAATGAACGCGATTCATCTTGTAGCGATATTTTCTTTTCAAATTTTTACTTCGACCGTTTTCGTATCGTTACGCGATAGAGAAATTATTTTTTCCCTGTAATATATAAATGCTCAAGATATAAAAAAAAAAAAAAGTATGCAAACATGTAATTTTCGAGTATTACTCGAAACTACGATTTTGCTATCAGATACGAACGCATGTGTACTATTTACGCTTATCGATATTATCTTTTATCGTATCTTTTGTCTTTAATCGCTCTGCGGTATCGTATATACCGTCGTATATACCGTTTTATTTTGATCAAATATTGACAACAACGTCGAAATAACGAATATTTGAATCGTATTAAATGAACGCGATAAAACAGAATTATCAGTCGAAGAAATTGTGAAACATTGAAATAACAATTGTGGTAAAAAGGAAATCGTAGTAGCAAATCGCAAAGCGGAACGAGAAGAGCACACGTGAAAAATCACGTGAAAATAAGGAATCGCTATGTCACGTTTCGACGGTAGCGGTTTTATAGGAAAGAAAATCACCATGAAGTTTGTAATATTTATTTACGTTGATAAAACCCGTATTTCGAAAACATTCTTTCTAGGATATATAGGATATATAACGAAACGTCTCTTCCAATAACGAAACATATTTACAACAGGTATTAATTTTTATGACGATATAAAAAAATTACTTTTATTTTTATCCAATTTTAATAAATTAAAATATCCGTTTTATATAAAAATTTTTACAGAGATTATGATAGACTCAAATATCTTACAATCTTTAATTTCTAAGATCAAGTAAGTTATTATGGATAAAACGATTAATTATCGTTTCTTTATTAATCACGTAAGTAGATAAGATTTCGAGTAAATATCAATATCAACGATAAATTTATTTTTATTTATACACTTTACGCGATATATATCTATCGTAATGCAATGTTACAATAACATAATTTCGTAGAAATTTAATAGAACATTTAACCTTTTAAAATTAACTTATTTCTTAACTTAATTTAATTTAATTTCTCAACTATATTTTTTTTTAGGGAAAATATTATTATTACGCGATATCGTAGTTATTTGTAGAGAATCGTACGAAGAACTTAACTGATCCCATAATCGATCAAACATCACTCGGTAAAATTCACTCGAACGTAGTAATAGATCTCGATACTATATACCGTCGATAACTCGTCGTTTCCGCGAAGAAGCGTTTGATTATTGGAGAAGATTGGCCTACACTCGTTGTCATCGGCGACAATGGGGAGAGTAATTACATTATCACGGTGTTGTATGATCGACATTCGATGCAGTAAGTTATAAAACGTACAGTCATCGGCTCGTGTCCCGCAGAAGCAAAGTCTTTTCGAAAGACAGATCGATTTAAGAGCGGCGAGATCGTTACACCTGTTATTCCGAGACGAAGAAACAATCGAGCGGGAAAATATTTTTCAAGATAACTAATTAAGATAGAACCGAAGATCTCGATGCAAGAGATACTCGTTCTTTCTATATCGCATTTTCGAAACATATTTACAACCTTTGATACAGTCATTTCTGCCGATCTTTCTACCAAAGTCGCTTTTACACGCCAACGAATTTTAAGAGCGTTATTAACTTGGCCATTATAACGAATGATAACGAAAGAGAAGAACTGGAGAGAGAGAGAGAGAGAGAGGGAGGTATGTACGGACGTGTCGATGGAATAATGGAAGAAAAATTAAAGGCGTAGGTAAATGCGATTGGCGCGCAGTGGTGGCAGGTGAAATGCGCGAGACGAGCTCGACGTCGATCGAGTCGAGCTCTCTGGACTGTGGGCGCGGCGGATATCCCGCTGTGTTTCTCCAACATGGCCGACATCGTATGCACACCCACGCTGCCTCTCTTTTTCATCGCGTCCTCCATTTCTTTCTCATTCCTTCGCCGCATCGAATTACACGCTCGGTCGAGTAATTTTCGATCCAGCAAATCGTGCACAACAAACGTATCCGTTATACTCGAGTTACGATCCAAGCCACGCCAAATCGTGTTAAAATTAAACCCGGATAACGACGTTTCACAAAGATTAATGACTAATCCGATTCTATTTTTTTTATTATCAACTATTCGATTCACCTCCATCGAATTTCCATGAAATTATGTTATATTCACATACGATAAATATATACGCGATATATACTATTTATCTAGAAATGAGATCAAAATGCCAAGTTCGTGGATGGAATTAACGTTTGTTTCTCGGAATACCTATCGAATATCGAATATTTTTATTTATCTACTCTAGAAAGATAACTCTAATTTAACGATAAGAGAATCGAATTTAATCGCGAAATCTAATTACACTATAGGTATAGACGGCGTTACTCTCTACTCCTTACACCGAGCGTAATAACGGCCAGGTTTTAAATTAGCGAAGAAAATCTGTAGATTAGTTAACGAGGTTGAATACGAACTCGGCGAAATTGGCTCAATTAAAAGCTACGGGCCAGCTGTCCTGCCAATTGTGCCCCGTCATGCGATTCGTCCTTTTTCCCAGCTTCTTTCTTCTCCTTCCCGATCTCATCCGTTTCGAGATGCATCATCGATACTCGGCATCATTAATCATGCACTTTTGTACACACACTCGTCGATGGGACTCCCTGCGAGGGACATCTCGGCCGCAACAAAAATGAATCATTTTGATTTTGAACAACTCGATCCGGTGATTGGTCGTTGTTAACTTACCTGCGTGAAACGAGAGAGAAAATTTTATTACGAATTTCTCGCGAGTAATGTGGTAAGAAAACTGAAAAGTAAAATTGTGGGAAAAATTGTGAGAAAAACGACCGATTCTTTTCCGGAAAAGATTTAAATCGAGTAAAATGAGAGAGAACTCGATGAGTGTTTTAAAGATTGTAAATTTCAAAGGAATTCTCATACTTAAATTGTTATTGCGTATTGTTTCAGGACATGGATTTAATCGAAGTGCTTTGGAAGCAAGACGTGGATTTGGGATTCACGTTGGTGGAACCGACTACGGCGACGAAGAAGGTGTCCACGGTGGAAAAGGGAACCGACGATGAGATCGAAAAATTAAAAGCTTTAGAAGCGATCAATGGAAGCAACGAAGAGGTTTGTAAATATTTGTAATTACCAACCTTTTTTTCTTTTTTGTTTTTTTTAATCCAACCAATCGATCTTTCGCAACGACTTCAAATCGCGAATCAACTTTGATCAATCTGCGTCGCTTTCTCTCGTTTACAGACCGCAATTAACGACTAATGACTTATTGTTTATCGAGTTTCGTACAAATACTTACTTTCACATTCTCCTCTCTTACGTGTCATTCAAATTCGTACATCTCTTACGTTCCTCTTCCGTTGGATCGTTTCGACGTCCAATCTTTTCCTTATTCTTTTTTCTTACTGTTTATTATTACAAAGTTTCGATTTTCGAAGTTAAATCTTTGATGATCGGGAGGATTATTTTGGCGGCGGAAATATCGGCTGGGTGTCTCGGTGATGATTTGGAAAGTTTGGTCGGAAAGCGGATCGGAAACAACGAGGAAAAAAATAAAAAGATTAAGATTCGATCGTATTAATACTCGAGTAGATAGGAGGAAGGAGAGGTAAGCGATCCGTGTCGATAGATCGGTATCGATCGGTCGTGAAGTCGACGGTGAGGCATGAAACAAAAGTGACGCCACTCGTTGGACTAACAGAAGAATTCGACACTCGGGGTGGCTATCTCCTTACGATCTTTTCCACTCGTTTCGTCTTCGTGTAAAAGTCGATTCGATCCTGTTCGAGAAAATAAATACTCGTTTATTCGAGTCCATTACTCGAATGCGAAAATTCAAAATTTTCTACAAAAGCAGAAACAGCGTTCCTTCTTCGCACGATCTTTTTCAAATCCTTGTTCGAATCTCTGCGCTCCATCGTGGCCAATCGATCAAAAACGTAGAAAAAAGTAGTTATAATCCTGCAAATCCATGGAGGCCGTGTTCGGTACCAGACACCAAAGAGATTAGATAAGAGTAGAAAGAATCGAGCAACCCGCGCGTTTTCCGATATAATCTCGAACCTACCAAACTATTCTCATCTTGTCTTTCGTTTAAATCCCTCGTGATGCGTTAACGATATCAACGAAATTTCGAAACTCTTCCCTTTATTCCATTTACTCGATATTCGATGCAAAATTTATACAAGTTTAAGCGACGAGCTAATAACCGAGCACTTATACTCACACTAGTATAGAGAAGCGTGTAAAACACGCGAATGAAATGATTAACATCGAAGATGAATCATTCTGTACATCGATTATATACATTGACAGGCGTAGTTCGGTTCAATGAATTTCATTTAATCACGATTCCTTTGTATTTTGTTCAACGATGCGATAATTTTCTTGGAAGAAACTAAAATCGTGTCTGTCTGCGTTCCCGGCCGATTTAATTCACTTTCTATTCTATACCGTTTACAATTTTTTTCAACGTCCATTTCCTTCATCGGACGCGTTTCAGTCGATGAACGCGAAGAGCGTTTAAGTATCCACGAGATTCGAACGAACGAGAGCTCATCCATACCATGGTCACCGACAATGACGTTGCACGACGTTCTGGGCGGGTAACCCATCAGACTTCTCGACGTTCTTTCTCTTCTCGTCTCGTCTCGTCTCTCCTCTTCTCTTCTCGTCTCTCCTCTCCTCTCCTCCCTCTTCCCTCTCCTCCTCCCTCTCTTCTTTTCGATTCCTTTCTCGCATCCCTATCTTTCGGCTTCTTTCTCCGTATTGTTCCTACGGGTTCCACCTTTGTGAACGCGCACCGCCGTCTTCGAGGGTTCAATAATACGGGGAATATCCTCGATCCTGATCGAAATCGAACACATCGATCCAGAGAATGGAAACGCGAACACCGAACGAAAGAAGAAGAGGGGGAAAAAAAAGGATCCATTCTTTTTTGTTCACCGCGTGTATCGACGATTGTCTCCACCTTTCATCTTGGAATTGTTTTAAAAATCCGATTGAAATCCCTCTTTATTTCCGCCAAATGATCGGATCCCTTCCGTTTTCACGTCGATTGAAATAATATATAATCTTCCATTTATCCTCGATTCAATATAGGATCCAAAATCTATCCCCTTGTAACGTGTTACGTTACGTTCAATGAACGTGACTAGCGCGAATAATTAATCGATCGTTTTCCCTAAGATTTTAAACGTCCGCAACGATGACAGATTCCCTCTATTATCAATCCTATAGATACGTAAAACAACGTTAAGATGAAACTCGGGATGTACATTCTCCTTCCATTATATTTGATCGCGGCGGGGATGGCGAGGAAAATGTATTCGTGGAGAAACATCGAAATATATATATATATATATTGGTCGGCGGGATGCAATCGCGCGGAGGGTGGTTGGTCGAAATGATAGATGTACTTACAGCATCCCTGGAGGCAAGGGGCGGCATCGATAAAGCACGTTGGAAGGAAGAGTCGTTAGGGTGAGAAGCAGAAGAAAGCCGGTTGGTCGCGGGACGCGAGCGAGAAAAAAAGATAGGGGAAGCGGGATGAAAAGAGAGGAGAGGGAGAAGGGGCAAAGAGATTGGAGCAGCGTGGCAGGGGGATTCCGAGGGACGTATTGATGGTCCTGGAAATTGAAAACGCGCCTAGCGAACCGAAGTGGGTTTGGCCCTCCTTTCTCTTCCCTCCTTGTTTCTGTCGGCTGAAATTTAGGGATAAAATGGCGCTCTGTCCGTTACACTCTCTCGCATTTCGATATTACTTCCAAACTTGTAAAATCCCACGCCTATCATTTTTTCTTTCTTTCCTTCCTTCTTTCCCCCGTAAACGATAATAGCTCGAGACAAATTCTATTTTCGTATGTACAACACACATGTTCGAATAATCGAACGAATCGTGTCCAAAGTTATCAATTTTGGAATATAGAATAAGGATGAATGGCGGCAGTGTCGCGAATTCGAAAACACGACGGGTTACGAATTATTGGTGGAAGCGTGACTCGGCAGTAATAGCGCACACTTTCTGGCGACCCATTGATTTCCAATTCACGGAGATCGGCGCGGATCGACAACAACGAGAATCAGAATCGGAGTAAATTTACCGAGATAACGATTGCGCGCGGTTCTCCCGATCCAAGAACGGGAAGAAATTTGGGAAATTTAGGAGAAAGAGAGATGCGGTTCGAGCTTCATCTCGCGGGAGTTGTTCGATCGAAGTTCGTATTCATAACCTCTTCGTATATAACGCATCTCTCAACGACGATACATCACGCCGTACGAAAAAGAGAGCGAAGCAACGACGATAGAAGGGGATGGAGAGCGTTGTCCGGGAAAGAGAGAGAGAGAGAGAGAGAGAAAAGGGAATGGTTGGATAACCACTATCGGAGAGTTGGTATGATTAATGACCGGGTACAATGCTATTTTCATTAAACTCATTTCACTGCAGCCCGTGTATAACGCACGGCCAACCTATACGGTCTCGGCTACACGAGCACCCTTCGCTTCTTTTTCACCGTTGCCGTTAGGTTCTTGATTATGACGTCTCTATGATCCTCGACCTTCACGGTCTCGGATGCCATCCGAGTGAATTCAACCATTGTTACCGAGCCGTCCTTCTCGCTCCTTTCATTATCAACCAAACGGCCAAACGGTTTCGACTGCTCCTCTAAATTCGAGAATGACTTCATCCGTGATCGAATCCCTCCTTTCGATCGTTATTCGTTTTCGTTAGAAAAACGACACGGCAAAAATTGCGGTTCGGACGGAAAGAATTCTCTGGTGTAAAGATATATCTAAGTTTTTTCTTTTCTTTTCTTTTTTTTTTTTTTTTTTATATGTAACTATCGTAAAAGTTGGATTTAAAGAATGTATTCTTTAACGAGTAGGCTCCATGATATTTCGTTTCCAGAAGGATACAAAGGAATACGACGAAGCGCAAGATGATCCATGGGCAGGCCTCCCTTACACCATTGATCTCGAGACCGGTAAGTGCAAATTGATTTTATAATCTCGAGGATAAAAGTTAAAAAGTTAAGTGGATGCCAACGAGCATGTACACTCGATGAAATAAGTTTACAGGTATTTGAATTTTAAATTATAAAATTATAATACACGTTTATGAATCGATCAAAATTCTTTCTTAGGAGTTTCGAACGGAAAAAAAAAGTAGAAAATAAGTACGTTTACGCACTGATTCGAAACGCTCGATTTTCTATCGATCTTTATTAATGAAAAAACACTGTTCGAATACCGCGCACACTTTCCAATATACACCGATATCATGTATTATACCTCGCGCATAGTTCCTTCTATACGAAGCGTGTCGAATTAAAGCTGCGATCCGCAACTTGGCCGCACCTTTCGCGAATCTAATCGAGCGCCATAAACGCCATGTCGATTAACCCGTATATAATCTACTCGTCGATCTGTAATTCGGTAGCAACGGCGTCAAATTTTTATTTATAAAAAAAACGAACAAACAGAAAGAAGAAATCCATCCATCGCCCCGACAAGACGAGACAAATTTCGAGCGTGATATTTTACGGGAAAAAAAAAAAAAAGAAAATAAAAAACGATGCATCGAATGCACGAATACGGTCGGGCGACGAGGTGAAAATAATTTATCGAGACACTTTTGGTAGGAAGAAAAGGGAGAGAAATGGTGAATAAAAGACGAGGCGCGCAACGTTTGCTCGTGGAAGATGAGCACGAGATCGAGAAAGAGGTAGTGTGGGTCGGGGAGTGGCTACAGGAACGCCCTCGCTGCCTTCTTCCCTCCCTTACCTTTCCGAGCCCCACCATCCCGAGCAGCCCTTCGCGTTCGCCTCGGCTTTCCTCTCTTCTCTCTTCGCATTTAATTACTTTGCGTCGCGTCGCGGCGAGCAGAGAGTGCGCCTAGCGATCCACTCTACGTCGTGTTTCGTATCGACGCTTGACGAAGGTTCGCTCGTTAAAACCTTTTTTTTTTTTTTAAATGTCGGTGTATATCCTCTCTTTCTTCCCTTTTTTTCTTATCGTCGTTCTTCCAAAGAAAAAATCTTCCAAACATATTTTTCCTAATAATTATTTCGTCCTATATATTTTTATTCGCCCGTTGAAACGAATCTTTTTCAAAGAGCGATATCGAAATTATTTGTATTAGTATTATTGTTATTTCTTTATCTCGAAAGATTGAAAAGCGAACGTTTCACCGAAATTTTAGAGTTTGCTGGAGTACGTTGCGGGACACCGAGCCGTCGTAAATGTAGTAAATTAATTCGATTCCGCAATAATAAGTTCGTTTTACAAAGCATCGAGGCAGACTAACAAGAGAAGCGGAGCTCATTACGCGGCTATCTGGTCGTCGATCGATCGACTCGACGTACGGCATTGTGTGATTAATGAGTCGCTCGACAAAAGAAAGCACAAATTCCTTGGGCGCCGCTATTCTTTAAGATTTACTAAGAGAAAATAGAGAATAACGAGCAGCGGTTTCCAACCGAGATGCAGACCTTTAAGAAAGAAAGAAAGAAAGAAAGAAAGAAAGAAAGAAAAAAATATGTTTATCGCTTAACTCGGCATGATCGCAATTGCAAACAATTTAAACCATTGCACTCGGGTTTTCTCGAACGAACGAGTAAGCTAAGAAAATGTGGTGGTGGTGGAAAAAAAAAAATGACACGCAACGGACTTACCCCCCCCCCCAAGAACGAAACCTTATCTGATCAATGGACAAATAATTCATTAAACCGCAGGTTATATCATGCATGCGGTAAAAAGTTCAGTGCACTCGGAAGCTTCGGTGAATAATCAGACGCCATAATATCTTGACCGATGAAAAAATTGCGAAACGATATTGTTGCAACCCGACACTGAGTTACACTCGAAAGGATGTGTCGAGATTACATGTAAATTTATTCGCAACACGTAATCGTATCTCGAGGTTATACGAACGCGAATTCACGCGAATCGCGATCTCTCCGCGTTACTTTACTTTACTTTACTTTACCTACCGAGTGCTTTCGTGAAAAAGGGTCGAATGTAAAAGAATGAGAAAAAAGGTGTTTCGTATGATACCGTCAACGTACGAAGTAAGTACTTGTACCAATTTGACGAAGCATGATGGATTACACGATGCGGATCTCGTTTAAAAAGTTTATATCAGGAGGAATAAATTATCATAGCATTGTCTCACCACGAACGCTTTTTGGGCGCGCCGCTCCTACGTTCCCTTTCGATCAACGCGATGTTTCTTCCCTCCTCCCCCTGATGTATATAATGCTCTCTCGTATACAATGTTCCCGTTCGATAATACACGTGGATACGCGAAATAGAGAGTTATCTGTGATTTTTAACAATATAATTCGATCGAATAGGGGAAGTAGAATCGAAAGTAGATAGGTTAACTGTAGATAAGGTTTAGGAATATCGAACGGAACCGATACGATGAAATCTAGAAATTAAAGACTCGACCATCTTTTCTTTTCCGTTATTTATTTCGATCGATAAGATAAAGGATTTTGTCGAATAATTGAAGGTATATATGAAGGTATAGAGTTCACGATATAATTGTAAATTGTACGGGAAGCAGAGAGGAGCGAATGTTCAATTGGTAGATCGGGGAAGGATAGAAGTAGAATTGGCGAATGGTGGGGAAACGAGGTAGAAAACGCATGCGTGAGTATACGTGAAATGGAACATCTGCCACGTGCGCGGGCGGTGCATAGTGCGTATTCGTGCGTGGACGACGGAAATCTCAAGGGGGAAAGATCGTGAAAGTATGGCCGAATCCGCCATGCGTGTGCGCGCATTTCATTACAGGCGTGTGCCGTTTTCTCTTCTCTTATCAAAATAAATAAAAATGTTGATCGATTATTAAAATTAAGGCGATCGTTACGTCCAATAATTTTTGTTTAAAATATCGTTTTAGGAAATTTTCGTACAATATTTCGTTTCACCTTTCGCGTAATAATTTTTCGTAAAATAATTTCGTGCGAAATCATTTTAGCGTTTATATAAAAATATCTTAAACAATTTATAGATAATCTTTGACGATACGAATAATTATATGCAAATAATGGCGATAATAAGGATATTATTATTTTTTTTTTTTGACGTTACGGATGATACATGTATACGATATATGCGTTATAGATTTTAAATATTTTTTTTTATTGCAATTTTTTGCATGGGGATATAACTTTCCTCCAATATCTACGATAAAATTAGCAAGAAACATTAAGAGCGATCGAATGCAATTTATTTCCAGTGTTGTATTAATTTCCGCTTCGATTCGTCACGAGCGCTCACAAAGAGAGAAAAAAATAATATCCGAGTGGTTCGATGCGTGGCAACAACCGTGACTAATTTCATCCAAAGTGGATACGGAATTGAGAACAGACCCTTTCCAAGATTTTTGCTCTCAGAGTATAAAAAAATGTAAAAATTATCCAGCTTTTTCATTTTCCCGATAAAAGCAGAAACGTGTAATATTTGCTCGAGTTATTTTAACGGGAAAAAAAAAAAAAAAAAAAAAGAAAAAAAAGAAAAAAACTTTCGGCATTCGTGAAAATTATCGATCGACAATAAAACGTAATTTCGTTGATTTGAAATTATTTTTTCAAAGTTATTCTCGCGTTAGGAAATTTGAAGGTGGAGGAAAACGGTTCCTCGAAGGATTCGAGTCGTCGTTAAATCCCAAGAGGGAATCAATATTTGGAATCGTGTGCGTTCCGCCATGTTAGTCGGGGTATTTGAGCGAGAAACCCCCATGGGTGACGTATTTGGGGGCAGCTGGTTGGTGAGCCTATGTACGGGGTTATAGGGATACTCGGAGCCATGACTTGCCATATCCACCCCTGTAACACGAGCACGCATCATTACTCATATCGTGGCTCGTTGCACGCCACGGATTCACAGAATGAATTCGGGAGGGCGCTTCCACGAGTTTTAGGGATGAAAATATACGACAGAACGATAGAACTCGCGTTGAAAGAAAGCTCAAATATATTTCTCTTGGTATATGAAATCGTACACGTAAATAAAACTGTTTCGCTTCAAAATGACAAACTTATGTATACTTATGCTCGTGTAAATAATAGATATTACTTATCTACGTATCTATTACCATTAAGTAGCTCCCTATTTTCGTATCTTCGTATTAAAATCATACAGATAAAATCGATTTCGTCCCGATCGCGAGAGCGATTAATCGAAGAAAGATTAATCTCTTTCGTCGATTTCACGCTAGAGATATTTGGATCGAGACGTTAAAACTTGGGGACAACTTGAAACAGGACCAGCGGAATTATCGTATAATAGCAAAAAGTGGTGAGATGTCTTCCCATTTTAACTTTTCAAAGATCTTCTATATCTCTATACAATAGAACTTTTCTAAGGATTGTGAGAGGCGTTATACCTGGTCCGGATTGCTTCTTCTATTTTCTGAAATTTTTTTTTTTTTTTTTTACAAATCATGCTTGAAAGAGATTTCGAAGGATACGCCTTCGCTAAGGCGTATTCAAAAGTTCGTTATGATTTTCGTTATATCAAAATTTATTTTTCTTCCACGTGAAAATTACGAACGATTCGATATCGGAATAATTAATAATTATTTCGACCCTTCTACGGCGATTACAATAACATTTTTCCATGTTATTTCTAGTTTTACAAAATTATATAGATTATTCGTATTTCTCGACTATATTTTACATTTGCGATTCGACCAAGCAAAATACAAATTGAAGAATAGAGAAGAACGTAAAGCCAAACATTAAATAAAAAGAAGCGTGGGCATTATGGCGGGCTTCTGGCCGAGAACCGTGTTGATTTAGGATAGATATGTATCAGACTAGGTTGGTTAAGGTCGACCTGTCACTTCGAGTACCATTAGCCCTTTCTAGACACTCTCTTCGACGGTCGACCTTCAACCTGTCATTATTGCATCAAGCCATTTTTTTTTTTTTCAACCGATTCTCTCTCTCTCGTGAGAAATTCTTTTCAAGAGTAAAAAAGAAGGATTTCGTGTAAAAAGTTGACGAGAAAAATTCTTTGCCTCAAAAGTCTCAACTCAAGAAATCTGATGATGAGATTATTCGTGTACCACGAAGAATACGAAAATCTTCTAATCTTTACGTAAATGCATAGAGGCAATGCGTAAAATTATCGATCGATTAATTCGAGATACGTTCGGTCATGGAATGGGTCACTGTGCCACCGTGCGTCTCGAGAGAGAAATCGTGTATCATGACAACTTGCAACACGTCCAAGATCCAATAAAATCTTGTTTACGGGAACGAAAAATCATCTTTTTTAGGAAATATCTTTTGCGAAGAAGACGTTACAGATAGTCGATATAAATATAATCGGATACGAGTCAATTTCTATGCAAAATCTATTACTTAAGCGGTGGAGTTATTACCTATTCGATAATATTATTACTCTTTGAATTTTGACGAGAAGAGAGAAGTAAGCACACCTGTTAAACGAACCTGTATAAGATTTCACGATCGGAATAAAGAGTATATTATAATTTGATCTCGTCGTATTTGATTCTCGTGATCGAGATTATATTCGAAGAAGAATCTGATGGCCGGTTCCTGTATAAAGAGAACGGATGCGGAAGCAAATGCGGATCAAAGAAAGAAGTTTTCGAATGTCGAAACGAGAAAAATGCACCGCCTAAGCATGACTGGGCTACCGTTCCTCTCCTCGTGGACGCGTGGCCAACGAAAAGTGCAAGCTAAACATGAAGAGCGAACGTCATAGTATGAGGTGGCAACGTTCATTGACGGCAAACTTGACATCCAGAATGACTGGTGCGTACGAGGGTGTTAACTAGGTCTCTGACCTCGTTTACAGGATCCTTTGCCTCTGCCTTCCCACCTGATATCCACTATTCCAAACAATTCCACTCGATCGCTACCCTCCGTCTCGTCTCGTGTATACCGATAGATAGATCGTTTCCCGTTGCTGGATCCATTCCATTCGATATTCCAAAACGGCCCGGGTAAAGGGAAACGTTTAATCCGAATTCGAACGTTTGTTGACTTCTGAAGAATCTGTCAATGGAATATTGCGATGATTATTCCACGCGTGTTATTACGAAAGGGGAGGGAAAAAACGAAAGGAAAAAAGTATTTACGTTACGTTATGTAAATGCGAAAAAAAAAAAGGATAATTATGTACGGCGAAAAAAACACAAAGAAATAATATTATCCACTTAATTAAAATAACTTAATTAAAATGAAAATCAAATTTCTTCGTTTTTTTTTTTTTCCTTTTTCTAACGAAAAAGTTATTTATATAGGTATTCTATACAATAATAACATACGATATGTTAATGTAATGTTAATAATTTCTGCAAATATATATATATATATATGAATGATAAGGTGATATGAAAGTAGAAATATGCTTCAGATAGCAACAATTTTTTTCACTGTTTCAGTACACGTATTTAGGAAAATATTGTACATAAATAGGATGCTCGACATTTGTGTGGTCGCGTAATTTAAAATTAAAAATGAGGCTTGACAAATTTTTTTCGCGCAACACACAATCACAAACGAAGAATTCTAATTTCGAATTGGAAAGATAAGAACTATATAAATAACTCGTGTAAATATATATCGAAACAATTCGAATCGAAGTAAAATTAAATTAAAAAAATTAAATAGAACGAATTTATATAATTTAAAAGATATCGATCTTTCTTTTTGCAAAAAAGGTCTGCACGTAACATTTGTATCGCTGCGATGCGTATTCATTTCATAAGGAAGTCGAAGAAAAAGTCACAGATCGGTAGATATTACAGGACGAGCCACAATGTTGGAAAAGCACAAGTTCATGCACCCACTATTATTTATCGTACCTATACAGAGGATGATTTTAGACTTGGTTCTTTCACCAACGTTCCAGAAGATCGAGCACGCATTGTTAAGTTACATGTATATATATATATTTTTGTCGGTGATCGTAATTCGCTTGCCTAGGATAGTTGACGAGGGGGATATAATGATTTGTACTCGTTGATCGATAAATCGAAGATTATGCCTCGCAATTACGTACATTCTAAATCGAAACATTGTTTTAAAAAAAATATTATCGAGAGTAATTATTAATCTAATCTATATCTGGTTTTGCGCGACGATCGAGACGACGATCCTCTGATGGAATTCGAATAAGAGCGACGACGCGAGAATAAAGGGTATCTATAGAACAGGCATTTGACAGGATTTAGATACGAATCTTTTAACGGCAGTGATTTTACAGTGTTTATCATCTATCGACTCTGATCTTATTTCGGTCAACATCGGGAACGTATCGAGTTAATTTCCATTTTTCCGGATATATTCGAAATATATTCGAAATACGATATATTGACCTATTCTCTCTTCGTATAATTTATACAACGTAAATGTAATTTGTAACGTAGTACAAGAATACACGAGCGGGTTGGACGAATCGGAAACGGAAGATGGGATAAAACGGTTTGGTAAAAGATCGATGGAGATTTTTGCGAGGATAAGGCGACTCGTTGGTAGGATGCACCCCTGGATAAGCTGATACGTGGCTACGTGGACCGATCGAGACTCGGTATACGCTCCCTGGTCACAGTGGGGAGTCGGAGAATGGCATTATGGGTAGAAACCTTCCCTCCCTTCTCTCCAGACCTGGAGCGCGCATTGTGTGGCAGCCATATTGGAATAACAGCCAACCCCGTCGTGATTGGTCCGTTTTTTAACGGAGAACCCGTCGCTTGGCACAATACTCGTCTTGGCCATGGTTAGGCAATGCCTTGCTACGCGATAGACTATCAGTCGACTCCATGCTGTGCCTGCATCAAAATCATCCGCCAGTGCCGGCTGTTGTGATTCTCCGCCGATCACCTATCGTGCACGAATCGCGATAATCGCGTTACCATGAGAGAAAATTCCATCCAAATATCCTTTCCCGAGTTTCTTTAGATTCGCGTTCACGAAATATCTCTTAATCTAGTTTCTTCCCCAGTATTTTCGCGAATAGCGCCGAAGGACAGTTTTTTTATGGAGAGAAAGTGCGTGTATTCGATGCGAGGTATTCGCGAGTTTTATCGAGAGAGTGGTAAAAGTCTCGTTTACACCCGCGCGTCTTCCTTTACGTTACCTCCCAGTGATGTGAACAGTGTGAGAATAAAATAACTCGAAGGTGATTTTAAACTTTGAAACTTTGTGACATGACGTTGTGATTCACATGACGTGGAATTGTGGATTATCCTTGTTACCCGCGGATTACGGTAATCTTTAAGGTACGTACGACCGAAATTTAAATAATCCGTCTAAAACTGCGCCCAATAAATAATCTCGATCGTTTGAAATTAACAAACCGTATTCTATAGCGGAAAAATTACGATTTTAGGGAAACAAAATTCGTTTATGGATTACCCCCGTTATTTTTCGTACCGATATCTAACTTGAAAATTGCAAATTTTGTCATTCTCATCATTTACGATTATATAAATAAGAGACGAATTTCGAATAGGTTTTCCGAATATAATCGAATAATATACTATCTTTTGCTTGAAAGTGATTATCAATCTACTCTGGTTTACATCTGGAGGACAATTGATAAGAATTAGAATAAGAATTACGAGTTGGACCGTTTATAATACCCAATATTTATAATCGCACCAGGTGCGCGTTGAGGATTTTAGGCAGGATCACGTTTACATTTACACGAGGGAAAGAAAATGAGACGTCAAATGGAATGGTTGAAAGCGGCGTGTCGGTATCGGTCATTGGCACCCTTTTGTCAAGGGCCGCAAATAAGATTTACCTCGATATATTTGTCACCCAAGGATAGGACAATCGTGATGGCGCATTCGTGCCGTAGAATTCCGGTGTTGGAAACGTCCGTGTGGAAAGAGAAGTTGTAGGAAGCGAGCGTTGTATCAGAGGATACCACGAACGCCAGCGTATATAATACCTTTTCGACGCTCGGTCGAAAGGGGCATTGGTCTAAAAATTTTGTCGAGTAACGCAGGAATTATTATCCGAAAAAGGGCGAGCCCGTGCAGGGGCGCGCTGGAAGGAAAAGAAAATGATCGTCAGACGCGCGCGAAATGTGAGAAATGATCTGTCGACGTTCCNGGTCGAAGGGGGCATTGGTCTAAAAATTTTGTCGAGTAACGCAGGAATTATTATCCGAAAAAGGACGAGCCCGTGCAGGGGCGCGCTGGAAGGAAAAGAAAATGATCGTCAGACGCGCGCGAAATGTGAGAAATGATCTGTCGACGTTCCCGTGGCCGTGGAAAAAGCCGACCGCGAGTTCAAAGAAGCCGTGGAATCGAACATGAAGACCGAGAGCCATGCCATCGGACGCACCGTGATCCAGCGAATTCGCTTTGGATTTTAAACAGGCAAAGAAGATTCCCTTCCCTCCGACCCGTTCTCCCCCGTTTCTCTCGTGTTTCTAGCAAAAAAAAAAAAAAATATCGATATTTCAAAGAAAAGGAAGGAAAAAAAAACACGCGTATTTTTCGATTATCTTTACTTGTCGAGCTTATATCGTCACTTTTTTCATTTAGCTGTATTTCTAAAAAAAAAAAATCTATTCGTTTTCATCTTTTCTAAATAAAAAGAGTATCCGATTATTATTATTATTATTATTATTATTATTATTATTATTATTTTAAATTTGCGTTACATTCGTAAAAAAAAAAAAAAAAAAAAATGGTGCAGTCCGTGGAAGAGAGTAGTTGAAGTAGTTGGAAATTATAGGTGGGCATGATCGTGCGGTCTGCCCCGCATTTCGACCAGACAATGGCCGCCACAACTCGTTAATGTAATAGCCATCCCAAAGGTGGGATCTTGGTTCTCGCGCATACCGTACTCGTGAAGAGAGTAGAACGAAAAGCCTCTTCTTCTTTTGCCGGCCCGCCTGTCGTTCACTTTCCGACCTGTCCGCATTCGACCAGCCTTCGGAGAATTATTATTTTATGAGATTATTATCTCTAATAACATCACCTCTCAAGCTGAAAAAAGGAAAAGATAATTTCGTCGTCCCTCAAAATTTCCCCCTCCGCTTCTTCTTCTTCTTCTTCTTTTTTCTTTTCTTTCCTTTTCTTTTTTCTTCCCTCCCCTACGAGAAAGCGACTAATTAATTATCCACCGGGTGAAAAGATGCTCGATCGATCGATCGATCGATCGACTCAACTTGGGTCCATTCGGTGATTCTACGCGTATCCCGATATCGCGATAATCGGGGCGAAAATTAAAAAAAGGTGAATGATCGTGGATGAGGAAAGCGATTTTGGGAAGCGACGGCGAGGTAACTGGGAGGTGAAGGCGGCGGCGAGCGTTTGGTCGCGTTCGGAGCGTGCGTAAGGGATGAAGTAGGGTAGAGCGAGGAGGGACGCGCGATTGGCCGTGGGGCGGGAACATCGAGGGGTTGTTCGAACCAGCAGGTGGATCTTCAACAACACCCCTTTGTCCCTCAATTAGTTACGTTTTTTCCTTTTCCGTCCCTCCTCCCAAATTTTACCTGTCCGTCGGCTCTAGTCAGTTTTCGAGTGTTGCGCCTCGAGACCAACAGTTTTAGTCGAGTCACAGTGAATCCGGTTTCCTCGAATCGTCCTGCAACTGTTTTTATCTAACCTTTTTTTCCCCTTTTCTTTTCCTTTCCTTTCCTTTCCTTTCCTTTCCTTTCCTTTCCTTTCTTTTGTTTTCTTTCTTCTTCTTTTTTTTTTTTTCGTAACACGTTCGAAAATTAGACCGTAAAATGAATGTAACGCGTATCGTAGATTTATCGAAGTTAATTTCGTTCGCTTTGAAAGCCGGCTGCTGCGTTAAATTCGTAGTAAAGTAAAACGTGCTATTAAAATTGCTAGGATTAAAATGCTTTGTGATAATCAATATACCGTATTTGTAATCTAAACAAATACGCTATATTGTTTCGTTTGTTCATAATCGTTTAATCGAAATATATTAAAAGAAAAAAGAAAAAAGTGACACGGCTTCCGTAGAAAGAACTATGGCTTGGGATATGGACAAAGTAATTTTTCATTTCTTAGATAATGATAACTCGACCTTGCTCCTGTACACGTTTTTTTTTTTTTCCTTCTGATTTCCTGAAATAATAATACTAAAGATCGTGAAAATGAACGATAACGATGAATTACAGTGATCGATGTGAAAAGTGGGAAAATGTAATTGCTCGTGCCATGCAATTTTGCGGGCAATTAAATATTTTTAAATGATCCTTAAGACTTCGTACGTTGGGCACGCAATTCTGTTTACGCTTACTTACGTTTCATCAACCGATAATTTGATCGCGTGCCTTCTTTCCGCGAATGAAACGACAAAAGTCGCCGTCTGATGAGACACGTGTAACGTTCCGTTTCTTTTTTTTATTTTTCTCTTCTCTCTCTCTCTCTCTCTCTCTCTCTCTCTCTCTCAACATCGAACACATTTCGCGTACTCTTTGTCTTTCTTGAAGAAAAAAAAAAATGTATCGTTCATTTGAATTGGACGCGAAATTGTGTTACAGGTGAATATATCCTCAATTCTGGAAATCAAGAGGAAAACGGGAACAACGCGATCGAAGAGGACGATCGCCTCCTTAGAGAAGCGTCCCTAGATTTAGACAATCACCCGTTGGCTGGATTAACCGATGATTCTTTGGGATTAACCGACACTTTAGAACTCGAGAATGATCTTCCCTCGGACTTACTCGGAGGTAGTCTCTTAGCAAGCGCAAACGTCGAAAGTCTTCTTAACAACGATAGTTTGGATCTTCCCGACGGATTCAATCTCGAGGAGGCACTCCAACTCGTTGGCCTCGATGAGGCGCAATCAGAGGTTTGTCCCGATCTTTATTTACCCACATTTTATTCCTCTCTATCCGCTACTTTCATTTATATTTTTCTTTCTCTTCCCATTGTTCAGAGAATGTTGAAAAAAGAATTAATAGAAAGGCAAACATCGGAATAATTATAAGAATTTGAGAAGAATGGAATGGAATGGAATAGGATAATTTCAATAACTCTCCAATCTCTTTGAAGAACACCGAACAACGTTATCTCTCTCTTTCTCTCTCTCTCTCTCTCTCTCTCTCTCTCTCTCTCTCTCTCTNTCTCTCTTTGAAACAACGGAATAATATTAATTGTTCTTAATTAAAAAAAAAGAAAAAAAAAAAGAAAGAAATTATTTAATCCTTGCTAGGAATTGGAATGTTGACTTTTATCGAAACAGAAGCGTAATTGTAACATTTTCAGACGTGTTCTGCAAAATAGCATCGGTCGCATCGCATCTTTGACGATATATGTACGAGAAATTGATCGCAAAATGGATCGAATGAAGAGAAATCGAAGATATAATATTATTGCATGACCGCTTCCCGTTCTTCTCTTACGATTAAAATATATACGTATGTAGGTATAGTTTTTCGTTATTCGAAAACCAATTTTGTTTACGTTACAATATATTAAATTGACTAACACCTTCGTTCAATCGAGAAGAAAAAAAAATATGTACATGTATATATAATTTTTATTTAAAAACCGGGGTCATTTAACCGGTTCGATAGAACGAGGTAATAGGCTAATAGTTTTAGGCTTTGGTTGAATGTACAGAGAGATATTATTACGTTTCAAAATTTCAGTCGTCTTAAATTTCGTTATTTTCGTTATTAAGTTCTCTGTATTCAAAATTGAAACTATCCTCTTGAAGAATTGAATCGCGAATTATCTCGAAACGATGAATATATTTGAATCGCGTTTATTTATTCGTAATTTTAAATACATTCGAAACCGAACAATTTAACTTTGCTTTCTGATCGTTAACGAAAACGTGATATTATATTATATATATATATATATATGTATATATATATATAGGAAACGAAACCGGAAGTGAAGAAGAAGGGAAAAGATAGCATCGAAGAATTCACGAGTGCAAAGGACGACGAGTCGCCGATTATAACCAGCTCGAGCAGCGTCGAGGTCGCGAAGTCGTCGAGGTGCGAGGATCCTGAGACCGGCGACATGATTCACACACCGCAATTTCATCATCCCCATCATCCTCACCATCGTTCCTTCCAGGTACGTACGATCTCGATTTTATTCCTTTTATCTTATTCTTATCTATTCGAAAAAAAAAAAGAAAAAAAAAAANTCTTATCTATTCGAAAAAAAAAAGAAAAAAAAAAAAGAAAAGAGAGAGAAGTTATATTTTTATATTCTTTTCGTTGAATATAAATAAGTTGGCTCGCAAAGAAATATGACGGTTAATGTCGTATCACAGTCCCATCTACTGAATTACCTTCGTTTGATTTGCCTCTGTTTAAATTATCGTCGTTATAAATATGTATAAATATGTTCTTACGAGTAAAATATTATCAAGAGTTTGTATTTATTGCGCTGTAATTAATCATCGCGTGTTATAATATAACGTAATTTCTGGAGAAGTTTCTTCCAAGAAAGAACATATAATCATATTTATATCGTTTTCTAATTACATCGTTTTTTTATTACCAACATCATCAACATTTTTTTGTACATAAAACTTGTATCTATCTGTCAAATTGGTTTTTTTTTTTTTTTTTTTTTTTTATAAAGTTAACCACGTTTAATAATTATATTTTTTTTTTTCTATATCTAATCGTATATTTTGTTTAAAGAAAAAACTATTTCTCGTTTATTAATTGAAATCTATCATAAAGAAATATAAGTACTTACATATATATTTTATATCTATTTCGAATTACTTTTTTTCTTTTCTTTTTTTTTCGACTTACGTCCACTGTTTTGAAATCAATTAAAACGTAAATATAACTTCGAATGCAAATCATCGCGCATCTTTATTTATTTTGTTAAGTAAGAAAATAACGATATTTCCAGTAATTAATCGACTCCATTGAATTAATTATCTACAGATCGGATTAGTTGTCCATATTTTTCTTTACTTTTGTTTCAAAATCATTTAAATTTACGCGTTAATAAGTAAACCATAATAAAACGAGAATAATTCTCTTATTTATGAAATGAAAGTTATTATTCAAACTTTCGAAAATTTTGCATTGAATTATCATAGATGGATGATTCGAAATACGACATATCGCTGTCCGCGATGTACAAAGAAAAAACGTACAAAGTAAAAGTAGATGAAACTATAAAGAGTATTTGTATTCATTAATGGAGCAATAATAAGTATTTGCAATCTCGTAAAATAACAAGATTGTTTTACCACTTCGTTGCATACATCTATTATATATTTGAAAATTAAATCGCATCACCATGCATATATAATTTTCTTTTTTCTATATTAGCATTATTATAACATCGTACATCGAACGTACATTGAACGTTCACGCGGATGGTTAATGTTGGTAATAACGTTGTTAAGATTTCACAATTTCTTCGTTATTCCAGAGAGGATTCAAGAGATTTAAAATCGCTATGTGCAAATTATTTGTTAAAATGAATAAAGATACAAAGATGGAAAAAAAAAAATTCAATCAACTTTTACGTATATCGATCTTTTTTTCTACGATAATTTGATTAATAGTTATCATTTTAGTAATTTGCTACTGCATTATATATTTATTATATTTACTTTTATGCTCAAATTAAAAATTAAATGAAAGTTGTATATTTCTGATTGTGAAATCAGATTAGTAAATAGTATTTATTTTATCATTCACATAACATTTCAATTTGTTAACAAAATTTTTTCATTGTTGTACTTTAGATTTACATTTTCTATTAACCCATTAATATTGCTTTTCATTATTGTTTTTCATTTTTGTCTATTTTTTCTTTCTCTCGTTAGTTTCGATTATATTTTAAATGAAAATTATTTATTGGATAAAAGTCAAATAAAAATTGCTCCAATATCGTAAAGAAATTACATTATTGATTTTTAATTTAGTTTGTTTAAAATTATCGTAAACATAAATAATTATACGTTTGTTCAGTGATAGATTCGAGATAACAAATCCGATTTATGATATGTCAAATATGTTGTGATATCGTTCAAATAAGTTATATTTTTAACTTTGTAAATATACGTTCAACGGTATAAGACCGATCAATTTGACGTGTTTTCCAACAAATTTCATAATATATAGAAAATTTTACGATTCGTGTAAAGAACTTCGATATCCATCAGAAAAACGATTTCGATTTTTTCGATTTCGAAAATTTCCGTGTATAAGTATATATATATATATATATTTGGAAAGAAAGGGGTATATAGATTAAATGCCATTTGTGATTTGATGTGACATTCCAGATGATTTAATTAGAAAATAGTTTATCCATCATCTGTAACCAGTTTTCGATAAATAACATTTGCAGTCCAACGTGGAACCAGTTTATCTTACATATGAGTATATACTTACATATAAATTTTTTAAGTATGTTAATTATGTAACGTTTAATATGTAAACGTGAACAAATTTATAAGCTTATCGTGCCATGTCAAGTAATATATTATTATAGAAATTATTATTTACATTCAATATCTTCGTTTATTTTAGAGTAACAAAAAAAAAAAAGAATAGAAAAAAAAAGATATATAAGATACATAAGATGTATAATTTATTAATTCGATTTATGATTCGAAACAAACAGGAATTAAACAATCATAAAATATAAGCAAAAAAAAAAAATAGATGCAATGATGAAAAAATATGCATAGATTATAGAAACAAAAAAAAAAAAAATCGACATAAATATCTATCATTAAAAATCAATCATAACGTTGATTTACGATCCATTGATTTACGAAAAGATATCACAGAGAAAGACAAATGATTTAAAATATTCACGTAAGATGAATACGCGTTTAGAAATTATAAATGATAAATATTTAAAGTCAGTTTTCCATTTCCGACGATTAATCACACGATTGCGATAAATTTGCATTACATCTAGATGAATTGTGTTCTAAATTGTGGCGATACAATCTCGAAATTTTTCTTTCTTCCTTCTTCCTACGGACGCGTTATCTTGTATTATCTTGAACAATCTTTCGATCATCGATTTTTTTTCTCGGTCGATTTACACGATTAAGCGTTTTTAAGCGTCTTCTTTTTCTCTAAATTCACACACTGCGCGCAGCGTAGCGGTATGCGCGTATGCGCGAGAAAGGTGAAACGCGGAGACGGGTAGAAAGAGAAATAGTTATTTCGGTGATCGAGGTTTGCACTATATTTTCCAACTTCCATCGTATTTCTTCGAACCTACTGACACACATAAGATACGACGCCGCGCGTACCATCCGAGATAATATCGGTTAATGCGGTGAACGTCTGTCGCTCGGATCGAAATCCGCGAGATTTTGCAGGGAAGAAAAAGAGGAGGAGGAGACGCGGTTTTAACAAGACGCGGCGTTTTAGTTTCAAGTTGGCGGAGAGGAAGATAGGCGGCGGGTTGTTTTGGTAGGCTGGCAGGTTACGCGTGGTGATCGTAACCCGGCGTGGTGCTCGCCGCGAGAAAAGTCATGTTCGTTAGGCGAGGAGGAGGAGGAGGAGGAGGAGGACGATCGTGACAATGACCTACCGAGATACATAGTCCTCGACGAGGAGTGCGAGACTCGAGAAACGTGACGCAATGCTTACTTACGTGCACAGGTCTTACATGCACGTGAATAAGCGTAGCTGAAAACTGCCGCCAATCAGAGAACACGGGGACCCCTACCATGATCGTTCAGTGTGCACGATCGTGATCGCGTTGTATTCCTGCCACTCGCGGACGACATGCGGTTCGAAGTAAACGTAAACCTTGTGGAAAATTAGTTTGCCGTTTTTCCCTCGTTGAAAAACTTTGTCCCGTTAAGTCGTTACGCCAATGTCCCGGGATAAATGCTTCGTTTCGATAAACGTACGTGATTGTGCGACTTGGAAAAGTGTTGTGTTTCTCTAACTTCTCTCGCCGCTGATCGTCAATTTCTTTGGAGGGGGAAAAAAAAAAAAAAAAAAAAAAAAAAATTGAGCTGAATGTGTGATTCGGTACGCATTTATCCTTTCGTGGGATAGTAATTTCTTGCATTTTTTTTTTTTCTCACGCGCATTTCGAATAAGAATAAGATGATTCGTGGCAGAAGGACGTTATTATAGTTGCTCGTCTAAGGACAATTATCTCGATATACCAGTATCGCGAGTTTCATAAAGGTGCGTGTATATGTCGTATCGATCGGTGTATTCGATCGTGAAATTTTTAATACCGCGACGATGATCGATCTTATTTTCGCGTGGTGGAAACGCGAAACGTTCTGTCCCGTATCATCATCGGTCTTGTATCGATAAGTGGCGTTTGTTTTTCAATTAACTTTATCCCTTCGAGAAAAATTGAAGAAAAATTTGGATAGAGCGAGAATCGAGCATTATTTTCTTCTTCTTTTTTTTTTTTCTCTCTCTCTCTCTCTCTCTGTCAAATCGTTCCGATAATCGTTCCGTTCGAGCGAATGAATATTCGTTAATCGCAACAGACACACATGAATGACGTGCAGCAGTTTGTCGTTAAGCCTCATTCACAGAGCATCGAGCAACAATATCAAGCTACTTCAGAATGTTGGAATCTGATTGTGGACGAAGGTTTGTTACAGGTATATACATATTCTTCTCGTACATCAAGGATAATTATATTATATAATGAGATAAAAGACGTAAAAGAAAAATATCGATTTACGAGGAATTAAACGAATTCGAAGATGTGGAAAAAGTAGTTTGTTCGACGGTTAAATTACGTATCTGTAACGAAGAAGTAGATGCTACTCGTTTACTTTGCATATGCGCTTATTATTATAATAGGATAATTTTGAAAGTATCGAACGTTATTCTTATCGACGTTATTATTTTTTTTTTTTTTTTTTCTACGACACAACGATAATTAAACGTAATATTTCTATGAAATAACCAATGTTACACATACGCGTTGACCGTGCATCGCGTTTTTTATTTTCGAAAAAAACATCCCGTTTTACTCTCTAATCCATTTCTTCTCTCTATCCTATCCTATCATCTATTACTCTAGATAATACGTACGTAACACGTACGATACGTACATTTCGATAAAAGAGAAAGAAAAAAGTTTGGTTTGGGTAAAAAAAAAAAAAAAAAAAAAAGAGAAAAAGAAAAAAAAGAAAAAAAGACATATATGTAGCGATGTCGCGACCTTGCCTCTAATATGGAAGCGTGCAAAGCGGTAATTGGTATACGCCGCGGACATGTATAATATCCAGCGTCGAACGTCCACAGGACTCTCAATACGTAATGAGCGAGGTAAATTAATGCATATGTGTACGGCCGGGTCCCCGTTGCCGGGACTTTTGCCCAAGAGAGAAGGGATGCGTATTGTACGGAGGGATTGCGCAACGAGACACGGTGTCGCCGTTCGCGAACCGTATCATTTTTGGAACTCTTCTCTCACGCGACCGTCGTATTAACACTGACCTCACTCACCTGTAATTGCTACTTGTTACCATACTACCAAGATGCGGACGACGTGTATGTAATACGGTCTATTATACTCGCCACGCTATGTTCTTACGTCTATCGTCGGATTTTTATTCCTCGCCGAAACAGCCTTGAACGTGTCGCGCCACCATCGAAGGAATCAACTATTCCGCGATTCTACCATTCCGTTTTATTATTCCTAATGGCGTAACTTTGTTCTCGATAACGCCAAATTTAAATAATTATCGCCATCCATTCGTGAATGCGATCCAACGTAATGCGAATACCACGGAAAAAAAATATCTATTACGAAGATGCGTTTAACCCTCTAGATAGAGTATTCTACGAATTTTATATATATATGTATATTATAATTTTATATAATAAAATTTCTTATCTTTCGATCGCTGAATTTTCCTAACTTTTTCTTCTCACGAATCGTTTCGTAAAATTATGACAGATGTATCGACCAGGTGTGGATCCATCTTTTTCAATTAAAAAAAGGCGAAAAGTTTAAAAACGTCCGCAGTTTTGACCCTCCGCTTAAAAATTTTAAATCGTAATTAAGCTACCAATCTTTGCTACTCGTCGCTTATCCTTGTTACTTATCTTAATCGTCTTAGTACTAATTTTTAAATCGTGTTTAAACCGGTTTAAACATCATGGTCGATAACATTGCGCTAAATTTGATATCGATATCGTTAAAACATCGTTAAGTATACCGGATGAAAATCTTTATTTCTTTCACTTTTCACTTTCCTATCGAAAGAATAAATACATTTTACGATCGATTTAGAATCACGCGTGTATCCACCGTTCGATTAATTAATATTCGAAATGGAAAGATCGAAATTACACGAAGGTAGAAGGTAGAAGGTATGAAGAGAAGATCGAAATTAAAAGTAATTTGATAATAATAAAAATGAAGGAATAATAAAATGTTTGAATTATGCGCAATGTACGATAATAATGTAAAAAGTTGCCCCGGCTGGTTTGAAAATCGAGCGGGTTTGAAAAGAATAGGGAATAATTAAAAATAAAAGGAGGATCGTATGGCGTGCTCTGTTCGCGGATAACGAACGAGAATTAGAAAAAAACGAGAAGAAGAGTTCCGCGCGAGAGAACGAGAGAAGCAAGCTGAGCGCATCAGAATGTAATAGTAATTACAGCCGCAACGTTTATCCTGCTGTGCTGATTACATAGTTGGAAGGATTAGAAATGCAAAACAATTTAATCTTCGCGCTAATAAGTTCAAAAGACGAATGATTTCCCTTAATGTCGAAATTTTAAATAAGCGTGCTTTTAATTTCTCGCAAATACGATTTACGACAAATACGCGTTTACGTGTCTAGAATCCTTTGAATTTTCATTCGTTCGCAAATTTTAAAGAGAACGATATAAAAATCGTTGACGATGAATGTTAATTTCGATCCGACTATCGGTCGTCTCGCTCCGAGGATTAGAAGATAATTTACATATGGCGTAACGTGATCACGCGGAAGAAAATTTTCGAATGAGCTCATAAATAAGATGATAAATCATCGTGATCCGTAACTCCCCCTCGTATTTTAATAATTGGAATGGAACACCAGAAGAAAAACAAGATGCATCGACCGATGGCAACTTTTGAATTTTGTCCGCATCTCGTAACGAAATAAAGTCAAGCAGATATCGATCAACGAAGGACGATCTTTGACCGTGATCGACGGACATTGGTTACGGTTACGTCCGCTATTGCACTTCTGATATTTGTTTAAAATACGTTGAGTTGTAAAGAAAAAAAAAAAAAAAGAAAGAAAGAAAAAGAAGAAGAAGAAAGAAGCAGTCCGAGTATCCTTGGACTTTCGATAATATTTACACGCAACATCGAGTTACGATTGAAAAGAGAGAAGAAAGCGATGCGCGGAGATAAAGAGATGGAGATGGAGATGAAAGAAGGAACGGAGATCGTGAGAGAGGGCGATCCTCGAAGCCGCGGAGGCTGGAAGATAGAGGTTGAGCGCGTTGGATCGCGAGCGAGAAGAGTCGTAAGACGAAATTAATAAGAGGAACGAGGTATGTAATATGGAAATGAGAGGCCGAGGGAAAGACGGAGACCGACCGAGACATTAGGATGCACTTGTAACGATACTCGAAGGACTCGCCGCGAGCCCACCGCGGTAACCCATGCCAGTGGTGCATTAATCTGATGCCTATCTGAATGAATCATAATTAATATCTTGGCCCATTAGCCATCACGGTGTACCGCCGACTATAGGTAATGCGCATACTTTCTCCGCGTATCTTTAATTACTTGTATTTTCTCCGTAATGTACCTCGCCGCGAGATTATTGTATTCGGTTAACCAATCCATTTTTCCATTTAAATTTACCATTCCAGATATGTATATTCGAGTAGAAAATTTCTTTCGTCGAAAGAACGAGATTCGTCTCCCCCGTTTTCCTTACGAGAGAATTATTTTCGTCTCTCTCTCTCTCTCTCTGTTTCTCTCGCTACGCGAGGGACGATTTTATAAAGAAAATCCAGTTTTTAGAGTATTGTCAAGGTACGTTCGTACTCGCGTACGATCAAGCAATTTTCACGAAGAACGAAGCAACGCGACGGGGCGTCACAATTCCTTTCCGTTGGTCGGAGATTCCAAACAGCTGGTGGACTTATGCACTGTGAAATACATAATGCGTCGCGGTATGAGCTATCTAAGATGTGTGAAACGAATTTACCTCTTTGCGAAGCGATCATCAAACTTCTCCGTCAGCCTATAAACAATAAATACAATAAATACGATAATCTTTGAAATGCGAATATAATTAATTTCGATCCTCTCCGTTTCGAACGTTCTATCTCCACGTATTATATACTTTCTTCGACGAATGATACTTATCGAGGATCTTGAGAAATTTCATACCATAAAAGATAAATATCTATATTGTATATCGTATTAGTTTTTGGTAAATGGATAACGAATGAATTTAATCCGCGATCGTATGCGGTGAACGTAAACAATTTCAAATATATATATATATATATGAGAAGAAACGACGGATACGAGAGACAAAATATTTTTTTATAGGCTGTGAGGGATTGAATCGGTATCCCTGGATATTTTGATTCACAACTTTCGTGACAGAAACGAGCTTTACTGGCAGTCACGTACGAAAACACGAACGATGCGCCGAGGTAAAAAGTAGGTAAGCGATCAAGGATCGAAGGGACGTTAGAGTAAACGATGCTGGCAGGTATCGAATGATCGCTGTCGTACTTTTCGTTCTCGATCGATTGCATTAGCACCAATATACAAATGTATGCAAAACTTGCCAAGAAGAGATGTCTCGAGCGAATATATATCAATTAAAAAAGATTTGGAAAAGAGTTGGAAAGATGGGATTTTAGAAGAGAGAAGAAAAAGATGAATATTCTTCTTAAGCGCGCAAGATTAAATATCTCGCAAACGCGAACTTGTGATTATTATTATTGTGAGGATAATAGTTGGCAAAAAGATGAAAAGCGTAGTAGTAAAGATAGAAATGGAAGAAAAGAAAGGGGAGGAAAGAGGAATGGAAAACAGATATAAACGGACAAAGGAAGAAGGAAGAGAGAGCTCGGTAGAAACTGGCAAGTCCTCGACAGCTCGTTTCAAACATCTGTTCGCTCTGAGAGATCTCTTTCCTCCCAGTCTCGCGATCTCGCAAATTCATACGGCCTGTGACGCGAGCCAACGTCGTATACGCCTTCGAATACATCGCGTGTATTCGCGCGCGCGCGCGCGCGCCTGTTGTGCGTGTATACGTTTTTCGAATTTCTCCGATGCGCAGGGAAGAAGGAGCAGTGATCCAAAAATCAGAACCGTAACCAAACGGTACGCGGTAGATAATGTAGATAGAGAACTAGTGGAAAAATGATTGGTCTTGGAAAGTGCAAGAACCGGGGAATGGAAATAACCGCGATCTCCAAAACTGTGTATAGCGGAAAGACCATGAGAAATTGTTTTAGCACGGTGAACTGGCAACTGGTGTGCGCGTCAAATTCCGAGAAGCGTTCTTGGAAACGGTATAAACGCGTCGAGTTTTTTCCATCCACGGCTCAATCATGAGCGTTGCATCGAAACGGCGAACGAGCGTAAAGTTGCGCGCCATTAGAAACCCGCGATTCGGTATATGGAGGACAAATGGTCGCGGAACAAACGTCTCGTCCTACATTTGGCGGCCTACAGCCGACAGATGCGGTGACAAGCGAGAATCACCTTAAAGGCGTCGCGCTCCACAGATTGCACCGACCACTGATTGATGCGAGCGAACAACAATCGCGAGCCAGTTTCTCTATTCATCTTCTTCTTGCGCTCGATGCATTAGCGACAATGCTAACCTGCATTAAGCGCCACCGACCACTACCGCGCTTACGCGTACTCCTTTCCTCCTCTTCCTAACCTACGTACCGTGCCCGTTCCTTTCCCACCATTTTATCATTTTAACACTTGCGTAGATTTATGGCCTTGAATATTAGAGCGAATCTTGTTGATAGCAAGGTTGATAAGTCGCTTCGTACGTTTAAACGCGAAACGATACGTTTTTACGTTTAGATTATTATCCGTGTAAATTCCGATCGAAACGATCTACTGCTCGATACGTCGAGTCCATTATTAACTAAATCTCTCGATAAAGACGGTAAATAATCACAAGATCGAGATCGTGTTATGTTATGCTTACTTGAAAGAGTTCGCTTTAACGCATCGTTGCTCGTCGAATAAAAATTATTCTCTCTGATAATTTCCAATATTCGACGCGCAGTTTGACATTTGATCATGATCAACGCGTTTCTACACAGTTCGAACGATACTTGTGACACGCGTGATACCAAAATCATTAATATCTTGACCGTCCTTACGTGTGGCCAACACCTACGCGATCAGCAGGGTTTCTGACGATCCATCCGACAAGTTTGAGATTTGACAGGTTCGATAACCGCGGGATTCTATAGGCGTGACACTGGATAGATATCTTATAACGAAAGCAAAAGAAAAAGGATTGTAATTGTAAAGATAGGTAGATTTATTTTATCGATTAGTAAAAAATAAAATTAGCGATTAAAACATGTTTGGAATAGCAGGTCAGCGATTCACGAATAAAATTGTTAAAAGTTTGAACGTTATAGGAAAAGAAAAACGTATAAGGAAAGATTTGTGTTAATTGATAATTTGTATATTTCAGGGTCGCATGCCATTCATGCGTGCAATGAGCATGGAACAACGGTGGCAAGATCTAGCATCTCTTTTATCGTTACCTGGTGCACCAGAACATTTTCCACATACTCATCCTGGATACCCAGGGCACGGTATAAGCCACAGTCATTATGAAGCACAACGTAACGTGTTGCTTCACAATGCTACTCTGGCTCCACCGGTGGGTGATCTTAATTCGACGAGCCCTTATCACAATGTAGGTAAGTAAGTTTACGCAAAAAATTTCAAAAACTCTATTTAAATTATCATATTCGATAAACAAAAATTAAGATCTTCGCATATATGTGAAATATATTTTATTATTTTATTTTTATGCGATGATATTAATTATAATTTTTACCATTATACGATACGATAAAATTTAAAAAGTATACAAAAGAAATATTCGTCAGCGGCTAAACCATTTTGAAACTAAAATACTAATTGGTGCAGGTGGATCATCAAATTTGGGCTCGGCTGTAGCAACGTCGATGAATTTAACGAACAGTAGCGAACCGATGGGTGCGGAAAGTGGAGCAGCTTATAAATCCGAGCCGGCAGATATGATGTATTATCATACACCAACATCCGATTCGATAAATCAAACTACCGATGGTTTTCTTTCGTCTCTTCTTAATGATGAGGATTTACATCTGATGGATATGGCTATGAATGATGGTATGTACAACATTTTCATTTATTTATTTAATATATAATCGTATACATGAATTGTTTAAAATTATAAAAGGACTCTTTTCGATATTTTATTTTATTTTTTTTTTTTTTACAAATGAATAAAAAATATTCAAAATAATTCGTCGTTGCAACTTTTTATTATAAAAAGGAACGTACAAAACACTTAACATAATATTAGAGAGTACCGTTTTATAAAATAAAGTGTTGTGTCTTTACGTATAATAATTTCATGATTTGGTCTTAAAAGCTAATATTTGTACGATCGATACAATAAGATAAACTTGTATTCAAAAATACAATTGGAACGTTTTCGCAAATTGCATTATTATCTCTTAAAGTTAAACTCTTCGCATCAACAAAACTAACATTATATTATCTCGTATGTAACTTATAGTTCTAAACAAGTTTACAATCCAGTCTATTTCATATAAATAAGTTATTAATTACTGTTTATTTAGATAAAAAAAAAGTTATTATTAATGTATTAATCTTGTTGGATTATTAACGTTAAATATATAAAAATATAATGAATAGAAAATTCTTTGTACCTCTGACTTAGCGAATAAAGAAACAAAGCTTACTACCCTGTTTCTAAGAGTAATACGATAAAATATATGTAGATGAAAAAAATAAATTTTCTACCATTCTTCTTCCGGTTCTTGTGGTACGGAATACGCTTCTTCCGTATATTCTTCCGCGAATGCTTCAGACTATATACAAATATTATATATATATACATATATATATACATATACATACATACATATATACATATTATTTATTTTCTAATTACTATTATATTTAATTTCATTTACAATATTAGAATGAAAAAATATATATATACACATACCTCTCTAACATCTTCACCTCCAAATTTGCTTATACCTCTTCCAGGCATGAAATTTCTATTCGCGTTTCCACCCATTAACCAATCCGGTACGGATTGATTTGCTTGTTTCAATATTCTGACAAGATCACCTCGCAATGGTGCATCTTCTTCAGGATCGAAGAAAGAAGTCGCTCGTCCTCGATTTCCTACACGTCCAGTTCTTCCAATTCGATGAACGTATTCGTCAATCCCTTTTGGCAAATCGTAATTTATAACGTGCGAAACATTTTTAATGTCTAAACCTCTTGCAGCAACCGCTGTAGCTACTAAAATGGACATCCTTCCACTTTTAAAATCAGCTAATGCTTCTTCCCTTTGTCTTTGTAATCTATCGCCATGAATACTGGTAGTAGGATAATTATTCTCTGATAAGAAAACAGCAATAAAATCGGCTTTCTTTTTCATCTCAACGAATACTAGAGTGCCGCCTAATGTACCTGAATCATTTTCTCTTTCTAATATTTCTTTTAGCAAGTCTTTTTTCTTATTTCTAGCAACTTCGTAAAAGTTTTGTTCCACGTCTGAACAAGCTCCACCTACGATACCAACCGCAAGGAACAAATAATTGTTTAAAAATCTTCTTGCCAAATGTTGCACTTCATCCGGGAAAGTGGCAGAAAACATTAATGTCTGCCTTTCACCTAAAGGAACCATAGTCTCATGGTCCACCATCTTTTCGATACTAGGTAAAAATCCCATGTCTAACATACGGTCAGCTTCATCCAATACGAGAAATTGTACAGAAGAAAATTTTACTCTTCCTTTTTCCACAAAATCTAATAATCTTCCAGGTGTTGCTACAAGTATGTGGCAACCAGCGGAGAGCTTTCCTCTTTGATGCATAACAGATGTTCCACCATATGCAACTACAGTTTTCAAAATTGAATTGAGTGAAAATTTAACAATTTGTTGCCATATTTGTATGGTAAGTTCTCGAGTTGGCGACACGATGACAACTTGTGGTTCGCAATATGTCGAAGTTACAACCAAATCGACAGATCTCTCTAATAATGTATTTATAATAGGGACTGCGAATGCAGCAGTTTTTCCTGAACCAGTTTGGGCACAAGCCATTAAATCTCTACCATTCATAATAATTGGCAAAGCATGTTTCTGTACAGGAGTAGGTTTTTTATATCCAGACTTTTTTATATTGTCTAAAACAATATTTCTAAGGCCAGCTGCCTCAAAACTTTCTATCGGTTGAGGTACATTCTCTCCACTCACGTTAACCTGAATATTATCATATTTATCAAAATTAATGCCTATCTCGACACCATTTTCAAATAATTTTTCATCGCTAGGTAATTCTGGTGGAATATATTGTTCCTTAGGCTTTTGTACTTCTTCCTCGTCGTTATCTTCTCGAGCAGCAAATGTTTTTTTTCGTCTATCGTTTCTATCCTGATTACCATAATCGTTATCCTCATAATCATTATTATCATCACCATCTTTATTTCTATTATTAAATCCTGTTCTTCCACGATTGCTTCCTCTTCCTCTAGATCCTCCTTTACCATGACCTCTTCCTCTACCTCTACCAGTTTCTTCAATCTCAGTCTTCTTATCGTCACATTGCCAGTAAGTTTCATCATTAAATTCACCATCATTTATAGTTTCACTGTTGCAATTTTTTTTACCCACAGGCCAATCATCGTTATTGTTATTTTGTATTATAAATCCTCTTCCCTTTCCATAACTACGTCCACCTTCATCAAACTAATATAAAAATGAATATACAATTAATTAATTATTATTAATTATTTATTAAATGAAAAAATTTGCACTTACGTAAGATTGATCTTTTTCATTATAAGAAACAGTTTTCCCCCAATCATCAGCCATTATATTCTGTAAAAATTTATTTATTGTAATTTTACAATAAGAATTTGCAAAAAAAAACTATAATCATAAAACTTATAAATAATATTCGATATAAAAATTTTAAAAAATATTATACAACAAAATTTCTTAGAAATATTACGAATAATAGAACCGTTTCGTGTGTGTATGTGTATTTGTTTTTGTGTGTGTGTGTGTGTGTGTGTGTGTATCATATATACATAATAACACTCACATATATATTCATGATAAAATATTGATTTTAAATTTACTAAAATTTTTATCTAGTACAATGATTATATTTATTTTAAAAATGGTTAAAAATACCGGAACCATTATTAATGAACAATTTATAAGAAGTTTAATTCTAAATGTAATTTATAAAAAAACTGCCTCACAGAAAAATCGATATAAACTATAGAATATATTTGTTTTTACGTAAATATCAACTACTTGCTTTGAAAATTTAACAAAAAGAAAAAATCTACAAAACAAAACAGTTTTGTTGACTTTTTTTCTTCTCTGACCCAATAATTTACCCCCCTCTTTAGTATTGCTTTGTTTGAATCCTTCAATGCAAAATATTTATTTGTAAAAATATAAAACATTAATTGTTCACATAATATTGAACTTCATTTTATCCGATATTTTTTTGTTTAAATATATATAAGTGACATTCAGTACTAATTAAATATATCCAATTTTAAATCATAGTAAATATGACACGTGCATATCAGTAAAACAAAACATAATTACCGGCAAATATGGCTGATCAATATTAAGTATGAATAATTGTTACTTTAATTTGAAAAAAACTTACTTTTTGATTGTTGACGAAGGAAGATAAGCGAGGTTTATTTGAAAAAATCGAACAAATCGATAATACAGATCGTCTTCCGCAACTGTCGAAAGACGAATGAGACCGCCCAACCGTAAGAGTAGAAACGCTGACAATGTTCAACCGTTGCCACTATGAACAAAGAGCTGACAGAGCAGCCAACTTAAAGGAAAAAAATTCTGGCGAATCAGCTATCGAGTATTGAATCAATGCGCATGCGTTTTCTGCACTGCGTTTCATTCCTTCAGATATGTAATAAGGTTTTAATGAACCTGTGCCTTTTTTGAATTGTAATTGAAATAACAATTTGAAATAATGAAATTTTTAATAATGAAAAAATATATTTATATTAAAAATTTATTAATAATTTATTTAAACGAAATAATTCACGTTATTAGACAAATTCAAAAAAATTTCTTAATTATAGAAATAATGATATAATTTTCATTTCATTTTCATTTCACTTTTTACAATATTGTTCATATTAATAAATTCATATTGTTTCCACTAGTACAATTCTTTTTATAAAATTACTTATGAATTATATTATGAAGAAAAATCTTTTTTCTTATTTTATTTATTTTTTTTTTTCTTCACATAATTTATATTCGAGATAAAATTATTTTTGGATCTTTAACAACGTTTCTAATACCAACATAATATCATTTATATTGAAATAAAAACTTGAAAGTACGTTATTCTCTGTTTAGCTAAGCTTAAACCACTTGAAAATGTTTGTAAACGTTGCTTCAGATAAAAGACCATTAATATTCAAGGGCGAATTTTCTTTGTCTACAATGTGTTTTTCAATTCATCGACGGTCAATTTTAATATGTAATGTAATTCGTAGTTTACAATATTTAAATTACATCATAATTGATTACAGAATTATAAAAAATTGTATATTAATATAATATGTGATATAATTTTTCAATTAGATTTTATCTTTTTTTATGATATACTTATATTAATACAATCTTTTACTTTGACATTAATTTTATTTATTGATATATAATATTGCACACATTTAATGATTGCATATATTAAGTGTATATAATTGTATATTAATTAAAGGAATTATATTTTAATAATTATATTTTAATCTTCTATAATAATAATATTATAATTGATTTTTTATAAAAATTTTATTTATAAATAAAATTATAAAAGATTTCTAAATTATCACATAAAATAATTATATCAAATAATTATCGAATAAAAACTATAAATTTTTCTTTAATTTTTTGAAATTTAGTTGAATCATTATTATTAATATATTGATACATTTATCTCTATCTAAAACTTTAATATTTTTATGATACAATTATTACATATATATATAACATTTACATAAATTCTAAACATTTACAGAAATACAAATTTTAGCATCTTTTTTTTTTTTACTGTATAGTCTAATGTTTACAAATATTGTTATCTAATATTATTTTACTTTTTCTTAATTATTTTGCGAAAACAATATAGACTTTTATTTTTGCAATATAGAAAAAATTCTATATTTCAATAAAATTTAAAATCATAATTATTAATATAAGTAAGTTGGCATTATTATTATTGAATATATATATTTAAAATCTATATAAAGTATAAAATTAATTGATGTGATAATTCTTTATATTATAATTCTTATAATATTTTTTTTTTTATAAGTGATTATAACTTTGTTTAAAATAATAATCTATCTATTAATAATATAATTACTAAAAAAAAATTATCATTAAATTATTTTTATTAGATATTTCATATTTTTATTTATATGCTATATTACGTATACTATATGTAAATATGTAAGTACATATTTACATCTATATTTGTACTTTTTTTTTAATCAGTAGCAATGCGCAAATATTTAAGTGATACGGATAAATTATAATCGTTTTCTAAAAACTTCATTAATTTTTATTATAAAAAAAATATTAATTTTCTTCATTAAAAAAATAAATATATAATATGGACATAAAAAAAAATATTTAAAAAATATTTATAATATTGTTAATTTAATCAAATAATAATAAATAAAAAAATTTTATTATTCGCAAAACCTTTGATATTGTAATAAAAAAAATATTGATTGATATAAATTAATCTACTTCATAATTAATAATTAATTATTAATTAATTGTAATAAAAAAATCATAAATAACATTATAAAAAACACAATATTACGATTTATAGTTTAATTAATAATTAATTAAAATTTGTTTAAGAAAAATTAAAATTAAAGTTAAATTTATAACAATTTATATTTTATGTATAGATGGTTTTATATGTATAGATGATTGAAAAAATTCTTGGTTGAAAAAACTGTATTAAATTACACAAAAAAATACACATTTATTTTTACAACTCGATTGTCCTTTATTATATCGAAGTGACTATTGACACTATCCAGATGGCATACAGGCAATCCACGTATTCCATTGCGTCCTTGAATAGTAATAAAATAAACTTTGAAACTGTTTTATATCATACCTTTTTCGAGTGTTTAAAAAGACAATTTGTGTTAATATAATTTATGTTTATAATATCACTAAAAAAAAAATCAAGCTCTTAAAAAAGATGTGATTTTTTGTAAATTTTTTGTAAATTAAAATGTTTAATTTTTCAAATTTATATGTTTTTTACAAATACATTATTTATTTTATTATCTGTTATATATTTATTTTATATTATATATATTTATATATTTATTATTCTGTTATATATTTATTTTTTGCATAAATGACATTAAAATTATAGTAACTAGGAAAAAAAAGGGAAATAATAATAAAATATTGTAAGAATATAATTTGAGAGATTGCACGTTATTTATTATTTTTATATAAAAATCTATAGATTTTCGCACGCGTAATAAAAATTAAATGTGAAAATAAATGTTAATTAATTTTATTAAATGATGAGAACTGTATTAATATAATGATAATTATACATTCATAGCGTTCGATGAATCGGCAAATTTTTACATTTGAAATATGCATCATATAATATTTGTATATTTAAATCAATGTTTCTTAATCTTTTCAAGTTAATAAATCATTTTAAAAATAATTGGCTCTTCATTTATCAAAATTATAATTCTTGAAATGAAATTATAAAATAAAAATTTTTATCTATTTGAATTAATAATATTTTTTTTTTTAATAATATTTTGATATTTCTTTTCATTTAATTTGTTCAATGAGATTGTTCATTGATATCAATGTTCAAAAAAAAAAAAGAAAATATTTAAAAAAAAATATCATATATAAAAGTATTTATAATTGTATATTTAGAAATATATATCATAGTAAAATATATGTAATTTTTATGATATATCTGAAATATTTTCGCGATATATTGATATGTCATAATCAATCAGGAAAACATTGATCTAAATGAATGGATTCATAATTTATTATAATTATATCGCATTTATTATTTATCGACTTGTCCACCTATATATAGTTTAGATACTTTAGATATAATATATATCTGAATCGAAGAAATAATGATCATTAAATGTAATTACAGCCATGTATTATACAAATATTTGGGAAAAGTATATTTCAAATAGAAATGATATCGTGGCGATGTTCAGACTTGCACGGTATGAATGTTTACTCGAAACGTGATTTGCATGATTCGTTGCTACGATGAGTAATGAAAGAAGAAGGGGCTGCAATGATTATTGCCAGTAGAATTATCCATGGCTTAAGTTAGGACTCGAACGAGTTTCGCGTATACGTATGTATCACAGTATCGGTACACATATATACGGGAATGCGGTTGTATTCGCATATGTGTGTCACAAGCCGGCACAAGTGACTCATTCCCTTCTTTTGCCATTGCATCTCGTCAGCCGATCGTAATAATAGAACGAAATTGATTCACTCGTTGTACCGGTGATTCCAAGTTAGATACTCTTCAGATAGAATAAAGGAACCCATTTGTCCGCATCCTTCATCAGTACTTCTTTTATTGTAAGCCGATTAAGCTCGAACGTTACTTCTTATGTACAATTGATAAATAGATAATTTAATCGAATTTCGAATTTGCTTTGACATTTAAAATTTAGAGATAAATTTAATTTTAAGTCGAATTGTCCAAATTACTACCCGAACGTGTAGAACTTTAAGCTTTAAATTTGTTTAAGTTATTTAAATAATAGAATTCAATTCATAACTGATAATTAATAATATTTTTGTCTAAATTAAACGTTTTTCGAGAGTGCACAATAAAAATGAATTTGGATAATTATCGAACATATTAAGAAATTATATTGCATGATACTTTAATATAATAAAAATAATTTAATATTATTATTTAATATAATTATGCGATTAAAGTGTTCTATAATTTTAACGCTAACAATTTAAAGCATAGATAAATATAAATATGTTATATTTGTAACTAAATTGATTATCATTAAAATAGAATCACAATACTGTTTCATGACTCAGTAAAATTTATTTATATTTCTTGTAAAAGACCAGTTACTCAAGGTCGAATAAATCATTTTAGTATACAATAATAACTTGTAAATAAATTTTAAATTCTGATTTTCGCAATATTTTCTTTTGTCAACATATATCGATCTTTTTATGATAAAATAATTTATAAAATAGTTAAAAAAAAAATTAGTAAAAAAAATTTCTAATTTAATAGTGTATGAAACTAAGTATTATATATACGTATAATGTCCTGAATGACATCATTCTAGTCTCAATTCTAAGAGATCTTTGTTTATTTGAAGCATTTATGCAGTGGTTATCAAATCTATGTTAATTTAGAAATTATGTGTTATATATCTATATTTAACCTTTTCAAAATATTTGCCATATAAAGTATTATTATGAATTGGTTTATATAAAAAACCAATTTTACAACAAAACATTTTATTGCTGAAAAAAAATTGATTGAATGAAAAATGATTGAAAACTTTATTAGAATTATTTAATTTTTGATGTTAAGAGAGTCACTCTTTAATTATTTTTACAATAAAACTTTATTGATTGAAAATAATGATTGAAGAAACAAATAAGAAATAAGCGATTTGGGATAAAAAAATTTTATAGTAAATTTTATAGGAATTGGAAAAGATTTTCCATAAAATTATAATTTGAACGAATAGGAGATTAGTTTTGTTAATTTTTATACGATTATAAAGTGTTAATGTAATTATAAAATAAATAATAGGATTTTAAGATTTTACGATATTAACGACAATATTTATTATATTACAGAGTAAAACTTTATCTTTAAATTTTTCAACATTTTACGTGTATCAACATATTATCTGATAAAGAGACTGCAGTCTTATACGTATCATTTATTTGATTGGTAAATAGATAAAAGACACGTGCGTTACTAGTGCTTTTAAACATCGAATTATAGTAAGTTTGTGATGTACACGAGATGAAATTGTTTAAATTTGTCAAGAACAAATTGATTTGGTTGATAGACTGTTCGCATATATGCAAACTACTCTTGCATTATACTACTTGCATTATATAGACGAGTATTATTTAAATATCAGATATAGAATTCAAAATTATACCGATATTGGATTACTTTTAGACATAATTGTATATAGTATATCGTACGATTTATCGTGCAGTTTTGTTGTATAACGTTCTAGTTATTTATTCGTCTACCTCCCTCCATAGTTTCCTTCTTTCTCTCTCTGCTTTTTTTTTTGTAATTTAAAATAAGTATCATCGTGAACGCTAGGTCATCGATTCAATGTTATTTTGTCGATATGATAATCGGTTATCAACTGTAGGCCACGATCGAGTCGTGAAGCGCCATCGTTCCAATTTCGCAATGTTGTTTTCTTTATACATTCCACATGGCATACTTGATCAATTAGCACTCGCTATTGAATTCAACTCGATATTTGCGGTATCTGCCATAACAAACGTTAGCTATTTGTTTTTCGAACTTTTCACGAGTCACGTGTCTTACACAGGTGTGTCATTTTTTGCTCCTCCGTCTCACAGCTTCTCATTTGTACGCATAAATTTACGCTTCTGTCGTAATTAATTAACACTTAAAAATATGGTTGAAACGTTTTTCAATTTTTTTTTTACCAATCTCTCGCAACTCGTTTACCGTATCAATCTATCCTTTCCGATATTTCGAACACCGAACGATGTTTGTTCGATGTTTCTTAAGAATCGACGTTTCGAAAAACAATGCTATAATTCAAATAGATCAAAACATCGATCCGTATAAATTTTCTTTTTTTACACAGATAAGAATTAAGTATTAAAAAGAAAAACTTTGTCGCGTCATGCAAAATCAACTCGGAAACCATCGCTATAAATAGTTACATGCGCGACCGCATGTGTTTTATTATCACTTGGCGAGGTTTGCGAACAGATATCGCATCCATATTTGAGATGCTTAGTCACGCGACCTCGGTTATTCGAAAGGCTTCTCCTCTAGTTTGCTACAGATGAATTTTGAGAATAAGGGTTTGTGCGCGAATATTTGGCTTACAGTACGCATCTTATTCGTAAAATATATACTATATATATATATATATATATAGAAGAGAAATGTTCGCACGTCATCAAGTTTTTTTACAAGGGCGATCTCCTGAAATTTTATCGTTCGCACGATAAGATATTAAACATCTTGATAGAATATTTAGATATTAAGAAATGAACGGTTGGTAAAACATCTACTACGCGATATTTTCTAATTGGAATTATTAGATCGCAATAGAAATTTACAATCTATTTTCGCATTTTTACATCGCGAAACAATAATCTAAGAAACAATCGTTCGTCCTTGAAAATTTTAAGATGACGCAGCTAGTATTGGATAGATTTGTATTGCGGTGGTATTATGGATGTATTGTTACGATACATAATTGACACGTGTCAAAGATAAAAATGAATAATTAGCAAGAAATGGTAAAAAGTACGAATACATTTCGTTTTAATTAGATTGGATGAGTTCTATATTTCCTGTTAATATTTTTGAAAAAATCGTTTTCTGCATTTTGAACTTTTGTCTACGCGAAACAACAGAGTATGCAAAACAAAAGGAATAATTACATAGACGCGCGAGATAAGTTTGCAAAACTACACCCACGAACAGCGGTGAAAGTACGAATGACTGTTAGCTGCATACTTATGTAGTTACGTTTCCTTACTCTGTTATATTGCACGATTATCATAGACATTATATTATATAGACAAGACGTTAATTGTTCTCGTCATCGTCGTATTGTCTAAATCTCGGAAAATTTTATCAATAGAAATAAATTAAAATAAATAGGAATCATTTGATAATATTACATTGTAACCAAATTTCACTTTGACCATTTTTGAATTCAATATAACGTTATTAATTTATAATTAGGATTTCTTTTTGTTTTTAATTCGTGAATATTTAAATATTTAAAATACAATTTATTATTTATTTATTACAATTATTCGTTAAAATCACGTGGTTTTTATAATTATATCACATAATTACTATAATTACATTTATCGATCAAATAATTGCGATATGTATTAAAAATATGTTATTATTAATAATATTAGGTTTTATAACGAAGAAAAAAAAACAATTGATCGTTTTCACGAGGTATGCGTATTATAGAAAGAACTCTAACGCTTTGTAATATATGAAATACGAGTATTTCTAAAGCAATCTATTATGTCATTGATAAAATTAGAAATATTATTATTATTCTATTCGTGCAAAATATATACGTTATATAAATAAATTTAAATATTTCCTTATTATATTTATTTTAATAAACATAGATAAATATTAAAAATACTTATATCTTTTTTTTTTATAACGTTCTTACATATTTATTATATTTATTAAATATAAGAAATGTTCACCGATTGATTCTTAATTTTTCATTTGGTATCATGGAATAATATATAATTATTATCGATATGAAATTCATAAATCGTATCTATCGAATGATTTCGCTTGTTTTATCCGGCAGACAACGGAACGTAACATATCATACGGAAGTTTCCAATTTTTTTCAGAGCACGAACATTTATCAGAAAGAATTCTAAAGTCCAATCATAGCGAAACGGCATAAACGATAATACATGTTCAAGACCGTGCTGAAACAAGTTTGTTTTTAACAAGGTCAGTTTTATACTATTTCTTTGATAGCGATAAACATTAAAAACAAAAATGAAATGTAAATTTGTTTTTCGTTTTTGAAGTGTTGCTTGTCCGCGATCGATGCTATTTCGATATAACGAAAATAAATCGAACAATACGCGAACAATAGAATTTTCCTACGCGATAATACAAATATTGACGTTCATAGAATAACAAGATATCGGTTTCGCGTTTAATTCTCGTAATACGAGCCGCCAATTACGATGCTCGGATGAAAAATGAAGCTAGACCCAAATTTATCTAATTTGTATTATTTAATTAGCGTTATCGCGAAATAGATAAGTAATCTACGTGAAAAATGAGGCAGACGTCGGACGGTAAGTGTTAATGACAAAATTGTAACGTTCGATCTCGTTATCGTCCCTTGACACACGGATACGCGTTAGATTACTTAACGGATTAATACGAAATGCGGTAAGTTCGTAGTGATCGATGAAAGAATCGTCGAAGGGAAGGCGAGTTGGTCGTATGACGAATCGGTGGACACGCGACGTAGCCGTACGCCGTCGCTCCCACCGTCGTTGTCCGTCCAATACCGAAGTGAAAAGTGACGCTAGTCACCAGCCTCTTGAAGCGAGTGGTGACGCCCCGCGCCGGGTCAGCCTCTCGGCTACGCGCCACCAACTTAAGTGAGTACTTACATACCGTAGTAATGTTTACGCTGCGTTCGCGATCGAATGCCTATCTTATGTATCTCGCGATGTTGTGCTAATCGTGCCGAGTTTAACCGGGTGTAATGCGTTCCGAGAACAAAAAATCGTCCGATTCGACGAATCCTCGCCCGTGTTTTCCACTCGACCAACTATAAATATTATAATTCGATGAAACGGAATCCGTTTCACCTAATTTCTTTCGCTTCTTGTATTACATTGATATTCAATTTTTTTTTTTCCTCACCTACTATAACGCGTCGTCAATTTCCGATTCGATTCGATTCGTGATTAACGATATTTCCATACTGTGTATTATTAATATCGAGTGCGACGCCAACGATGCCAATCTATCATTATCACAGGTTCAAATATTCTATCGCGATCGTGGTTAAATGTTAATCTCAAGGATTTTTAAACTGTATTTGTGCTTTTTTGACCAAGTGATCGTCCGAGAAAGAGGAACACACAGTGTATATTTGTGTTTATTTGAACGTGATTAATATGCGTCGACGGAGGTGAATTTAATATACCGTGGAAGATTGTTGTGAAAGAGAGAAAGGAACATCTGGCAAAGTAAAGGTGCTAAAGAGTTGCTTACTACGAGAAAATACATTTACGCTGGACGTTCTCGAACATGCACTCCTACACGTATTGTACCGTTTACCGTACCTTGAAAATTCTCGAGATATAATACCGGTTTATATGTACTATTAACAATAAGGTGAAACTATCGATCGATCGAAGAAAAGATTCGGATTAAGCTCTTCTGGAGCTTAAATGGCGACTATGGGAGTTATCGTATATATACCAAGTAGGTAATTTTTTTTCTGAATGAAACTTAAACGCATTTCGATTCATCCAATCATTGAATATCTGGTATTTTCGTACTTTATACTTTATGCCAGTTTTTTTTTATTTGTCTGACATTAAAGATCAATTATGTAAATTACTGTGATTTGCAATTTCGATGTTTTGAACATCGTACGTTTATCGATTCTTTATATTATTTAGATCTAATTGCGATCAAAAATTTAAAAAAAAAAAAAAAAAATGTAAATAACATACTATAAATTTGCTGATTTGTCACAACTTGGAAGAGAAAAGAAACGTAATAAATGCGTTAACTTTGGAATTCGTGCATATATGTATATATACATATACATATGTAAGTAGTTAGGTATAGTTCACAATGTGCATGGTACGTCACGTGTTTGATGTGCCATCGACCTAAATGTACTCTGGATTAACTCTGTACCCAGGATTGAATCTATCAGACTCGAATAGGGTTTGATTTAAGCGGCGTAAGACAGGAATTATTAATTATTTCAATAAGAATAACGTTATATAATATTACGTTACTCGTGTATATATTCTATTAAAGAGTAAATAAGAAAGTCTGATAACTTATCGCTAAAATCAAAACTGCTGAGTCACAGCGATTCAACAATTTACTCTGTGAATTTGCTTATATATATATATATATATACATATATACATATATACATATATGTTATATTTTTATTTATATGTTATATTTTATTTGTTTGTCACATTAATTTATTTCTTATTGGATATAATAAAATATAAAAAAATTTCTTATTGGATATAAAAAAATATAAATATAATGAAAATATAAATATAATAAATGAAAAATTATAAATAATAACAACTGAATGAATAAAACAACAATAATATCGAGTAAATTGTAAAAACATCATGGAGCGTATATGAATACGATTAATTAAAATCGCAAAAAAATTTTATCGTTCCGATAGTAATAGATAATGTCAAATTATTATTTCTGGAAATAGAATTTATATAGAAATTATATTTATATCTGTCTGTCTCTGTCTATCTGTCTGTCTCTGTCTCTGTCTCTGTCTCTCTGTCTCTATCTCTATCTCTCTGTCTGTCTGTCTCTCTCTCTCTCTCTCTCTCGTATCGATAAAGTGATAAATACATTTGTTGAGAAACTAATATTTCTAAAAAAACGAAAGTCTTTAAAAATTAATAATTTTAAAATATAAAATGTAATATATAGCAAGTATTATACCGAGAAATGAAAAAAAATTGCAATAAAGCATTGTATTTCCTTTCGCAAAATTAGTTGATAAGAACGAATGAAACTTGATCTTAGTCACGTACGATTCTGTGGCAGCTGAATGTGCTGAATGATTCTAAGAAACGTATTATCAGTGTGCTAGTGCATCTTAGAACCCGGTCACACGAGTGTTCATGCTACAGACGTTACGATGAATATAAAAAAAATTTCATAATTATAAAAAAATATTGCATCACTAAACTATTCCGAGAGATATAGAAACGGGAATTTTGATTTAACTTATAAATGAAGAAAAAAAAGCGTAAATTAAGATGTGCTAACGTATAATAAATAATACATGAGTATGCATCTATCTATACTTTGTGATCAATTAAATTGAAAATTAAAAAAACTAAATTTTTTTAATTATTCTCATATATCATGAATCATCGTTTGATATTTTTTATTAATCGGATTATAGTTGAAATTAAAGAGAAATTAGCGATCGAACAAAAAAAAAAACATTAATTATTCTGAGAATGTCAAAATATATCAAGCTATTTGCAATATTATATTTAATCAAAATTCTTATTCGATGCAAAATTTGAGTATGAGTAATTATAATCTTTTTTAACGATAAAAAATAATTCAGATTTATATATATATATATATATATATATATATTATTTTTTGTCGTTGTACTGACATGATGCTCGACCGATATAGCTCGTATGCATTCCAACGTTATGCTATAACTGACGTTACAAGTTATAATGTTCGTCGCAACGATCGTTCTATCGAAGCTCGTGTGACCGAGTTCCTAATCTTTGAAAGTAACGTTCCGACATTAACTTCTTCTCGTATATTTGACATACGTTCTAAAGTGATATTTTTCTTCAAATTTATATTTTTTTCGTAATATGTTATTTTTCGATCACAATATTGTCTTTAGCCTGTGTACATATGAATATTTAATAAAATATAACGATGATTATATTCAAATATTTTCATTCGTATTTATTTTTATATGCATATATTTTTATTTCTTGATCAGATGTATCCTGTTCGATATCTTTGATTTACATATGTAGATGAATTTATTCCAGATTAACATGTAAAATCAATATAATTCTTGTTTATAATGGTTTTCTTTATTTTTCTACATAATTTGTTATGATATTTTATCTTGAATAATTAATAAATCTTAAAATATAGCTAATACGTATAAATAGGCATGGTTAATCAACAAGTAATCCACGCGACTAATGGACCTTGAGCCTTCCTCTGCGGTACGCGTATTTTTATTTTGTTTGCTAATGAAAATCGTGCATATACATTATTTTTCAACTCATTATATTATAGAATATTGTAAAGATTTTAAAAATATTACTTGTTTGATTCTCTTTTATCGTTAAACGTATTCGAACAACATTTCAAACGAAATTCGAAAATGTTTATATTTTGTATAAAAAAAAATCAATTAATAGAAACATATTTAATATAAACAATTCATAATTATAAAAATATCTATATTTATGATAGTTAAACAAATTATCCACATAGAAATGTTTATTAATCTTGCAATTCTTTTTTTTGCATTTAATTATATTATATTAACATATAATTATATAGTCTAAAAATAAATATTTGAAGATATACCAATGAACTTTATTGAAATTGTGTAGTATAAAAAAAAAAAAAATGCAAAAGACACGTCAAATCTATAAAACTTTAATATATCGTTCAATCGAGATAACATATTACCATCGTATGGTTAAAAAATATATATGTAACATTAATTTATAAAGCAATAAGCTCTCTTTTTTCTTTTCTTAATATTTCTTAAAATTAATTTCACAATATTTCAAGTATATATAATAATGAATAAAAATAAACGTTTGTTAAAAGGGAAATAAAATTCTAATTTTAAATCAAAACCAAATATTTTTGTACTTATTCGCAATATAAGCTTTTATTTGTAAATAAATAAAACTGCAGATGAAATGAAATGAAATATTTATAATGAATCGTTTTATAAAATTATTTTTATATTTATTCACATCAATATTTTTGTCAGGATTTTTTGCTTGATTTTAAAAAATTGTTTCTTTTATCATATTTAATCGTAACAATAATAATATATTAATTAATTTTCAAATGAAATGTTATAGGCATGTACACCATGCGCATGCTAGATAATGGTAATAACAACGCTTCTGGTCCAACGGGAGCAGCAGCCTTGTCAGGAGTTCAGACAGCTGGTGGTACAACCTCTTCGGCAACAGGAGTTACGACACTTCCGGGTGTAACGGATGAAAGGATGGATGCATCGAGCGATAGTGCTGTCAGCAGTATGGGCAGCGAACGTGTACCATCCCTTTCGGATGGCGAGTGGATGGAAACTGGATCTAATTCCAGCCATACACAAGCGGATTCTCATTATACTATGGATTATGCTAGGTGATTAAATTATATTGAAAAAAATCGAATTATTTCGATTTTTCGGTTTAATAATAAATCAATATTAAAATAATGAGAAAATATTAAATATGAAATTAATTTAATTCTTTTTAACAAATGTTCAACAAAAAAATATTAAAAATACATAAAAAAAATAATTATCAAATATTGATTCTTTTATGCGATAATATTATTCGTTTTATGTTTAGCAAATACCGCATGTCGTACGATTGTAGCTATTCCGTTTCCGGAAGAAATGCTGGTTCTCCAAGATGTCAAACGGAGCGTACGATGCCTCCGGTTGCTCAGAAAAAGCATCAAATGTTTGCAAAACGATATTTTCAGGAACAAGGAACTGGTTAGTTTTTAAACGCGAGCGATCGAATGTCTCAATATAGTATGTGATAAAGATTTAATGAATTTAAAAATGTATTGTATACGTGGTAGGTTCGCCTCTCGGAGCTACAGCACATCCGACAACTCCAATGAAGTACGAATATGATTCTCATACAGTTGGTGCTGGAGCACCGGGAAATGCTTATTCTGGACCGATCGAGGGTGCAGCTGGACCTCAACCTGAAATAAAATATAGTTGTAGTGTAGATTTTAGTCGGCATCAATCAGGTAAATGCATGATATGCATATAACATTTTATTATTATATTTAATATTAAATAATAATAATCTTTTTTTTTTCTATATTTTTAGGACGTTCAGCTATAGAACATGTTCATCATAATCATACGTATCATTTACCTGCAGAAAGTTCTGGATCTCTTCAGCGTCCAGTTTCTCGTGATAAAAAAGGTAAAGTATTATATATTATAATAAAATATAATAAAATAACAATATAATTATTCATTGTTTTATTTTAGTGCAATATAATTCTTTTTTTTAATTGATTAATATTTTTTTTCTTCAGTACGTAAAAATGATGGTGAAGAGCATCTAACTAGAGATGAGAAAAGAGCAAGAGCATTGAACGTTCCTATTCCGGTGAACGATATTATTAATCTTCCAATGGATGAGTTTAATGAACGTCTTAGTAAATATGATCTCAGTGAAGCTCAATTATCTTTGATACGTGACATTAGAAGACGGGGAAAGAATAAAGTTGCCGCCCAAAATTGTCGCAAGCGTAAACTAGATCAAATTATTAGTCTCGCTGATGAAGTAAAAGAAATGAGGGATCGTAAAATGAGGCTCGTTCGTGAACGAGAATTCATGCTTATAGAAAGACAACGCGTGAAAGATAAATTTAGTCAACTTTATCGTCATGTGTTTCAAGTTGGTATATTTTATTAATTATCTCATTACATATATATATATCATAATATAATTATATTTAATTAATTATGCTCAATCCATGAAAAAAATTTTAAACATTTCTATTATTTAATTTATAGTCTTTGCGCGATCCTGATGGAAATCAATATCATCCGTATGAATATAGTCTTCAACAATCTGCCGATGGAAATGTATTGTTAGTGCCAAGGAATCAGACGAATCCTCATCATCCTCGTTCTACGACAATGGAACCAAAAACGAAACCTGATCCTGAACATAAAGAATGAATTTATCGAAAAATTAAAAACGTTTGATAAGAAAAAAACTCTATTTTCTTCATATACTAATATCGTACTTTTGCAAAAAATAAAGATAAACGCGGTGCTAAGACGAAATATTATTTACGATTTTAAATATTACGAAGAATTTGCGAGGAAAATTCATTGCTTTATTATTCGGGATATTTTGCAACATGTTTAAATAAACAAAGAAATTCATCAAAAATATTTCAAAGACTCACATTGAGTTATATGTTTCTTTACGATTAAGAAAAGAAAATAATCACCAAACGTAAAAAAAATATTGAATGTACATATAATATATAGTATAAATAAACCAATGAATGACAGAAATAGAAAAAAAGTAGACAACATTTAAAATATCTAGATTTAATACTTAAAGTATTAAATTCTACATATACATTTAAATATAAAAAAATATGTATTTATTATTTGGATTAATATAATTATAAGTCGATCTTTTTTCTATAAAAAAAAGTTATATTATAAAATGTTTTAAATGTCACTTTTTTCCTATTCAACTTCAAGGGAACACTATTACAATAGTATAATTAAAATAATTTTTCTGTAATTTTCTTTTATTATTTTATACATACACACAGACACACAATTTTAATTCTGAATACATGTATGTACATGTACGTTTTTTACGCACCGTGATTATATTATATACATAGAGTATAATGCCTTTCTGCAAAAAAAAAAAAAATTGAATGCATTTCGGCGCAGTTATTTCAGTTATAAATATATTATAGTATATTTCATATAACTGATAATGATTCCATGATTATTGAATATAATTTAGAAATTATTAAATGTAATTTTTTATCTCAATGAAATTACTTTCAAAATTATTAACTTGCCAAACTTTATAAATATTTTCATATTTTGATAAAGAAATAAATAAAAAATGTCATAAGTGTGTTATACATTATTCAATATGGAAGAGATAAAATATATTTACATAAATGATGTGAAATGTGAAATAAACATTCAAACAAAACAATTGAACAAAATATTTATATCTTGCAATGATAAAAATCAGGAATTTTTAATGCAAAGTTAATCTGCATTTAAATTATAAATTATATAAAAAAAAACAATTTAAATAATAAAAAATATATGTTAAAGAGACATCGAATAATATATATTATTCTATGAACTGTTTAATGTTCTGTACAGAAAACTGCTCCAAAAATGTTAAATTTCAATCCGTTCAAATGAAATATTAACAATAAATTGTAATATAAAGTGATAAAGATATCTAGTAATTAATATGACTATGTGGATAATTTTAACACAATGTGTTGTATTGCTACAATATTAATAATAGTATTGTTTGAAATACGAACGAAAATATAACAAATATAACATATTTTTATATAATGTAAGGGACGAATAATGTTTAGGTATTTCACATTTGTCTTTGTATGTATATATTAATATTAATATTAATATAATTAGAATAATTTTCTATAAATATTATACATATATAAATATCAGATATATGTATTTATATACATTTCACATATATATATATAAATACATATATATATACAGAATAATAATGAAATATATATTATAAGATTAAAACGAGAAAGATACTGTTTACGACGACAATTTATAATAGTCAAATCTTTATTAATATTTACATACACAATTGTATTTATATTATGGGTGTAGGCTGCCTTTACATACTGTATTTGGCGAGTGGAGATCATTAAGAATATTATTAAGAATTAAAAAAAAAGAATAATTTACAACTATTCTGTTTGCGAATTGTACAAACAAATCAGATTTATACAAATCCTTAATTCCATCTGATCGCATTGTCATTTTATGATCTCCCATGTCATTAAATTTCTATATTGTATAAATAAAGCTGAATAAACCTTTGGGGAAATTACTCTCTACACATTTTAATACAATATATATATGCATGATATTTTTATCCATTTTTTTTTTATTATTTTCAAAAAATTGGCAAATAAAAATAAAACTATCATTGAAATCACTACATTCACATAATAATTATATAATTAATATAATTTTATTTATATAATTAATATAATATAATATATAATAATGATATGTTAAATACAATTTTTATAAAATACTGCATAAGTTATATACCAGTTATATAGCACATAATATATGATATATCTATGCAACATGAGCTTTATAATATTAATAACATTTAATAATGTTAGAAAATATTATAATTGTAATATTGTTATTAATATTAAAATTAACTTAAAATTAATCTTTGAATTTTACAATAAGATTTATATTATTATTTTACACTTTTAACATTTTCTAATGGAATATTTTTAAAAGAATTGTGTTTTAATTTTAACAAACGTAATAATATTATAATATAAATATTAATATATTATTTAATTATATTATATAATAAAAAGATGCAATACAAAAGAAATAAAGACAAAAATAATATAAGCAAATATATAATTTTTTTAAATAAAATCTTTTTATTAAAGAATTATTATATCTTGAACAAATATATTTTGCCATTATTTGCAAAATATAAATATTTTTTATAATACAATATTTATTTTATTTTAAATGCATATTAATTCTTATTTCTATTATTATGTTAATGAAATGTTAATAACCGCTACATAATATTAATTTTTTGCATAATTAATAGTTTAATAATTATTCAAACAAAAGAATCTTAATTACATCATTAATTAATATATTAAAAATATATATACATACTATATATACATGATTCCATTCCATAAAATTGTTAATAATTTTATTAATATTCTTGATCGACATATAATAATATTTTTAATCGACATACATATATACATACAGTTTTTAGCTTTATCCCATATTTATTACTATAAATATCCTTCTGTCAACTATACATATATTTCATAAATATTTATATATATTTACAATAAAAATAATTTCGAAAATTATATATTTTATATCTTTAAATTTAAGCTATATATATTTTATAATAAAATATGTTTTAATATTATTAAATATTTTTCGTTGTTTTATATTATTTTATATTATTCTTTCTAATATGCTATAAATTATATAATAATTTTATAATTAGCAATTTCATACTGCATTTTTCTTATTACATCTAATTTAAGAATATTTTTAATAAAACAATTTCTGAAATTTTATCACATAAATATAAGCTTTTTAATATTACAACAAATAATAAAAATTTTTCAATCTTTATGATAAAAATATTATTTTATAAAATATGCAATGACATTTGTAAAAATGTAATAGAATTAATAAAATATTATTAAAATTTTTAAGATTTCATACATTTTATGAAATTTAATTATCAATAATTTAATTAACTAATAACTATATACATATATTATAAATGTATATTACATATGTATATTATGAAAAATATAAGATATTTGAAACTTATTAAATTTTTGATAAAAATTTAATAACTACTAAAAAGAAACATAATTGATTAATATAATTTAATTAAGTAAATTATTATGTAATAATGTTTTCAATATAATATTATAAATAATAATTAGTAATAATAATAATCGTTGTTATGACAACTATAAATACATGTATAAGTACTTAGAATTAGTTGCTAAGAAACTAATAAAGTATTTATCCATGGCGCCTGAAGAATGGTTGAATTTTATTCAAAATGCTACGAAAACGGCAATAATTCAAGACGGTAAGGTATTTACGAAAATATATTTTAATGTATAATATATTTCAAACTATTGAATTTTTTTTAACGAAAGCTATTTTAAAATTCACTTAGAACTGAAAACTTTACGATATAAAGCTTAACCTTAAAAATGTTTGATCAATATGTAATTATTACTTATTTTTTATTAAAACTGTATTTTTATATTTATCATTGTCAGTGTTATAAATTATTTCTTTTTTCATAATTAAATTATTATACACATATATGCATATATCATTCAATATTAAATGTGTAATATTTGACTTTATAGAATTATTAATATAAATATATGGTATCATAATGTAATTACATTTACATATAATTATATATTTTCATTTGTCTTGTTAATTAATAAAATGTATTTTAATGTATATTATTTTAATGTATATTATATTTAATTATTTTAATGTATATTATATTTTTTAAAATTAAAATATAATTGTGATAATTGTTAATATCCGATAGTTTTTGTTATATAAAACTATTATTAAAACATATTATAAATATTTAATTATGATTAATATTTTTTTTCTGTTATTAGGAAAAAGAAAAGTTCATTTTTTAATGGAAGATGGTAGAGAAATGGTAGAAGAATATCATTTGGAAACTAATGTGTTAATACGAAGAGCATGGAAAGAAAAAGGTAAACTTGGTCAAGATATAGGTTGGAATGTTGAAATTGGAGATCCTGAACCCAAACAAAACAATATTGATATTTGTGGAATTCAAGAAAGTTCAAGTGCTGTATGTGAAGTTTGTTTTGTAAAATTATATTATATATTTTATATTTGATATATATATATATATATATATATATTATATTTTCTAATTTTTTTAAACAAAATATAATTAATAATAATTAATATGCATATATTATATTTTTGTAATAGCCATTTATTACAAGAAGAGTTACAAAGACTTCACTTGAATGGCGAATAAGAAATTTGCCATATCCGCAAAATGTATATTCTGTAACTGCAGAAGATGATGGAACGATAACTATTCGTACTACAAATAAAAAATATTTTAAGAAGATAAGAATTCCAGATTTAGAACGTGCTGGATTAAAACCAGAACAGAATAGAATAACTTTTACACATCAATACAGTACACTAATTATTACGGTATGTCAAATATTTATATTTTCATTACTTTTACATAAATCTTATATTTATCTTTTTGTAGTATAAGAAACCTCCTGCACTTCTGGAATTAGAAAGAAAGGTGTTGAACGAAATATTACAATTAAAAGCAAAAAAAGATGGTGACATACAGTGTCCAACAAGTTAATAAAATTTTTCTTTGTAAAAACTTTTTCCTTTTTTGCTTGCCCACAGTCATATCATAGTTATATTTATAAAATGATTATCATAAAATGAATAATATTTCTCATTAATATCATGTAAGTTAAATATATTATTATATATAATTAAATATTTTATTGAAAATTACAGACACCAATAATTATTGGAAAGTTTATTGAAAAATTTAACCTACACTTTACATATACACTTTATATATATATATATATATATAATAATTAAAAAGAAATTTAAAGTAAGTATTTTATTTAATTTCATTTATATATTTCAATGTTATATATATTATATATATATAATATATATATATATTATATATATTATATGAATAAAAATATATAAAGCAATCAAAAAATAATTTATCCTAAATTAATTATTCATGTAACAATGTTGCGCGCGCGAAAATCGAGAGATCGATCGATCGTTCTGCGTCGTGAGTGCTATCGACTACATTTGTCTGCTGCGTGTGTGTACTGTGTTAGTGATATTGCGTTTCGGTGTTGTGCTTTTAATTTCGCATTATAATATTTAAATAAACGACGAATATGCCGAAATCTATACCTGAAAGGCAAGTATTATTCATTGTTCATTTTTTATCACTTCATTAAGCTCGTTGAAATATTTAAAACTACTTGTTCACTGGTCCTAATCGGAGGTCACATTGTATAGAGGTTATGTTATGCCGACATATCTCATTGTTTTTAATATCTCTTTTCTAAACTATATATTAATATAAGAAATCTGTTTAATCATAGATTAAAAGATTATTTTAGACATTAAGGTTTTTGTATCATGTAATCATAATTAATGATAAATATTTAATATTTCTGAATGTATTTCCTAACGCGGTTTGTATGGCGGCTAACTTATCGGTTGAGAAACGCATTATTCTTTATTTATATCGTATTTCACAGATGGTGCTTTTTTCTTTGAATATAGAAATAGATGTCAAATATTATTTAACTTTGCTTATGCATATTATTTTTCATTATTTTTTATAAAATAAAACTTTGAAAATATTATAAATATTAAATTATTTCGTACGTTATTTAACTTTACCAGAAACGAATTCAAATAAATGTTTACATGGTGGAATTCGTTTTTTCATTAACATCACCTGTTGCATCACGTGTATAGATATGCGTATATGTATACATGCATATTTTCATGCGTGTGCATGCATCGTATATACATATTATATTTCATGTAATGTATATTTTTTATAAATAAATTTGATATGACCCAATTATCGTACTAAATTGAAATTTTGAAAAGATTGAAAAAAGGATTCGAAATATAAAATTTTAACCGCAATATTTATTAATTTTTGAGATAATAATTAATAAAAATTTTTCGATATTAAACATTGAATAATCTATGCGTATAATCTTTCTAATCTATGCGTTCGTGACTGTGTATGCATCAATATGCGACCACCGTTTATCTACTGTTTCTATAAACACATCGTGGCAATCGTCATTCAAAATGTATAACGAGTGAATTAATATTACTATACTTTAGTATCTATCTATAAAGAATTTTCTTCGAACCCGCCGAATGCGAAAATAAAATATAAAACCTTGGATGATCGAAATTACGATGAGCAAATTTAATAATATAATAATTCAGCGATATCATCTTCATAATTATATATTTTAGGTATTTGCCATTACAATGTTTTTGTAGAATAGCAGATAAGTATATTGACGCACATTCCATGGACGTATACGTATAGATAGTATTCAATGTATAGCAATGTAATAATCAATATAAAGATTTTCATTAATTTTTCAGAAACTAATAAATATCTACAGTTAAAATTTTATATTTAGGATCTTCCTAATCCCTCAAATTTTCGGCTCAACATGATAATTGGATTATACCGTATTACAGTCTTTTTTTATATTTTCATTCATTATTATTTTTTATTTCTATCTTATTAGGTGGTTGGAATATAAACCTTATGGTACAGTGATCAGTGGTACAAAAATTCTACCGTTCAAAGTGCCATTGAAAGAGGTGAGTCTTGTAACGAAACGATATAATACATTTAAAATTGGATGTAAGATATACAGTTTTCTCGAGTTTATTTTTTATATAAGAAATTGTTGTTCCCTCAAGTTTATGAATTAATAACATTTTAGAAAATGTAATAAAATTATTGCAATTTTGAAAATTTTTTTTTATTAAAATATTTTTTGAGATTCGATTTATATACGTCTAATGATTTAAGATATCTTTTATCGATTTATTAGCATTAATATTAACTGTTTAAAATAAATATAATTATTTAATTTGTACAAAGACTTAAAGATAAATTGAATAGAATTGTAGATTTAAGATTTTGTTTTTTTGATTTTGTTTCAAAAAATAAAAATTTCAATTTAATTTTAATCCATTGTATTTAATCCAAAAATAAGTTTAGAAAATGATTTGCAAAGTTTTTACGATCTTGTTGTATGGTTAGTATTCTCGGAATCGCGTCACTATTATTTTTCTCTTCTTTCTTTCGTATTAAATCAAAGATCTTCTTCGCGGGGATCATAAGATAAGATCTTATCGAATTCCAGAAATATAGAGGATACAATGCCGGTATACATACGCATTCCGAGATACGGAATCACCATGAAATCGTGCCAATGGTATAGAAACAATTTTTATGCGTTATAAAAATAACGGAATAAGAAAGAAAGATGGACGAGAGTAGTTATCTCGTTAATTTAATATATTATAATATATTACAAGAAATAATTATAAGAAAATTTCTTTCAAATAATTAAAATTGAAATCGAAATTTATTATATCGTAAGACATAACAGATAGAAATGACGTATACGTAACGCGATGTTTGACGAGGTAAAAATCGAATCTCTATCATTGGTATGGCATTGGGAACGAGGAAGGTTTATTGGTGGATGGTCGGAATTCGGTAACGGTAAGATGGGAAAGGAATCTCTGTGAGATCTCGTATCGGTCAAAGCCAAATTGCTGTATTGTTGCATGTTTTGACTCCAACGTAGATATAAACAAGCTTGATGTATGCACTTTCGTCCGATACGCACGGCAATGCTTTTGGGATCGTGAATAGCTCGGCTCGTGATTGTTTGCCTAGTAGCTGAACAAAGTGCGATCGTACGCTCCCATGCTGGTTGCCGCTGTGTGATGTATCGTACTCGTGCTGCGATAGAGCGGCATTCACCCAACTTTCTTCCATTTTGAGGATATATCTATGTGAATCAGTGTGACATTTTTTTTCTTCATTTTTCCAGTTACTATTTCTCTCTCTCTCTTTCTCCTTTCTTTTCCTTTTCAGATTAAATCTTTATACTTAAAATATAGATTCGTAATACGTTATAGAATAAAACTTGAACGAGTGAAGATATATATATATTATGTATGTTAAGAAAAAGAAATATATATATTTTGAATCTCGCGTTCACTCGAGATATGCGATATCGGATAAAGGATAGATTTCGATGGTAAAAACGGACGATTCGATACGTAGGTATAGATAGATCGGCGGAGGGGTATCCCCGGTTTGTTTCGAGTCGTTTAATTTCCGTCTCTACGCGTCTGTCGCGAACCGGTTTTTCTCGTCTATCGGCTTCTCTTGGACAGTTGCAAATAAGTTGGGAACCTTTTCGGGTGGATTGGCCGCTATGCATATAGGCGCATGCATACGCAAAATAGGAGGGTACCCCGACTAATTGATTCTGGCGTCGCGGGCATTACATAAAACAAGTCGAAGCGAGGGCCAGGAATTGGAGTTGGGTTGATTGGGCCCGTTGCGTCGGCCGCGGGGGGCCCACTCGTTAATAGGGCCCTGAAATGCCTGTGCTCGTGGCCCGCGCGCTCTTCTCCTCCTCCTCCTCCTCCTCTGCTCGTGCCCGAGCCCGTGCCACCGCCTCTGCGCCTTTCCACCGCGTGACGGACCGCTTCTTCATCTTCTATAAGAACGTGTAACAAATATCGGCTCACACGAAACGTGATACCGTCTTCGCCGACACGCACTACGCTTTCTACGTTTCTCTTTCTCTTCTTATTCGGACACCGGACGCGATGAATTTAAGCCGATACCCCCTAGTCACATATACATTGTAAAAGATGCGCTTTAAAGTCGATTTTAATTTTGGATTGAATTTCGTACGCCGTGTAATTTGCCGAGGAATCGCCAACTTATATATACGAGCATGTATCGTTTCTCCGCGTTATGCTTAATCCAATCTTCTCTTTGCTCCTCGCATTTTATTCCTTATTTTTTGAAATTGCGCTCGTTCTACGTTCAACGTTAATCATTTTCGTTCCCTAATTCGATATAGGCAACTAGTGCTACTACTTCTCGCATCTTGTTCGATCGCATAGATTTCTATCGTTTATACGTATAAAAGATACCGTTTATGGAGTCGACAATTTTCGAACTAAATTTCCAATAAAAATTTAAATCTTGTAACTTTCATTTTATTTATCGTGAGAAAAGATGCAGCGCGAGAGATAAATGAGCGAAAGATGGAACGATAGACGCATAAATGGTTATAAGCGTGTTACTTGCAGTTTGTCAGCAAAGAAAAATATCATATGTAAAATGTTTTCATCGCTCATGCCGATGTTTATCGCTCGAAAAGTTCTCTTGTCTGTATTTCATAAACCGGGTGTACGTATATTTGTATACGTAGATATTTATTACATGGATCTACTTTCATTCGGTATATTATCGTAATAATATTATAGCGAGAAATGAAATATGAATATAATAACGAGAAAGTGATATTTATAAAAATTTTAATAACAATTCTTACTTTAATCCATCACTGTGAAAATTATTATGAAAATATTTAAATAATTTATTACGTTTCATATGTTATAAATATTCAAGGTTCGTTTTTGTTTGTATTATTATTTCAAAATTGTTTATTAAATATATATCGTAGATTAACAGCGATACAGAATATCCATAAATTTAGAGAATTTTTTCCTTTGGCATAAAAGATGGAATGATTTAAGCGTGGGAAATCGAAGAATAAGATAAGCGTATCGGACCGTATAGTATTCCTTCATTCTTACCATTCCATACAGTTCACCCGAATACCTGAGGCTTTCCCTTGAGATCGTCCTATCACAGTAGGCAAATTCTGCACGTAGAAACAGAATATTAATTTCTGACTGAAGTTCAGGTTAGAATCCAACCGAGAATGGATAGGCTGTCTTCGTGGGTGATATCTGTATTTCAGCCCCTGAAAATCTTCAACATTCAGATGATTATCACGTTAACTTCTCGGTTACGTTCGGGCTAACCACCCTCGTTGTTTTCACGGAGGTAAAAGCCTCTTCTTCGAAAATATGAATCGAAATTTCGTATATTTTGAAATTTTTATACATCGTGACGTGACGATTCGCCGCATTTTACTATTTTCCATTATTTTCTTCTTTTTATTTTTCTCTTGTAATTTATATTACGCGCAATATAATAAATTACAATTACCAAGTTTATTGTATATAGCATATATTTTATCGATGTAAATTAATATTTTATTTTCTTGTAAATAATTTTGTAACGTTTAATATCTCGGTATTATATCTCCGTCAATATTTACGATGCAAATTTTTATTTCAAAGACGTTCACACGCGCGATGATTCGTTCGATTAATAATACAAGCTGTAATAATTCATAAGGTTTTTTTTTTTTTTTTTAATATTTTGCGATTTACTCATGGCCGAACGATCTTCCAACACGTAAAAATCGAAGAAACGTTAAAATCTTCGAAATTACGCGTCGAAGACATCGAATTAATTTGTCAGGCATATCGAAACCATCATTCATCGCTGCCATATATGATATTTTGCTAACGCGTGTCGCACACCACTGCAAATATTTTTTCGGATATGATTTATGAACAAGTCCCTGACAAACTTCATAGTGAAAAATATATTCGTGTCATGGTCCAGACTTTGGCTTTCGTTTCATTTTTCTTTTTTTTTTTTTTATTTTTTTCCAGCAAAATGTTAAGTAACCGACTTCGATGATCGCTTTGTCCGTTTATCACTAATAATAAACAACGATATCGTAATTTGTCGTAAATGTTAATCTCACGGATAAGGGATTTCATTCGTAGATGACTCGTAGATTTGCGTAATTTTTAACAACTTATTCGAAATCTGTCCTAAACTAATACAAGCATAGACGTAATCAATCAACGAACCCAATGTAATCGGGAAAAATTCAATTTTTCCGATATAAAATCTTCGAGAATTTTCCTTTAAAAACTTTTTTAATTTTACATCGAATATAAAAATGAAGAGAAAGAGAGAGGGAGGACGTTTTCGACAAAACGAATCGCTTCTTTTTCCGTTTCTATATATCCAAGCTACTCGAAAGCAACTCGACAAATTGATTTCTCCTAATATGTCCCTTTCGTTGAACGCTAAAGAAAGCGGGGTTATTTACCACAAATATATTTACCCATTTCGAAAGTGGTTTATCCGTTTACGTAGGATACGCATATTTATCAATTCTCAAGAGTTCTCGATAGTTTTATATTGGTTGGACAAATTTATTAGCTCGTGGACCGTTGTCCTATGTTATTAACGATGCTAAGTGTTTGTTTAACACTCGATGCGGAACAGAGAGGGCTCCTCGTGCAATTTCCCATCTTCCCATAGTGTCGAGGAGGGATCTCGCGAAAGGGATGAGCGCGAAGAGGGGGCGAGAGAGAGAGAGAGAGAGAGAGAGATTGTAATTTATGCCGAAGTTAGCGAGCAACTTCGATGACTTTGTAAAATATTACCGATCCTCGTTTCGGAGATCTTATCTGGCTCCGACACCGCGCTCCGTTTCGTCGGAACGCCTTCTCTTCTTCTTCTTCTTCTTCTTCTTCGTCGTCGTCTTCTTCTTCTTCCTATTCCTCTTCTTCCAGCAGGCTGGCGCCTGTAAGGGGGTCGTGCGTCACGTCGAGAAACCCACTGTGCTACAACGATTTTGCTCTCCAAGTTCCAACGATCGACACCGAGGGAACTATATAAACATGTCATTTGTCGATAGAACTTACATGCCTCCTCTCTAAGACCTCTCGCGAATCTCTTTACTTTTAATAGGTAAGGAAAAGAGAAGAAGAAAGTTTTGTTTTTTTCTTCTTCCCTATACTTACGGATACATCGCTTTCGATTTATTCGGATCTCGTATTATAATTCCGTAGGAAGATAAATAAAAAGATAAAAGGGAGAGGATGGAGGAGAAAAGTTTTCGTCGCATGGCGTTCTCAGGTGTGGGTGCCGAAGGGGGTGGTCGAAAGATGGGGGGAATTTGGATGGGATGGGAAGCGAGAGGACACTTTTGTTTCGTACTTTAGTGTCACGTTGTCCCATCCATCGCGTTTCATCAGATATGGTGGTAGCTGGGCCACAGCCTATCTTTGCTAGATGAGATGGCGAGTGTCCATCTCGACGAGGCCCTCACTTTCCGGGAAGGCTGGGGAGTAAAGGAGATCTCGCAGTAGCCAGCCTTATCTTCCCGTCCAATCGTGTTTCGCCGTTTCTCTTATTTTGCGAGCCTTCGTTACGGCCCAGGTACTACGTATCTACTTACTACCGTATGTGGCCGCGCGCAACCGATTCTCCCACGTTCGCTCTTCGACCAAAATCATCGCGAAACCGTTACCTGGAATTCATTTTCTAAATGCCCCGTTTCGTCATATTTCTATACGTGACTAGATTTTCGAATCGTCGACCACAAGAGTTCGAAACTTGTGGAGAAACTCGGGAAACTCGGCGTTTCTCGATCCTATATTTATACATATATGTATGTATATATATATATATATATAAATTTGTGTCCGAGGGGAATAAGGCTTATGGAGTATCGCTTGGACACATCTCAACAACTTTGTCCTTTTAACGTCAATGTCTTATGACGTACGTAAAAACCATTCCAAAAGAAAATGGCGAGCGACATTCATTTAAACAATGCGTTCAATCGTTAAGGAAAACGTAATGACCGCGATACGTATATACAGAGGAGACCCCCTTTAATACAAAAGGCATCGAGTAATGGCTTACAAACGTTCCCGTAGAAGAAGTTCTCGCGGAACGACCACGATCGTTCAGAGGCAATAGCGTCACTTTTCTTTTATCCATCGAGTCTCCACCTCTATCAGGTTCGGCCTTCCTTATATCCTCTCCATTACTGTATATCCGTTTCAATAGCGGTAGTATTCCGACGATAATCCGGAGCGAGAGAGGAACGATCCGTTGGAACGAACAAAGACGAGAGAGAATGGGGGGGAAGAAAAGAAGCATTCGTGAATTCGGTGGTAGTTTGGATGCCTCCGAGAGAGAGAGAGAGAGAGAGAGAGAGAGAGAGAGACCACTACTGGCTTTATACTCGTGCTACATAAATTTCTTTTGAATGGGGAGAGCGTATGAGCCGCGGCGCCCACCCTCGTCCTATCCTACCTGCTTCTTCTCCTCTTCTCCCTTCTTCCACCGTCTTCCACCGTCTCCCCTCGTCGCTATTTTTTCCTCCATCTTTCGTCTATTCTTTTCGTGCAAAAATCTCAGCGACCACGCGCGAACAAATTGGCAAATTTATAGTTGGCTTCCCTTCGTTCCCGATTCGTTCCAAGGGAGAGGGAAGCGTAAATCGTCGGCGGCTCGTATCGAGAGAAAATTTAACGGGGCGTAGGATCGGTGGACGAACGATCGGAACGAGTGGAATGGATTTGCGGTCGCAGCCGCAAAAATGAACTTCTTGGCAATGCGATGGAATGGGACGCAGCGGCGTAAGGGATGACAGGAGTGGGCGTAGATTTGGGAGGTGATTGGTGCTGTGCCACGAGCGCGAAAGCCGCCACTTAAGACGGAGAGAAACTTTTTACAAAGGCTGGGAGGAAAAGGCTGACGAGGCGGAGTCGTCGGGCCAGGAAACAAACATTTGTTTAAACGATCCCGACAAGTCACGGTCGTAAATACCTGCGAGTCGTTAATCTTGTTTTTGGTCGTGCCGCTTGTTCGTTAATAATGTATAATGTATTCTCACCCCCGTAGCTAAAACAATCAACGGTGGAAGAGAGAATGGTCGGTGAAAGGCAAGGCCGAGAAAATAACGCCTGTGAGTGTAATACGGATTAGGGGTATAGATTATAGGTTATCGGATTCGTCCCGTTGTCGGTGAAATTGATTCTTTGCTCGCTCTTGAATTTATGATTCGGTCAGCTGCTTGGCCATCGATAATAAATTTCCTCTTCTTCGTAATGTCGTAATTCATTTGCGGGACGGAATTCGAAACGTCGACTCGAGGAAATTTGTATAACGTATTTCGTGGAGAAAAGACTGGCATAATTCTCGCCTTTACTACACACTTGTACCGTAAAATTTTCTTTCGTTCGTCGACGAAAGAAAAAACGAAAGAAAGAATCATTCCTTTTGTTTTCGATATTTTTGCCGTTCGAGACAAAATGGAATCGGAGAAAAAGGAAGGAAGGAAGAAAGAAAGAAAGAAAGAAAGAGAGAAAGAAAGAATGAAACGATAATCTTCGAGCACGAGTTTAAGTTTGTCGGTCGCTTGCCATTCGTCGTAGGTATGTGCGAGCGTGTTTAGTGGAGGGAAAGGGCAGGTGAGACACAAACGGAAACAAATTCGAGGAACAAATTCGTAAGACGGCGAACGTGAAGGATCGCGAACCTTGGCTAGTTTGTCGGGGGGAGGGAGAGGAGAAGGGAAGAGACCCCCCGAAGCGTATGGACCGCCCCGAAAATATTTTTAATTTTATTACAGCCTGTAATATGGAAATTCTACGGTCGCAGTTATCAGGTGTGAATTGAATTATAGCGATTGCCGACGTGGTCCTATTATTTATGTCCAACCAGAAACACGTTCTTGTGCCGCGAGCTTTCACGATGCCTGGTGATAGAGGGGACGCACGATGTCTAATGCCATGTCTATAAAACTCCGCCTCGAGAGTCGATACTAATTCGTTACCCACGTAACACGGAATAGCGAAAGTAGTATACCGTATCGGGATTTACAAGGCCTGTTATTAATCTCCTTAAACGCTCGTCCTATCTTTCCTTTACGATGGAAATCTAATAAAAATAACCGCGCGATATATATTAAATTTCAAAAGAGCTACGACGGGACATTCTTTTTTTTTCCTTTGGAAAATTCTTTTCGAAAGATACTCCATTCTGGACTGCTTATTTTCATATTTCAACGATTTTCCATAAGATACGCCACGTAGTATATTTTAATTGTCAGCTTATCATCGAGGCGGGATCTATCGAAAGGAACGGAGGAAAGATCGGAGAACAATACGGAAAGTCCTTTTTTAAAGATCTCCCACAGCTACCGATACCATTATTGCTCGGCCACGATCGTAGAATTCGAAAGAACTTTTCTATTTTTTTTTTCCTTTTCTTTTTCTTTCTTTTTTTTTTAATCTCGCCGACGGAGAAACGTCTCTCACAACTTTCCAAAAAACGTTATAAAATATGTGAATATTCGAACGCCGATACTTGAAAAAAGCGTATGCTATATTTTAAATTTGATCGTATACGCGAATAACACGGTTTGAGAATTAGGCAGGCAACACGGGTGGTGGTGAATCAATTTTCAACAGGCCCTCGTAAAGTCGTTCCATTTCCGAAAAATTATACCTACTGTGCAAACGATAGGAAAGATTAATGATCCCACCTTTCATTTTTTATCCGACTTGGATGGATCGTTTTGATTTATGCTAAACCGAACCACGCGGTAACGTTTATGCTTTTCATAGAAATTTTATTAAAATCGTTGCTTTCGATACGGTATCGTTTTGATTTATGCCGAATCCCGATATATTCCACTCGTGATTTTATTACTAATTATGTTTCTCTGCGTATAGATAGCGAGCAATTTGATATCGCCTATACCGATAACAATCTTGTACGCGTAATTCATACGTATGTATATCGCGTTAATCTTTGATCTTTATCGATCCCCTTTAACCATTTTTGAAACCATCTTTGGGTTCCTCCTGGAACCACGAAGCGTTAAAACCGTTCATTTCGAATGAATACGAAAGACGTTATAATCGGTGGAAATGATTCAAGAATTTGATAGCAACTGCTACTTCCGACACGTTCCTTTGTTGTACATGTCTCCTCTCCCCAGTTAAGGTGACCCATTTTAAATCGCCTCGAATCTTCTGCCAAACGAGGAAGTAAGTGGATACAGATAACGTCGAGCATATATCAGTTGGCGGCAGCCATATACCAGTCTATATGGCGTTTCTCTATGATTCTATACAGCGGGAGTATAACCGTTGGCCGCACTCGTGCAACGAAAATGTTCTCCTCCATGCGCTCTCCCTCTCCTCTCGAGGAGTTTGCTCCTTGTCCATAAGAGAATTTAACGGAGAATCGTCTGAAACCGTTTTCCGCAAAAAGGAGCATCGTTTCATTCGATCCGATTTAATGTTTCCCGATCGAGATACTTTTACAACATCGGCCGATTCTTATCGATTCTTCGAATACAAACTTTTTAAAATTAAAGATGGAAATTTTCTTCGATTTATTTTACTCGACTGTGCTCCACTATTTTCTTCTTCTTCAATTTGATTAATATGATTATATTTGATTTATTCGGTTTAATAGATACGTTAAATAAATTACGAATAACATTTACGTGGAATGGGAATATAAATCTAAAGTAGTCGTTAATCACGCTTGACGAGTACTGGAAAACTTTACGATCCAGAAAAAGTGATGGTAACCTAGTAACGCGTAAATACAACGTTAACGTTCTGCTTTTTTACGAGGTCGTTTGTAATATCGTTTGAAGATATTATTTCTATCCGTACCAAAGGTATAAATAAACCGATGACGTTACATCGGTATCCTCCGTGGTTAATTCCGTGGTTTCACCAAATCTTTTGGTGAAATTGTCGATTTTGAATAAGAGGGGAGGGAGAAGTTTGGAAATGCAGCCTACTTACGACTCGAGTCGAAGGCATGAAAGCGCATGCTTCTACGCCCACGTGGTTTTCCTTTCGAAAACGCTTCTTGTCGCGCTCGTTCAATTTATCCGAAACGACGATCACCTTTTTCATCATCTAGTCGAAATGGAAAAATAATCGCTGTTCGTCGATTTTATCGCGACGAAGTGGAATGTATATCGACAAATTAAAGGAAAAGGGGGGGAAAGTAGGAAAACTGGGACGATGCGCTCGCGAAAAGATTTTACACGAGCGGGACGGACGGACGGACCGCCACGAAGGTTCACAATGGAGGTACAGCTCGTAGCTCGATAATCCTGATTTAGTCGCGGTCGTATATTAGGCTAAGGATCGTGAAATTGAATGGTGGAATCAGCGGAGAAGACCGATCCTGCTTTCGACTGGAGGAAGCTCGGCTATACCGTGCGAAAAATAAACTACCGTTGACGTAGCCAGGGTTAGTAAATTTTACAGGTGGGCAGCAACCCACAGCTTCGATTCCTGCTTTCTTCCATTCGCCTCTTCCATTCATTCGTTCCTTCTTCCTATTTTCACTGCTCTTTTCGCGATCAATTTCATTTCGAATTCCAAATTCCTCCTCTTTTTTTTCTCTTATCCTACTAGATAACGTCGTAATTATTTTCGGTGAAATTGAATATACGAGAGTATATATTGGATCTCGGTTCTCGATGAACGGTGTAGTATAAATTAAAAACAATTTACGAGTAAACGAATATATATATATATACGTATAGTTATTTGCACAGTTGTCAATCTGCGATGGGATCGTATGTCGATAAGCGAGGCTGAGTGGAGTAATTGGAACGGCGCTACCATTAAGATATAAGAAAGTCCCACACCTAGTCAACGATAGATTATTATGGTTGGATAGGAAAGTTATACCACAAGCCCGTTATTAATAAGACCGATACTCATTCCGCACTCATCCGTAGATACCATCTCCCCGCCCAGTCAATCGGATCGCGTAGTCTAAACCCGTAATTACCATTAGCCCACCCATAGAGCGAGTGCGATGCTACGAGCGGGCCGATCAAACTTTCAATTTACGTATTCTTAGGTATACGCTGTTCGAACTACGTCGAATAAAACGCGTCTTTCTTCGATAAAAGTTTCCTATCAGATACGTCGGTTAGATCAAAGAAAAATATATATTTGTATTATCAATTAACTCAATTATATAAACGAAATAAGAAAAATGAAATAAGAAAATAGATGTGTGTATATATGTACATATATGGTTTAATCTATAAATTAAATATATTGTTGTTTCTGAACTCATCGTTCGAGGAACGTGTAAGTTTCTTTTACGATTATTTCTGATATTCGTGAGATATCGGATAATCGATCGCAACGAAAGTTAAATGCACTTCGCGAAAGATAATAAGTTGGAGTAAGTAAATATTCTCTTATTCGTTTCGGTTTTGAATTTTATTAATTATTAAAAGATGGAAAGTGACTCGCATTTTATCTTATCGTATAGGATAAAATATATAGGATACGGGTTATTATAACGGGTTATCGAATATTCGTACGCGTGTGATACCGGTATATCCGAATATATTCGCTTCGGGCATAAAGATATAATTCTCTGTGTCACTATTAATTACGTCACGTACGCTTTTTTTTTTCCGGATAATTCATCGAATCTGTCCTTTTTCTTTTTTTGTTTCAGGCAGTGAGTAACAATTTAGAACCGGAGAAACGGTAAGTAGATTAGCGATTATATTGGCTCATGGATTTCATTAACGATTTTATTTACGAAAAACATCACGAAGTTCGAGAAGTTCGAATTTATACGGTCACTCTGTTTCATCTTGGTCGCGATATATATAAATCTGTCGAAGCACGCGAGGTGTTCGTTAATGGCTTTTAAATCGATTTTTTTAACGTTCCCTTTTTCTTTCTTTTTTTCGAAACTAGGGAGAACTTCGAGATAGTTGTTTATTTATGAGAAATAAACTCGTTCGTACTATCGTCCCGAGGGAACATCTGGTGCGAGCCTTTCGAGAATTTGATATATCGAAAGGAATGGTAAAACTATTTGGGCCGACACCCCCGTTTAATTCCGGGCCCCTTTTGCCTCGGACCCCAGATTCTTTTTTCCCCTAATATATCATCGAGTCGTCCAGGTCGCGGCTTTGAAAAAAAGATTCTTCGCTAACACGGAGCAACGCGACAGTCGGCGGATTCGTTATATTCTCTCCCTCCCCTTCCTCCCTTCTTTACAAATGAAGTCGTCTTTCCGCGATACGAATCGAGTATTTATTACGAGTGACCGATAAATTCGAAATTATCATCGCGTTTCCACGCTCGTCACCTTCTAATTCGATTTCGCGTATCGTTACAGGTTTACAACTTCGGTACTGCTTCAAGCGTTTCCACGTTTAAAGTGTATTATCGATTTGACAAACACGAGTCGCTACTATGACGAAAAGGTAAGATAAGTCCAGATATTTGCAAAGTTACAAAAAAGAAAAAAGAATGGAAAAAAGTCGAGAGATATCTCATCTTCTTTTTGCTTGCTTGCTTGCTCGCGAACGATCCCTAACTGCATTCCTTGATCGAGCAGATATTCGAGAACGTGGCTCCTTTACACGATCCTCGCGTATCTTTCTTAATCTATCATCTCTCTCTCTCTCTCTTTCTCTCGTTCGTTCGTTTCCCTTCTCTTTCACGAAAGCCCTATATTACGTCTGTGTCGGTTTAGACTTTATTTGGCATTTAAAATTAGTCGAGTCCGTCCAATTTGTAATAGCATAGGAAAAAAAGAAAAGAAAAGGAAGGGACGACTATGATGAAGACTAATGAACTTTTTATTAGATTTTTGGAATAACTGATTGCTCGATCTTGGTGATCTTCGACGTCTTATGTACCGAAGGATTCAAGACCGATCAATTTATATCGATAAGTCGAAGATTTTATTCTATTTTATTCTTTATCTTTTTTTTTTTTTTTTTTTTTCTCTCTTTGTCCCCTCCATGTCACAGCAATTTGCTACGCGAAGAGGACTAACTAAGATCTCGGATAGGAAATATTTGAGAAATACTAGAACGGTTTTGAAGATCAATGGTGCCGCAGGGTATATATGTAATTAACACGAAGATCTTTCGGTGTCTCCCTCGCCTAATTAGAGCGTATTATACATAATTGGTATCCTTAGTGGAACCCTTCATTCTTTTTGGAACCCTCTAGTTTCGTTTCAAGAAAAAACAATTAACTACTTTCCAATATTATTTTGTTACAGGAATTCATAAATTCTGGTGTTAAATATGAAAAAATTATGGTTCGTGGGCGGGAAGTTCCCTCCATGGATGTAGTAAACAGGTAAGTGTTTTCAAATTTTTCTTCGAGTGTACATCTTATACGTGTTTGGTTACTTATTTATGTAAATTAACGATGTCTCTTTGTACGTATTATACGATTTTTTATTAATAAAATTGCAAGGATTATTAATCGTTTTTTAAAAATGATGCCAAGGATATTTAAGAAATTTCGCACAAATTTTAAAACACATTTATATGTAAAAAAAGAAAAAAAGAAAAAAAGAAAAAAAAAGAAACTTGAAATCGTGTAACTAACCGTAACGTCGTAAGCTATCGCCACGACTTCGTCCTCAAATTCCTTCTCTCGCAGTAGGTCAGAGAACGAACTCCGGAACTATGGAGTTTTTCAACTTTTTTTCGATCGTTTGTTCGAACCGTGCAAAACGTCCGACTCAATTTGTATAATTCGAGGATAAAATGGTGATTCTCATCGTCCGTTAATAGCTAAGAAGAATGCGAATAGCCCACGTGATCGCCTCTTGGAAACTTAATTTTTTTTTTTCTTCTCCTTCTTCTTCGTTTCTTCAATCGAGATCTGTCCACTTTCTACTTTAATTGTTGTATCCGCGTAAGGATGCTTTATATTCAATTCGATTGTCGCGAATTAAACAATCGTAACAAATTGTATAGATATTACAAATAAAGATGTTACTTGATATTCCAAACGTCTTTCCAAACGAATTACGAATAGGGATTTCAAGTTATGGAATGGAGCGTAAAGATTTTTTTTTTATCATAGTATCTTTTTATTTTTCAATACTTAAAACGAAAGCAACAAGGAAATATCGTTCGTCTCCTTTCGATCACCTATTTAAAATTGGCCAATGGTTGGTTTAATTTATCTATACATTAGTAGAATTTAATTCAAAGATTGATTATTGTAACGAGATATACCTAACAAATATCGAGTTGCACGGTATTCACTGCCATGTTGACAATACACACGCGGACTCGGGTTCCTTAAACGCGTTCGAATCGTGTTCCGCGAGGATTCGAGACAAGTCCGCTACAATGCACACGCGTCGTACGACAATACGCGTGGGTGTTGACGCTTCGGCAACGACGTCTTTATTTGTCGAGACATCGAACACACGTGTTCTCTGCCTTGTATTGCGAGACAATGCTCATATATTCTACGGATACGGAGAAATACTTGAGTACCGCGTATGGAAAGAGATCGGACTTTCGATAAATCGCGATCAACTTTCCATTTCACCGTATTAAACAATTTCGGTTGGAAAGGTAAATTAGTCGAAGAGATGGAAAAAAAAAAACCAAACGTACGATTTTTATTGTATTTAATTTTTATTCAAATCGTCTTTTTTAACTCGTTGTACCCAATTACAATATGTTTACTTGAAAGAGTTTTCTTAGAGTTCCACTAAAAATTTGGACAATTGGTATTTCGTTGGCCGAAATTATTCTCTCTCTTTTTTCTTTTTTTACGTTATCGATTATCAAAATGGTTTCTTTCTCGAAAGATCTCTCGCGATCTCGCGATCTCGGAGACGAAGCGAGATATTCAAATATTTTGACACGCGCCCTGTCCGTCGTACGAGAAAGGAAACGTCGCGATTGTGTTGGCACAGAGATGGAGAAGAAAGCGTTTTAGGAAGCGATTGTGGGTGGTAAAAGATGTTTTACGTTCTCTCATATGCATAATACGGACGTGTGCGTGTCGCTTGATACTTCCGGTGCCGTTAATTCGACCCATGGACCCAACCAACAGACGTTGCCGGGTGTCCTTCTCCAAATTCTCTTTGCCTTTCTTTGTTTTCTCCATCCTCGGGAGGATTGGCAAAATGAAGAGAAACGTGTCTCGCCACGCTTCGGACCACCCGGATGGATCGTTTAATTACGTAAATTCCGTCTTCCTTGCCTTCGCTTTTCATTTTTTTTAGTATCGCGCGTGTTGCAATCACTGTTTCGTAAAAAATATATATACATATATATATATGCATATGTATATGTATATATATCAGCTGTGTGTGGTAAACGATAAGTCTCGCGTTTCGTTTAAAATATTGAACCAAATTTTAAATATCAATTTTGACAACGTTTCCCGATATCGAGGAATGTAATCTTGATAAGTGATAAGCAACAATGTAAAGAATATTTGCAATATATTTTTTTACACATCAATCACTTCACTTGTTGAAAAAACACATTTTTCATTAAATATATTATGTTTATCATTCGGACGATTACGAACATTTATGAATCAAATCATTATCTTTATCATGGAGAATTTTTATTTTTTTTTATTTCTTTTTTTTTATTATTATTATTTTTTTTTCTTTTTAACTCTACGATTTATTTCATTTAGATATTTTATATTGAGAAAGCTGCAAAAATTTGATTCGTGAGTATAAAAGTCCTCTTCGACGTTAGGTATTATAAAAATAATGCATTTTATATATTTTATATATAAATGTTCATGTTCATGTTCATGATGGTATAATTAAAATTTAGTTTCGGGAATTCCACCTCATCATCGTTGCGCTCTCACATCTGAAAATGAAAGAAGAAGAAGAAGAAGAAGAAGAAGAGAGTATTAGCTTTTTTTTTTTTTTTTTTTTTAATACGTATCGATTTAATTTAATTTAAACGATTACCCTTAAACATTTGCCGCAAGGCGTCATTCTAGTCATTCGAGGTGGTATTTGTGCTCTGGGCACTGTTGGGAATCGCGGTGATCTTCCGCGGTGCAATCTGTAAGTTCTTTCGATAGCGACTGGTGGGGGGCGTAAGGGGGTCGAGGTAGGGATCCTTGGCGGAGCTGCTCGGTATTGTGCAAAAGCCTGCGCTAAAAGTTCTCCTAGTTGGGGAAATTGATATCGGTGTAAAAAATTCTTGCGATAATTTTTATAAAGAGAAGAGAGAGGAGAAGAGAAACTTGCCGGATATGTCCGATTCGTCTATTTCTGTCTCGTCCATATCCTCGTATTCGCTTATCGTCTCGACTACGGAACAATAGTAATCGTCCCTGTTATCGATGCTCGTGTTGAATAAATGAATCGTAAGTCGAACTTACAATCCAAACGATGAGACGCTATAGCTACTCCCATTGTTAGATCGGGCCGCTCTCTCAGGATTCTGAGCGGCGCGCTTGGTGGAATTTCGCGGGTTAAATCCGACAAGGGGGTTCTGGGCGGTGTTCTTAGAGGTGTTCTTGGAGGTGTTCTTGGAGGGGTTCTTGGAGTTCGGGGGTTTGAATTGTGGAAACAATGAGGCGAGCAAAATTCACCAGAGGATTGAATGCTTTCGTCCAAGGGTGTTTGCCATGTTTCTTGCAAGATTGATGATCTTCGTCCATGTACAGATCATATAGAAAATTAAATAAATATCTTTTTATTTATTTATTTATTTACTCGCTTATTATAAATCCTATTTTCTCTAATGTAATTCAATGTAATTAATTTTCCGCACAACTGCATTCAATTCGGTATGTTCGTTTTCATTTCATCCATTTATTTTATTTTTCCCGTTTTTATTTTTCTTAATTATATATGAACGGGTTGATATATTATTTTTCGAGGAAAATAACCAAAATATATAACCCGTGGAACGAACGCGAGATGTAGTATCGCGTTAAAAATTAAAAATTGCATAGAGAATTTTAATTTCAATCGTTTCATTTTTATACGTGTAATTATTACGTGTTATATTTGTATAGATATCTATGTATTTATATTTACGTTTAATGAATACGTTTAGGTTACGTACGGATCAGATTCAGATTCCGGGCATCCTCTTTTATGATGATGACAATTACACATGGTCTAATAGACTGTGCAGTGGATTATAAATCTAAGACATTTAATTTTGAATTTATCATCAAAATATAATTATTTTATATAAGATAATTTAAAACATTCACATTTTGACAAGTATAATGTCACTTTTAACTATCACATTTTTTTTTCACCAGCCGCCTAGTTCACTTTAGCTCATTTTCAAATTTAATAATTCTTTTATTCGCACCAATGAAATCGATTTTTAATGTCAACCCATTTTACCGATCTCTTCGAATATCGTATCTATTCATTTTTTTCCGTTTAAAACGTTCGTAATAAACGAATTTGATTGGTTAATTTTACATTACCAACTATTTTGCAATAATTTTTCGACAAATTATCTCGAGACAATTTCATTTTATTACAATTACGAGTGAATTTTTTTCATTCATACGTTAATTCATTTTATAGGAAAATATATTTTTATACGTGTGTACGTGTATATATAATATGTATATAATTCATAGGTGACAAAAGTGATTTAACGCGCGATTTTAGATTTATTTTTATGCGTGCACGATATACACGCGCGCATAAGACCGCACACCGAGTCATATTCGAATCATCTTCCCTTTTGCTCGATCGCGCTACCATAAATGTCTTTTCCGCAGTTTCACGAGCATCTTCTTATTACGGTTCACCTCCGCGATGCGTAATATCTCTGAAGTTTTGCCGATTTTATGCAGACCGAATATCAGGAATATCGGTGGTCGCCACCTTCTTTTCGATGCTTTCGGTGTTCGAGTTTATCGTGCAAAGGCTTCTTTATACGAATGAGAAAAAATACGTGTACATATTCTTTCAAATTCCAAAACGTATACACGAAATAAAAGCAAAAATTCCTTTGGAAAAATTTATCGCGCTATATATAATATAAGTATTTTATTTTGTTTTCGACCGAACCGTGTTTTCTTCTTCTTTTTGCGTGTTCTTTATTTTAAACTTTCCAATTTGACATTTTTTTCGACAAACGTGAAAAAACAGAAATGGGTTGAACAACGATGATCGATTTCGATGGTTCGATTCTTAGAACGAATCCATAAATTCGAAGCGAGTGCGAAACGCCTTGTCCGCGGACATCTCTCCACATCCATGTCGAATTTGTAATTCAAATTCCAAGTCAAATTAATTTAACGCTCGTCACACGTACATTTTTCACATACCATCGACGCCGCGCCGCGCCGCGCCGCGCGGGCGTCTTCTTCTTCGTCAACCATTTTTCCATATTTTATTCTCAGAAGGCATATTCTTTTCTGATAAATAAATCTTCAAAATGATACGCAAGATAGGTATTTATAATTTTTCTTAAAAATTGTACGTTATTACAATCTTAAGAAACATCTTTTGATTCGATACGAGAAATATAACGGATGCGATTACGTAGAATTTAAAATCAATAGTCAACGTGACGTAGACAAAAAGAAGCTATATCGAATTATATTTCTCGTTAATTATTATTCTTTATTCGTTCGCTTGCGCTTGCCTTTTACAAAAAAAATAAATAAATATTTCGTAACGAGCGTACATACGCGATAAGACGAAATTATACTTCGTAATCTATCGATATGGAGGAAATGGTGTAAAGCGATTGGTATTAACGGTGAAGTTACTATTCGTAATCGCGTTAGTCTGATCGGTGGTTATATAGGGAGTCTGGGTCGAAGAAGGTGAAAGGGAGCAGAGCCGCTAAAACGGCCCTATTAAATCTCTATAGAGCAACACTATTGGGCTACCCTATTCTCACACAATGACGAGTAATAACTTTTCGTGGAACCGAGCTCATCTTAAACGTATTTGAGAGGAGAAATCGAAACGATTTCACGCTTATCGGAACAGTTTTCGTTCCTTTTGTTGGTGAATCTATTAATAAAAGTTAGATCGAATGGTTGTAAGATGAAATAAGGTTTCGAACAGCGTTTTTTTGCTCTTTCGTTTAAAATTTCTATTTGCGAGCGGAGAGATCGAAGAATTATCTTTATTTATGCTAAACGCGTGTATAAAATTAAGCAGCCGCGTAGATGTTTCATACGGATAATTTTAATGGCAAATACTTTCACCGTTAACGTCGTTTTATACGATTTATCCAGCAATATTACGAACGAGTAAAGCCAATTTAAGATACCATTTAATCGAAGAAGCAAACGTTTCAACATAAACGTCGTAACTGAAATGCAAGCGTGCGTAATAGCGAGATGAGGAATTAAAGTGGTATTAATATCAGAGTGGAGGGAGCAGAAGCAAAACCGAGCTCTCTCTCTCCCAACTTGTTTGGCGCGTTTGGAATGTTTCTGGAATCTCGACGGAATGCAAAAGGGGAATGAACACCTTGCGATAATTTATCGACTAGTCCAAGTAGGCATAATCCGTTAATAAGACCTCCCTTTTTCCTTCTGTCTTCTTTTTCTTCTTCTTCTTCTTCTTCTTTTTTTCTCTTCTGCTTTTGAACGGAGAAGAAGAAGAAGAAGAAGAAGAAGGGATGCCCGACTCCGCCCAATCAATTATCACCACTGGTATCCCATTTTCGAATCTGCCAAGCTTTACCGAGTTTTTCTCATCTCTTCTCGTATTCTTCGTATATTTTCTATCCTCTTCGTTCGTAAACGATTACGTTATTTAAACGTTATCGTTAATAAAATAAAATTTTCATACGAAACGTTTATATACGATTACGATGAAATTCGATTAAGGGGGATATTTATTTCGCTGGTGGTGAATTGAATTTCGATGATAATAACGTACGCGTAAATAGATATTTTTCCATTTCCATCGATGTTTTCTCGACACGCGAATTGTCACTCTTAGGTAGGTATATTTGCCGCAATTCAGGCTGTGTAACATTCACGTTCTTAAGCTTCATTACCATATTCCTTCGTTTGCTACAGAGTCCCTGCATGCCTATTACGCAGTTATTACACTGTCATTTCTCGAGACCGGTTACCATATCTGAATATTTATTTAGCTGATTATTTTTTTTTTTTATCGAGTCCATGGAAATTCGATCGCTATCTTCGGTTATCCTGAAAAATTATCAACAGCATGAAAGTAAAGGGAAGGACGCCGCTCGCTTTGCCCCCTTCTCCGTCTTTTTATTACTCTATGCACGAGAAACATGCGCAGACTCGTATGAAATTTTCCCCTTATCATGCTACGTTACAATTTACGAGAAGTAAATCAATCAAAATTGCGGGGACAATGATTCGCGTGTTTTTCTTTTTTTCTTTTTTTCTTTTTTTTTTTTTTTTTTTTTTTTTTTTTTTTTTTTATTTTCATCGATACAATCAAAACGTATCTCACGATATAAATTGTTGTTCAAGTACGTTCGTTTAAAATAATCCATAATTAATTTATTATTTTATGTAAATTTTATAGAGAAGGATATGATTTTTGTATATAACTTGTTTATAAATATTAATATACGTATGTATAAAATAGGAAATTGACGTAATGCAACTCATGTTCAAGGGTAAATTATAAATCTAATCTTTTTGATTGCAAATAACATTGATTAAAATCGCAATAAGTAGAAAATTATAGAAAGATCCGTGTTTGTAAATTTATAGTTATATAAATAGTTCGTTGAAGAGAGAAAAAAATGAGAATCTTTTTTTATCAGAACATACGTTATTTTTTTTTTTATTTTCCAAAGGTAAATATATTCGTTCTCTTTCCTTTCAGATTCTTTAAAACGATGGATGATTTTACGTCAGCTTGTGGCGAAGGTGAGTCTGCATTACATCATACTGGGTCTGTATAATCCTACTACTCGTAATATCATCAATCTTCTCTATTATTCCAATATTCTACGTAGCAAATGAACGAATTCGATCGAGACATATCGTTTCGAATAATGGCAAGCGGTGAAAAATTTTGAATTTTCCATTTAGAGTAACTTTAGATATAGATATCCTTTGTTTACGCGTGTTTGGAAATTTTAAAAACGGTTTTTCTAGAATATTAAATTACTCTCTCTTATTCGATAAAATAATTATCAAGCGAACGAAAATGAATACATTTTTCTGTTTTCCAACGGAAATAAAAATAAAAAATTCTATCGCAAGCTTATTCCGTGAGAATTATCTTATCGAATCTCGATACGATTATTTTAAACGTAAAATACAATTTAGTTTCTGTGGTTTCGAAGAAAAGAAAACGATTCTCTCGAGGGAGGCGATGATCAAGCCACGAATCTGGACAGAATTGAGAAGCGAAAGATCGCCCACGCACAGCCACGTATACCAGGCCATTGTTAATTATCTGTCACCGTTTATCAACCGGTAGAGCGAAAATTTTCCTTCGGCAATTCTCTTTTTTTTTTTTTTTCACTCGCCTCGCGTTCTCCTCGCCTCCTTTTCATTCTTTTTCCCCCCTCGTTTCGTTTCTATTTCTTTTATGATCGCGACGAAGAACGTAATCGATGACAACGCGCGACACCTCTTTCAGTGTTCTCTGGTATGCCTCGTATCAGGCAACAGAAACTACGCTTCTTCTTGCTCGCCATTTTCGCATCTTCTTACGTTATTTTAAACGCGAGACGTTTAATCAACATGCGCGTCTATTCTTACGAATTGTATTCGCTTCATCAGAGATGAATCAATCCTTTCAAAGGATATCCGTTAAAAAACTACTGTTGGAAAGATCGTACAAAACAGCGTGCAATTCGTAAAATTTTTATCTCAACTTTACAACTGTTTCGATATTATAGGGATTTCATAATTTTTCGCAATATCGTTTCTCGCACTGAGTACAACAAACAGTTCCATCTAGTGGGTTTTACGTCTACTATGTGAGTTACTATTGTTGTAAAACATAGGACGTTGCATCAGCGATTCGACCACGTGTTTCTCGATTCCTATTTTCCGTTATATTTTCAGTCTATACAATAATCAACGGTTAGGTGTATATCGCAATATTGCAAAGTGCGTAATCGCGAGGGTATATTATATCTTATTATAATTTCCGTGGTAGCGGCACTTGACGAAGGTACGCGAGGTGAGAGATAAGTGAGCCGAGTCCATTTACAGTGGCCGATGATTTATCGACCGTGGAACGTAAGATGTCGTTAATCGTTTCCCGTCCATCCTCCACTAATCACTTATACGTATAAGTGCGCATTTATATGCATTTATTATGCGAATACACGTTCGTGGGGTGAGCGATACGCTCGAATCGTTCGATCGTTCGATTGATTTAAGACGGCAGTAATCGAGTGGCCGAAAAGCGAGTCGCGCTCTCTCCGCGTATCGCCGATATTTTCATATTTATGTGGAAGCGCGACTGAACGTTAAAGTCCCTCCCCCCCTCTCTTTCGCCGCCTCTTACATATATTTTCGGAGGGGTTTACGCCGTTACTAGAAGATGCGGGAACACGAAAGGGGGGAACCCACGCTCCTCGCTACCAGAGGCTATTTGAGCCGACGTGCCTCTCGCTTGTATATCATATAGCCGCATTAACCACGTCGCTTCGGGTCGTGCTTCTCGACTACTCTAGTAGTCCGAAAACCGACCGTTACGTTTACATGGGATACGCGTAATACTCCTACTATCTTCCGCTTTCTTTTCCTTCTTTTTTTTTTTATAACCATCCTTTTCCATCGAACAAATATAATCCATTTCGAACAAATATACGAATCGAATATAAATATTTCGAATCTTCGAAGAAAATCTCAAGGATGTTTAATTAATCATCTGTACACTTTATTCGCGAAAATCGATGAGCAGCGCTCGTCAAATACGCGTCGTATTGTCTCTGGTCGTGATCTCTCTCGACGTCGAGTCGTTCGCCAAGATTGGTGGAGCAAGAGTATACACACGCTCTAGATTCGCATTAGATCTCGACGCGTGTTCCGAGAATATTCTTACCTTCCACGTTTCTTCGTAAACGAGATGACCCTTGCGATGGCGATAGTGTAGAACAACTATCCTACTTTCCTCGTTCCACGCAACGATTCAATCATTTTCGTATCGAACGCGTATCTATTTTTCGCTCTCGTGTCTCTAAATCAAATCCATTTTTCGCCCTTTTTGCGCGCCAACTTCTTTTCTTTTCTTTTTCGTTACGAGGATACAATTTTCTTTCTTACGCCGAAAGATATCGCTCGAGTAAGATATTGGAGGAGGCCTCCTCGGTTTTGCGTATAAATCACGTTCGCGTTTCTGCGAACGATCCTTTGAAGAAACTCGCCAAGGTCGAACAACTTATCGCAACTGATCTTGGATGGCCACTTGATTCCTCGGATGTAAGCCGAGGTAAAGAGGTACGAAAGTGGGTCTAAAGTGGTCGGTACTTATCTATCTACGGTTGGCGAGGAAAAGGGAAATGGAATCGAGGGACGAAGCGAAGAGAGGGGACGAAGAGAGGGTTCGAGGTTACACCCGTGACTCGACTCGACTCGACTCGACTCGAGGTATCGTCGAGTCACGAATCGTTGCGAATTCGTCGCAGATTTTACCGGTAATTTGCGGTAATATTATAATCAGCCCCTTGCTGAGCCCGAAGATATGCCGACCCCTCTGCTCTCGGTTAAATTGATGATCCGTGGAATCGGCTCAGGAATATGCTCAATCTTATTCGACTCGCCTCGCGCCATCTTACTCGGCGAACCCTCGAAAATATCTTTCGCTGCTAACGCCTTCGAGTTGTTACATTATCACCGGTTATTATATTAATCTTTCGAGATAAACGGTTCCCTTAAATTTAATACCGTTCCTTCGTTTGAATATCGCCATGTGTTAACGATGTGTTAACATTTTGCCTCAATTTTTTTTTTCTTCTTCTCTTTTCTTTTCTTTTCTCTCTTTTTTTTTTTTTTAACGGTACGACGGTATGACATCGTACCGTTGAAAACGATGAAAAATACGGAACGTTGGAGCGTCGCAACGCGATTTATCTCCCTTTCTTTCAGTTTCTGTCCAACTATTAATTTTAACTATTGATATTAATTTATACTTTATCGCGCGTATATAAATTGAAGATTGGTTTTTTTCTCTTTTGTTTCAGATGACATTGTAGGGGTTCATTGCACTCACGGTGTAAATCGTTCCGGATACCTAATTTGTAGGTTAGTATGGTTCGGATATGGTATACGTACAAGATATATACATGTATTGTAGACGATACGAATAGAAACGTTAACGAAACGTCGTAAAAAGTGGTGTTTCGGGACGGATAAAAAGAATTCGTCCGATCGAGGAAATACGTAAATTGGTGTATCTCGTTACAGGTATCTCGTACAGCAATTAGGTTGGGAACTGGAGAATTGTTTAAAAGGTAGGTGGACGATCGTTGGCGATCGAAAGGTAAAGAGAAGAGAAACGAGTAACGGAATGGGGAGGGGTGGTCGCGTTTTGGGATCGCGAGACGAGAGGGTGGGGTGGACGATTTGGGAAGAATTGGCGTATACACTTGTGGTGTTTGTTTCAGCGTTCGAAACGGCCCGTGGATATCCCATCGATCGTAAAATCTATATAAACGCGTTGCAGAAAGTACCGCGCGAGAAAATCGACACGAGTAAAATCAGCGTGAATTCGAGGGGAACATCAGGATCGGAGGCGCCGAGTAGAAGAGCGATGCGCGTTTCGTTCAAGTATCCAGGGAGCAACCCGTACACGATGGGACCGCCAGGCTTCGGAGCTACGAGACGCGGTTTCGCGAAAGACGGTCCATTTTCACCGGCGCATTTCGGTTATGCCGGCCCTCCGCCAGGTTTCCGTCCTATGCCACCTCCGCCCGGCATGCCACCGGTACCACCGCCACCAGTTCCTCCACCTATGTACGGGCCGAGGCCGTTCAGGTACGGACCACCACCGCGACCAGCCATGCGTCCACCGCCACCTAGACCAGGATTCCCTATTCCAGGTTTTCCGCCACCACCACCACCACCACCACCACCACCACCACCACCACCACCACCCTGTCCGTCCAGAACGCCCGCCGGTATCTTACCCCACGCTCCATCCGCTCGGTTACCACCGCCAAAAATGCCTCCGCCTCCTCCCCCGCAATCCGCCCCGACAAGACCAATCCTCTTTAAACGATTGCAACCGCAAAAGAGAAAATCCCATCTTCGAAACGGCATTCTCACCTCGGCTAGAAACCCTGTCGATTTAATGAGGCAGAACAGCCAGACGAGTAGGATATTGCCTAAATTGATCAAAGAGCAGGATTTCACGGTAGATACGTTCGAGGAGAATTTACTCGCCGTCTCGAGCCAATCGAACAGGCGGTCGACCAAAGGAAGATACAATCAGACCAAGTGACGACGTGCCATTTAGGAAGCGTGATTATTTACTTAAACGCGTGCGAACACAACAACATCTCGCGTCCTTCTCTCGCCGAGTTTTATTCGTCAGTTTCGTTCCCCTCGCCGTTCTCTCGTGGCAGGGAAACCCACGAGTCGCGATGAAATGAGAACAACGGAACCAATTCCTACGATTATGGACGATTTTTCCGACTTCCGGGCGATCGGGGGAGAAACGTCGAAATAAAAAAAATGTAACAAAAAAAAAAAAATACAAAAAAAGAAGAAGAAGAAGAAGAAGAAGAAGAAGAAGGAAAAGATATCACGACGACGAGACATTCTGCGAAAATGTGAAAATATTTGTATAGTAACGATCGATGCCCATCCCTCCCCCCTTTTTTCCCTCCTACGACACATGTTCCTCGACACGCTATTTTGAAGATAACGTTCGTCATTAATGAAAATAAATGCACTTTGTCGATAATCTTATTACGATCCAATCCATTACCACGTTATTCCCCTTTTTTTTTTAATTTTAATTTCACGTTCACAAGATTACGATTTAGTACTTAACTTCGACCACGAGAGATTACGAGTATACCATTGTTAATCTTGCTTCGAGAATTGTCTTGGTTCGAACTCTGTTTCCTAGTTTTAGAGTGAAAATAAACCAATCGGCCAGTTAGCCTTATACATATGTGTGTATATATATATATACACATATATATAATGATGATGGTTCGTTGATTATACATTTTGTAAGTAAAATATAACGAATCTTTAATTATTGAATCCTTTTAATTTCTCTTAATCGATCGACTGATAAAAACTCTTCGTTTTAACTATACATTTACTTTTTTGCTTGTCGATAATTACTACCGGGCAGGTAAAAGATTATAATATATTCAGGTATAGTATATATTCAATTTGATATTTATTTTATCGATAGATAATCTATGTATGTTTATCTGTGTATGTACAACTCTTGTTTCAAGTATATTTACTTGAAAATTCTTTTCATACAGTTTTATTTATGTAAATACTGTGCTGTAAACATTTATTTTCATTCTATATTTAACGTAGCAATTGTAATTTCTTCGCAAGTCATTCCACATATTATTGCCATTTTTCTTTTTTTTCCTCTCTCTCTTTGTCTCTCCAACGTTTCGTTTTGATCGATAGCGATCGTTGAGAAATTTTTTTTCTTTTTTATTTGAAAAACGAGATTAATTTCGAGATCGATGTAAAGGAAAAAATTATAAAGCGATTATTCCTTTCAGCGATTAATTTAAAAAAGAAATTTCGTAATCTTTCGAAGAGAAAGACGCGCAAAGATTAATTCTTTCATCCAAAAATTATTATTTAAAATGACGTTTGTGCGTAATTAAGTATCGAAGGTAAATAACGCGAAATACATCGAAATCGAAACATTTTTTTGCAGATCTTGTTAAAGTGCGATAAAAAGTGCGATCGAGTATTTAAACTTTATTTTCCGTTGCGAAAATTTTGTATTCAGTATTTTAATTTTAATTTCCAGCTCTCTAACGTAATTGCTTTAAAAAATGAACAGCGATTCGATGAACGTTTATTCGTTTTTTTAAGACGAAAGAAGCGTATATATATATATTTACAATTTCGATCGATATTTATTCGATCGAGTAAATATTATAAGAGGGATATTATCTCTTGATATCTTTTCTTAAAATTACGTTAAAAATTACGTTACGTCGGTGTAAATATAATACGTATAATTATATAACGTTGATTAGTTTTGCATCTTTGTAACTGATCGTTTAAAGAAAAAAAAAAAAAAAATTTTTAATGCTCTTTCGTACATTTTAGAGATTTAAGATTCGAAACGATAATCGATATTGATCGACGCTACTACATGTATGTACGTATTTAGTTTTCGATTTCGAAAAATTATAAAACGAGCATAAAGAGTTTAAATCTAAGTTTGGCAACTTTTATATTTCGAAAAATCTCGATGTTACCAGAAATATTTAATTAAGCGCTTAATACATTTACCAATTTATTAATTTAAACGTTTAATTTAATCTTCTCGAATCGGATTGTTCAATAACCGTTATCAAAGGGTAAGATAATTTTTTATATTTTTTATTTATGAAATCGATCGTTTTCGAAAGATATTGCGTATTTTTATTATGTAACGTATTCGTACGAAATATTTCATTTTTTTCTTGTATACGTTTGCTGTACGATTTTAATCAAAACTTAAAAGTATAAGTACGTATAAATAAATGAATTGCTATCATACGAAAAGGAAAGGGTAAAGATAAAAGGCTTATTACAACCTGGCATTCGTTTCCGTAAAAAAAAAAAAAAAAAAAAAAGAAAAGAAAAGAAAAAAAAGAAAAAAAAAAAGATTGGATCAGCATCGTAAAATGTACAAATTTTCTACAAATATTCGTTTCTACGTCGATAATCATCGAGACTCGTAGTAACCGTATTACTACAGCCTATGATTTTAGAAACGTATATATAATTCGTTAAACGAGATATCTATATAGTATATATATATATACATATATACGTGTATAAAATTAAAATTAAAATTAGCTTTGATAATCTAAAAGTTTGACTCTAAGCGATCAATTTGCGCTACATGGCAATTCGCGTAAAATGGTTCCTAACTTTTTCATCGCGTGTCTAAATTATTTTTTTATAGAATCTTTGTAGAAACGGAGACCAAGTTTTCGTCGAGCGCGATCGAGGTTATTGCGCTGGGCTCGCTCGAAGCATACTCGAAACGATAATTCGAATTAGCGATGAATTATCCTCTACTACGTACGAGTAGTAGGATTCTCATCGAGAATCTTGTATCACTACGCTCCATCCGTATTTGTACTCCTTTTTTCTCCTATTTACGTTCTCGAACCACTTTATTTGTGTCATCTCGAATTCTTAATCTAGTCAAGTTTAGCAACCAGTTAACGAAAACTCTAATTAGAACGAACGAAAAATTAAGATAAGATTTTGGAAGTATCGGTGGTGGTGGGATCGGATCTCTGGGCCATCGCTATCGCGATTCGACCTCGTACTCGTAAGCTTAATAATTTCTCTCGGATCGAATGATCGGGCTAAATAATCGTTTTTCGATTTCGACGTGGAGGACGCGCGACGCGTGTAAATTCTTACAGGTGAGGAAGCGTTTAGATGAGGGGAAGAAAAAGAGAAAAAGAGGAAAATTTGAAAAGAGATTATTTAAAAACTAAAGAATGGACGTTTTATGTAGGTAGGTATTGCACGTGGTCGAAGGTGGAGAGGGGAGAGAAGGTGGACGCGGGCCGTGACTCGTCTCGTGTCTCGTTCCGAGATATTAAAGTGATTCAATATTCGGGTTCGGTCATGGGTCACGCGTGTAGGAGGGACGTGTCTTTTATGCGGCTGTCCATATATCACCGACTGCCGTTGGCGTGCGTGGAATAATTTCACGAGAAATTGCACGCGTCATACGCGAGTAACGCCCTCGCACTCGCTTCGAGCTTTGCCAGCGGCCTTGGATACGTGACTCGATACAACCTATAAATCAACTATTGCGTAGATCCGCATCTTCGTATCACCTGTTCTACGTTTAAATCGTCCAATCGTTTCATCTTGTAAATACCGATAGTTTTGTCTTTTTTTATCCTCTCTATCTCTATTATATCCCGAACAACGAATGGATCCTCCCGTTTCAACAGAAATGGGTGGCTGACCAGAATCTTACTTTTTCCCAGAATAATGAAAAATCTTTTGGAAACGTACGTCTGCAAATTCTTTCTTATTTTTTTTCTTCCAATCGTGGTAGAATCGTATCGAAATGCGAATATGGAAATGCTTGAGACTTTGAACAAAATGTGAGTGGTAATAATAAATCGAAATTGTTCTCGCTATTCTTGTTAAAAGGTGATGAAAAATTTTTAGACAATGGTGATCGTGATGCATATATCATCGATATTTTTTTAACGACGATCGTTAAGTTGTAAATAAAGAAGAATATATGAAATCTATATATGTACGTTCGTAATAAAAGTAAGAGAATTTTTCTAATCGCATATATATAAAATACAAGTAACGAAATATCAAACCTATGTATTTATATATATATATATATATGATCTTCCTAAATATTTTAGACTTATACAATTGTAATTGAAAGATATTGTATAAATGTTAAAATAAATATTTTTTTATAATACCTAAATAATAAACGTATAGCGGTTAAGAAAGTGTAATAGCGTAGATTGCTTCTTTTTGTTAACGCGAGATATAGTACGAAGATACCTATATAATGTTTTTTTACATCGAAAACATTCCAAAATGTACTAATTCACTTGTGTTATTTTTTTAGTATATTACGGTTAAAAAAAAAGAAAGAAAAATATGTATAACAAAGATTACACGATTCTTATATATATATATATAAGGTATATATATATATATATATATATATATATATATACCAAAGACGAATGTTATTAAATAAAGATGGAAAGTTTAAAGAAAAAATTGCACCAAGTGTTATTCACATATGTATATAAGCTAGACTTTCACACAGAATATATCGCATGTACATTACGCTATTATATTAAGTAAATAATTATACGAGAAATATATATACATATATATTTAAGATTAAACTTACTCGTCTTTCTTCCTCGATCTCCTATATCTTTTATCGGTATTTATATTGGTATCGGTATATATCGGTTAATAATCTCGCGATGTATTCTATAACAAATCTACAGCTATATATTTTCCAGGAGGGATGACGATAAATGTCAACGCGTATGTTTGACATTTACGTACAACGTAGAGAATACGTTGACGACGCTGCATGCGAGGGAAGGAAATTTGGAAACTCGAGGAGGCGAGGTAATATCGATGAGACGGAAGCGGGCTTGGAACGAGGGAATCGAACAGAGAGAGAGAGAGAGATCCCAATGGAGAGGGACGATGAGGGAAAGCGATCGATCGTAGAAAGAGTTTCCGTCGATTTCGCGAAGGTAATCCGTACGAATGATTTTTCCAAAGTATGCGAAGAGAAAGTATAGGAGAAAGATTTTAGTAAACGCGATTCGATCCTCGGTGCGGAAGTAAATATTATCGTTGGATTCGTCGATGCGTCGCGTTGTGAAACTCGATCGCGCGTATAGAAGCGTGTGTATAATTTTTGGGTGAAGGGAGGTGGGAAAGGGGGGGGAAAAAGTATGTCGACGAGTAACGTAACAGGAACGCGAAAACTCCCCCCTTCTCCTCCCGAGAGAGGAAGGATCGTTGCCCTTCTCACCGCGATACACGGGAAGGACGGATTCGAGTCGTGGCCCAGGAGAGGAACGACCACGGGAGAAATAATAGTCCGCCCGAGCCCTCGTTCGAGACAGTTGTTTCCCGCTCGCTCGCCATCTCTATCTCGGCTAGACTCGGTTAGATTTATCGACATATTTTCTCAGTCTTTTCACAGACTTTATTTTTCTACAACGACATCCACCACTCGTCCTCCGCTGCCTCCTCCTCCCTCCCCTTTCCATTATCTCACGAGTCCGCCTTGTTTCGGTTTTACCGGACTTTGCGCGATCAGATCGCCAACCATTACGAGACAGAGAGAAGGGAGAACGTACCCTGTTGTTTCATCTCCAACGAAAAAGAAAAAAAAAAAAGAAAGGATACGCGTATACCTGTGGGTAATCTCGTGATGTGAATTTTTTTAATCGTTTGTTCGAAAATTGCGAGATCGAAGAATATTGAATTTGTTGTTGTTCTTTGAACGCGAAAAGCGTTATTTTTTTTTTTTTTTTAAAGGATGTGACGAAAGTCGAACGAGTACGGAAAGGTTTAAAAATTGGACTTACAAACTTGGATCTCGCGATTGGAACTTTTGTTTATAAAAATGGTCGAGCTCTGGGTACTCGGTACTTATTCGGAGAAAGAGGAAATCATCTCGTCGCGCGATCGTCTAAAACGGTATTGCGAATGTGGCGTGTGCGCGGGTTCAAAGTTTTCGAATAATTCGTAAAAAGTCACGTAGCGACAAACAAGTCCATAAAGAGCCCACTTCCTCTTTCTCTTTATCTTTCTCTTTCTTTCTTTCTTCCTTCCTTCCTTCCTTCCTTTTCTTCCTTCTTTCTTTTATTCTCTTTCAATTTCGCTATTTCAGTTTCTCCCTTCGACCCACCATCACCACACATGTTTAGCGAAAGCTTTACATTCGAGATGCATCCAAAGTATATGTATACCTGCGGTGTAATTCGAATCCACGACAGACACCGACAATCGAATATTTTGCGACACTTGTAACTTTTAAATCCGTCCACCATTTCCTATCCACCATCCATTTCACCGACTATTCCACCAACTTGATATATACTTTCACGGGAATGACACACTTTTGCCTCCCACTTCGTTTTATCCCTTCGCATTCGTTTTACGCAAAGATTTATTAATTTAACAAAGATTGCCGCTCGCTTGAAAAGCTCGTGGAATCGTAAATGGAATAATAAAGTCGGCGGGATTCGAAAAGCGAAAAGTTGGAGCAGTTGGAACGTCGTAATTCTACGCGAAAGGCGAAAGGGTTCCCTCGCACAAATTGCCAATTAGTTTCGATTAATTCTCGAAAAATGTAGAGAGAGAGAGAGAGAGAGAGAGAGAGAGAGAGAGAGAGATGCAGGCGCGTGGTCTGCGGTAGGTAGGAGCCCTCCGTCCAATAATAGGAGGCTAAGGGTTTACCACACATCGGGCCTAGCTCCAATAGATGATTCTATTTTTCTTTTTTTCATCCTCTCCTCTTCACCTTCGTCCACCTATCCACATTCGTCCGTTTGTACGCCTTCGATTATACGCCGGGCATATTTCGACCGACGTGGACACTTGGTCGATTTTCGACGCATGCGCACGTATGCGCGACATGTATGCATACGTTGCGTTTAATGGCGCGGCCTACTTAGCGGTTCGCTCGTTGATTAACGTCCGGTGATTAATAGACGCTCCCTCCGTGTTCGTAAGCAACCCCGACAGCGGGTTGCTTCCAAGATCTAATCGCGCGATATTTATTGCCTTACGCATCGTCCTCCTCGAGGCCCTCGCCACGCCGATTTTGCCAATTCTCCTCATCCCTCCCCCCTTCCTCCACCTCCTCCCCTCTTTTCTTCTTCTCCTCGCTCCTCGCTCTCGTTTATTTTGCCTCGTCGTTCCAACCTTGTGCGCCGATCTTCTCCCTTCCTCCCGTACTTCTTCCCTCTCCTCTCTTTCGTTTCAACTACCATGCTTTTTCTTGCTTTTTACTCGATTAAGAGATTCGTGTATTCGTTATCGCGTGCTGGGCTCGCTTCAAAAAAATAAAAAAAATAAAAACGAAGGCACAACAATGAAGCAAAATTTAAAACTCGTCGATCAATTATGGATGTCGATCGAAAATGGAGGATAATATAGGAGGATATCGCGAGAGACGGGTTATGACGCAACCGTAAATGTCACGCGAATATACAGTTTTTGAACGCGAACTGTAATCCAACTACGTCACAGACGCATCGATCGTGAAATTTTAACGAAAAACATTTGGCCAGAAATAATCTTGGTGTTTGGAGCGCGCGACGATTCGAGGAAAGTTGATTAATATCGCGTGCGTCATACGATGAGATCCATTTGCTTGTCATAGTCGTCGTATAACCGAAATCTTGAAATATCGAATTTTCAAAAGAACTCGAACTCCATTTCGTGAGCGCGTTGTTTTGCATCTCGCCATATATTTCTTTCGATCGAAACGCGAATTATTCTTCGTGATCCTCCTTTTCTTCTTTTTTTTTCTTTATTTTTTTGCGACAATTGAATTCACTCTCAAAAGCAAAGTAGCCGTCTGTTCTTTCGGAAAATCCACGATGATACGGCATTGCCTTTCGTCGCGAGACATATCGTCTCGCGTTTACTCTCCTCTTACGTGTTGCGTCAGCGTTACGTTGGCGCCGCATTCGTCTATCCAGACTTTAAGCCGTGTTTACAATTCCAACTCCGATGGTCCGCGATTACCTTCGTTCCGGATCCACGACCCTCTTATCCGATTTATCCATTCGAGAGTAAAAAATACAGGACTCCTAAAATGGCGTCAGTTCAAACTTTTTTATTCTCGTCTCGTTCGAATTTCTTATCTTTTCTCTCTCTCTCTCTCTCTCTCTCTTTTCTTTCTAATTATTTTTATTTACCAGATATTTGCGTTTCTTTCTTCGCTGTTCTTTTTCGAGATAATCTTTTTTTTTTTCTTTTTTACGCAATTCATAAGTCAAAGTTGTTAAGCAAACAGGCAAATTATCGTTCCTAATTTTAGATAAAGATAGCTAGCTATTCGTGCGAACGAACATCTGTCGGTTTAGAGAATAAGGAATAATGGTACGAGTCGTCGATAGGTAACGATCTTGGCTAACAATTTACCTTATTTTGATGCACGGATTGAGAAGATGAAAACAAACAACGCGTACAATCCATTTTTAAAAGTAAAAGGGATTTTGGGAATAGAATTTATTCGTCGATTAAATTTTTCCCAGTTATTCATTCACCGCGTATATCCACGTTGTCGAGAATGGATGTTTTCTCTCGATCTTACCTTGACTTTCCCCGATGTGTAAGTGTACGCGTATAGGTATAGAATGGACACGTGAGATCGAAGTCCGGAGGCTGAATGGAACATCGGCGGATAGAGTCGTTAAACGTCATTTCGCGTTACTTTATTTATATACGCGGCTCGAACAATGAGTCGATAATTAAAGCGGTGTGTAATTAGCGATTAGCGTACGTCGTTAACACAGCAAACAGGCAGCTGTTGGCAAAGTACCGCGTCATGTGGAGCTCTAGCTCGCGGCTTTAATACACGCGTGGCTTCGGGCTGACATCGTTGAATAATTCAGCGACGAAAGTAGCCGCGATATTCTCCGCTTTTCTATCAAATTGATACGCTCCCGTTTATTCGTTATCCCCCTCCGAATTTTAATAAAATTTCGAAAAACAAATCAATACTTTTTCTTTTCACCCGTGCCAAGATCGCGTTTCGAAGAAAATGGAATCGATGGAGATTAGCAGCACGTTTTTTCTTTTCTTTTTTTTTTTTTTTTTCTTTTTTTTTCTTTAGGAAACGAACCCGTTAAACGAATTAAACTTTGAAACGGGTGAATTGGGGTAATATTTTATTTTATCGACGCAATTGGAATCGAGGAACCGAGAAATTGAGAGCAGAGACTCTTCGAGACTCTTCTCCTCCCTGCCTCCTACGACGTCGTTGAATATTCTTATTATCTCCCAGTTCTTTTTGATCGATACGAATTGATATCGATAACGGGAAGATCTTATCCTACGGGTAAGTTCGGATAAATGCAGATGGTGTTGCATTACACCGAGTCGTGATGCATAGTCGGCGATGCTATCGATGGACGCGAAATGGAACTTGCAACGAAAGGAAGGGAGTGGAATGTTTATTGTATTCGATCGATGATACTACTCTGGACGAATAATATCTAGAGACTCTTAATAAAATTCTTGACAATTGCAATTATCGTTCATCCTTGTGATTCGACGATAAAGGGATTAAAAAATTTAAAGATATATTTTTTACACGTAGAAATTTATCAAAATAACAATTTATCAAACATGTTAAGCTTGAACGAGATGTTCGAATTTTAAATAATAATCGAAGCGCGAAGAGTTATCTTAAAATATTGCTGGGAATGAAGCTGTAAATAATATTATTAATCACTTTTTTTAACGGTGTTTACGAACAATCATTCAAAAGTCCGATCTTTTAATAAATTCGACTATTTTTGTCGAGTGAACGCGGTTAGTAGTACAACGAGTAACTATCGTCAATTCGTATGAAAGACGCTTGGTGACTATGTGATAGACTCGTGCTACTGATAGATTAAAATTGTGGCTTTGATAAATATATATTAAAAAATTAAAATTCCACCACTTTTAATACATGTAATATATGTACATGATTTATAATAAATGGATTATAATATACATACTGTGTATTGTAAAAAATTTTTGTTTTTGGAAATATCAGAGAAATTTTGCGTACTACTTCTTTTTAAATTATATTCTCCTAATACAAAATTGTTACTTTCAAAAATTGTGAAAAAATTTTACGTGCTATTTCTTTTCTCGATAAAAAATCGTAAAACTGATCGAGCCGAATACTCGAAAAATTCAAATCTTGAAAATCCCAAAAGAACTCTCGTATGCCACTTTTTCTCGGGTTATATTCTACTAATTACAATATTGAAATTTTTAACAGAAAATATTTTTGTTCGAATTTCGTAACAGAGAAAATGGAAAATAACATGCGAAATTTTTCAAATTCTCGAGAATACAGACGAATAATTTTCAACAGATTTTTATATAAAACGATAAAAATGTATTCAAAATATATACAAGATAATATATAATAGAATACAGAAATATACATATATATAACGTACGAAATAACGAAAATATATTTAAAATATATATACGACATACGGAAACATAAAGTAGTCCATTTTATCTATTAGTTAAACGAAAAAAAATAATTCTCGGAACATTTGAGATCAGTGCCATCTCGCGTTTGGATACTGGAAATTCCGACTCGTTACTAGCAATACAGAATATGCAAGGAGGTATTCGTGACGTCACAGATAAAAAGAGCAACATTGCGCGAGAAGGACAGAGAGAACGTGCCACTAACTTTGGTTATACGGCTCCTAATCTCTCCCACCACTTCGATCACGATACACAGAAAATTCATTAATTATTAATTTTTTACCGATAATTTTTATACTTTTAAGTTTGCATCTTAAAGCTAACGTTTCAAACAATTTTCTCGTGTAAATTTTAACGTAAAATTCTTTTTTATTAATTATTTATCGACGATTAACACGCTACGTCGGATCGACGCCATTGATACGCGATCTCCGTTTACATTTTCTCATTACAATTTCTCATTACTGCAAAATTCTTTTTTAATTATTAATGCATACGTTTCAAACGTTGTTTCCTTCTTTAATTTCACGTATAATTTTTATTCGTAGTTTGTTTCTCGTTTAAACGAATAAATCGATCGTTCGATACTCGATTACGAAGCGAGGATTCTCGATTCGGACGATCTTTACGATGATAATTTACAAATAATTAATTAACAAGAATTTTGCGTTAAAATTTGTCGAAGAAAATTGTCGGAAATGTTAGCTTCGCGATGCGATCTTAAAAATATAGAAATTGTTAGTAAAAAATTAATAATCGATTAATTTTCTACGGAACGCGATTTATTTCGTACATTTCTTTTCACGCGATGGTATCCTCCCTGTTTGTGACGTCACGAATACCTCCTTGCATATCCTGTATTGCTAGTAACGAGTCGGAGTTTCCAGCGTCCAAACGCGAGATGGTGTTGATCCTACAATTAGAAATTTTTTATCGACAGAATTTATAGAACGAAATTTATATAACTAACGTTCGGAAATATTTATTTAGAAAATATCGCAAAGGGACGTATAAAAAAAAGGGACGTTGAGAGAAGCGTCAAGGGAAGGGAATTTTTTTAAGAGAAAAGATCATCTTTTGATTAATAAAAGTTCATTTTCGTTCGTTAAAAGTTTAATTTACAATATAAGAAAAAAATGTATATTATCCACCGAGTAACAGCTTCTTCTTTTCGTTCTCGGTTCACTACGTTTGTACAATTACTTAACACGATGACATTGATATTTGAAAAATGTGTTTTGTAATCCATTCCTAGGAATGCGAAAATTGATGTAACCATTTACAAACAACGTGAAAAATGATGATTCTCAAGAAAGAATCGCTATAGATCGTAGTTGTAATTGGAAAATTCATTTCTTGGCACCAAAGTAACAAAGAGATACGGACACTCGAAGTGTGCGTGAACGTAAAGTTATATATTAATCGTCGAATCTTATCGATGTCCGCATTAGGGAGCTCGGTTGGCGAAACTCGTCGTTTCGTTCCTCTTTCCATTCCAATTTGGGGAGAAGGAATGTCGCGTCCATTTCCGAATTTAATACGAAGCTCGTCGCGTCAACGCGTTGATTCGATAATCGATAATGTTTCGTCTGCTCAGGATATTCGACCGATTCGAACGAAAAATACGATGGGATGAAAACGTTAACGTTTGAATCAACGATCGAATAAACCGAGAGACGTCCCAACGTTTTTTCCGGATACTTTTTCGTCAAGAAAAAAAGAAAAAAAGAAAAAAAGAAAAAAAAGAAAAGAAAGAAAAGAAAGAAAAAAGAAGAGCGCGTAATTTGTTCGCGATGTTTTTGATCGGTGTTGTCGTGGTCGGGGGATAAAAATCGCAAGGATGATTTTCGAGGAGAAAAATGAAGTGGCAGATGGAAAGAGGATAATAATATAGGTAGCCTGCGGCTGCGGCGATGATTAATAAATCAGGGACGGCGTTGAGAGAACAGTTTAACCTGTAACCTCCGAACGATGTATCGTGCTCCTTCTCCCTTTCGCCTTTCTGCCTATCGTTCCATTCCTTTCTCCGCGTACGAACCGAGCGCAGACTCGCGTGTGCACGCATCTTTTTCACCGAGCTACACTCCGTGAGCCCCGACTTTGTACGGCCGCTCACCGCGATACAGATACGTATGCAGGTCTGTGGGAACAGGCCGACTCCCAATGTTAATTGTTGCTTAAATTTATGACAGCCCGCCCTCCGCCTCGCCGCTTTCGACGCGCACCGTCCTTCTTCGCCATCGAGCGGGACCCCCTCCCCCTCCCCCTCCACCCTTTCCACCCAAATAACCACGGCTATTCATTCCGCTGTTTCACCAACGATCCCTCGAAACGAGCTCCACGATTAACCACGTTTCGCCGCTCGTGCCGCGACCACCTCGAATTAGCCTGGCTTCGTGCGTGCGTGCACCGCCTTCCTTCTCTCCCCTTCTCTCGTTTCCCTCCAAACGATCTCTCCGCTCTTCAAAATCTTCAAATTCCACACACGTGCGAACGTATTAATCGCGGTTGTTTTCCCGAAACGGAGCGAGAGCGGCGCCGTTCGATCCGTGTTTTGGGAAATAGGCCGAAAAAAAGTGGGAGCAGCGAGAGGAGGGTTATTAGCGGCGTGGTGCGACGGATGACTCAGAAATTCCTGGAGCCGGGCTGACAGGCGAAATGGGTCAGACGCGGTGCACTTAATAAAGGCAGAATAACGCGGCGGGGCTCGCCATTACCATATGAATTGGTGGGCACCGTGAAAAGGAGCGCGCGAGCGCGCATCGTTTCCCGTGTGGTCCGCGCGGCACGTGTGCGATCCATGCGTGCCCGTCCCTGTCATCGATTGTCATCGAGTTGACGAGCCATCGCTCACCTCTCTCTCTCTCTCTCTCTCTCTCGTCGCGCCGCTTCAACCGGTTTCAACCGCTCTTCCTTACCTTTTCTTTATCTTTCCGCTCGTCACAGTCGAAACTTAAAAAAACTTTAAACTCGTCGCGCGTGAAAAATCGCGTATATATATATATTCGCGATTCGATACGTTTAATCGACTCCTCGCATCGTCTCTCATTTTTATCCCACGTTTCGGACAATTCGACCCTATATCCGATATCGTAAATCTTCGTGCGTGGCGCATAGGCAGGATCCACGATTTCAATTGCGAGATATCGATCAGAGATATACGATATCTCTTTACACGCATACCGTTAAGGATTTTTCCTTTGTTTGCCGTCCGCGTGTAGTCGTATAGTTGCGATTTATAGTCGGGTGATAATTGATCGATTTGCACACCGTTAGGAGGTACATTATCGCGGGTTGGAAGAAACGATATCTCACGATTCGTCACCAGCTTACGTAATAAAATTATGCATGATATTTGCATGTTCTATGACGAGAGAGCTGCTCGTTAAACGGAAGATCAAACGGAGATTATCGATCTAAATAGAGGATGGTTCGTCGTATAAACTCACGACGATAGTTACATATACGATGGAAGTGTTTGGTTGGTACGAGGAAATTGGGATGCACGCGGGTAACAAAAAAATATCGACTTCAACTTTTTCCCCCTCCCTTTTCGAAGAACGATCGCGTAGATAGGTTTGCAGAGGCGGAAGCGGAAGGGGTCCGAGGTTGCATGGGTTTAGACGCACATGGGTAATGAGCGGGTCGTAAAGAGACGTGTCTCGACGGAAAAAGCGAAAGGATCGATCGAGAGAGAAAGGGGAAACGCGCTTGACCACCTTAAAAGTCGCGAGGCGAGCGAGATCGTAATTCGATACGGATCCTTACGTCTCGTGGCGTTACTAAAAAAAAAAAAAAAAAAATCACAATGCAAGCGTCATTTCCTCCTCCTCACTTTCTTTCGATATCCCGCGGTTGGCCTCGAGTCGAAAAAAGATTTAAGAACGTGGTTATTAACGTCGAGAATTTTACGGCCCGTTTAATTTCCGCCACGTTTTTCTCCCAGACACCAGGCAGATAAGTTGGTTTAATTGAGGAAGAGATCGCGCCGTAAACAAAGAGCGAACTGTTACACGGTAAAATCCGAAGGAAACCGGTCTTTAAAGTTTCTAAAATTACGTTACATGGGCCTCGATCGATTTTAAATCCCTTCGGATCCGACTGCGAGGCGTTATTCGCTTTCGATTCGATTCCCGAAATGTCGCGCGGAAGAAGGAAGAAGGAAGAAGGAAGAAAGAATGGAGAAGAAATGGGGAAATTCTTGTGGTGGCGCGAGTAAACGCTGTAAAGAAAGAAAAAAAGTGCGTAGCTCGCGTCGTAGACGCCAGCTTTCGCCGAAAATAACGTTCATTGATTTCGCGTTCTGAATGAACGAACGGTTGAACGAGGAGAAGGGGGCGGCATATAGCGGCGAGAAAGGGGGTGTATAACTATCGAAGAGAATGGCACGATATCTAGAAAACGTGGAAGTTTGCCTGTTCCGATTATACTCGATCCGATATATATATATATATATGTGTATATTATATGGCGCTGGAAAGGATCTTTCTCATACCACGTACCGCCTACGTTTTCTTCGTAACGTGGTCGTCCAATTTTGGAGAAGGTCGCGGGGATAAATAAATCGAGATCGGACGCGATCGACGATTAAACCGTGGTTACGCGCCACAGGATCGTGGACGATGCTTTTCCTATATTTCCCTCGTTCTTTCGTTCGAGATATTTCACAGATATTTCGAACGAAAGAAAAGGTCGAGCTTGGAAAAGGTCAAGAGTGGGCCGGTCGCGAATTCCTCCATTTATCACGGCGAAAACCTTGAATCTCGAGGATGCGCGAGGAATGCATCGGACGGATTTTCAAACGCGTTTTACGCACCAAGGCCGTTATTATTATTACAAGAACGACTCGGTGCGTGAGGCATACGTAGAACCCCATGCGTCTTCCAGTTTATTTTGCGCTTACGCTGTGCTCGAGCCTGCCTTCTTCTTCTTCTTCTTCTTCTTCTTCTTCTTCTCTTTGAGCGTAATGAAACGGTAATTCCCCGACGCACGTGGCCGATTCGTAGCGAGGACGGGGACGTTGGCTCTCGGTCAGTTCTTTGAGAAAACGCGAGGCGTTCGGTAAACGACCTCGATACACTTGCGTTTATTCGCGTTGCGTCATTTCTCGCAAACTTTCTTCCTTCGTTTGGGCAAAAGTTGACGGAATGTTTCGTTCGAATACCGGGATATATAATATGGAAGATATTCCAACGTCGAAAGTTCTTTTTCTTTTTTTGTTTTAAGAATTAAGACGAAGGAAGGACGCTTCTTCTTCGTAATGGTTTTATCGAGTCGGAATATAAACGAAGAAAGATGGAGAGCGCTTACGTTAGAACGGCACGATTGTTAATTTGCATGAAAGTTTAGTGCACACGGACGTAATACCGCGCGTAAGCGCGATCTTCGAAGATATATTTCCGTCTTCGATATTTTTCGAATGGTTGGTCGAAAGTTAATGGATACACTCGAGACACCAGGGACGCGGCTGACGTCAGTCCGGTTTACGCGTCGTAGTTACTCGCTCAAGTTAGTTGGCATAAGTTGATATCGACGACGCTTACCAGATCGTATTTATATACATTCGAGTGATTACGCGCCGATTATATTTCGCGAAATGAAATTTTTCTCCTCCACGGGGAGGGAGGAGATGGAGAGAGAGAGAGAGAGAGAGAGAGAGAGGGAGAGAGAGAGTATCCGTTTGGCATCCGGACGACGATACGACTTTGTTTTCCCAACGAAACGGAGGGAGCGTGGAAATGAATTTTTGCGTGGTCCTGGTCGTAGCCAGACTTTCGTCTACTACGTGGGTAGATATAGAGTCAGCAACGCCCACGACGTCGCCGCGATGCTGACCTGGCCAGGGGTGGTTGCGGCGCGAAAATGTCAGGCGAGCCGGCCGATACGATACACTCCCACGCGTGGGAAAGTAGGGCAAAGTCGATTCATTCATCCACTGATTCATAAGCGTGGGCGTTGGAGAAGGGTCGAAGGGAAGGGAAACCTGTTCCCCGTTTCTTCGATCCCCCCCGTCGAATCCCGTCCGCGTCTCGGGGTTGACGCCGCCTAGGTCGAGGAAATCGCGTTACAAATCATCCGCGGAGCGCGTATACGTCGTCTCATCGGTGAAATAACTGCGACCACGCGGAACGACTTATATCGTCCGCGCATTGAAAACCTATATTTACGACGCAACGAGTCGAGACCTAGCGACGATCGGGGGGGGGGAAAGCTAAATGTCGAGCTTTTCGGCTGCTCCGTTATTTCCACGATTCTCCGCCTCTCTCGCTCTCCCTCTCCCTCTCCCTCCGGGGAGACTCGATCGATCTGTTTTTCACGTGACGCAGCTTCCACGTCGCGCGTATCACCCTTGTATTTTCGCGAAATTGTTCCTTCGCGTTCGGGATATATTTCTTTCCTTTTTTCTCTCTTTCTTCCGTTCTTTTTCTTCTTTCTCGAGGCTTCGTTCGAAGATTCGAACGATATAGAAGATATATAGAGAGAAATTCGGAAGAGATGGCGAGTTACCACTCGGATTTACGAGGAATCGTTGATCCGGAGGATTAATTAACTTTATATCCTTTTAATCGATCCTTAAGCGAGAGAGAGAGAGAGAGAACTGTTTGAAACGAGCGTTTGTTTTCGAGAGTGGGCTATCGTGAAATGCAAAAATTTATGTCCCCATCCCGTTCGAAAAAGAACGGGTTCCTTCACGGAAGAGTAGCAACGGTGCCCTACTTATCCTATGAAAGAGTCCAGTGAACCATTAAACGTCAAAAATTTTGCAGTTATTCATAATAGTTTTTCATCTCTGTACGATCCTTAAATCGCACTCCTTTTGTCTATCTTTTTCCCTCGAACGTACGACGATCTCGTCATTTTCTTCTACACAGATTACGTATTAATCTTTTTTTTCCTTTTTTTATCGCTATCGTAAAAGCGAAAAGAAAACCGATATCGGTCGAAACGGAAAATAAATAAGAACGCGTGGAAATATCGCGGGGCAACGAAAGTTCTACTTTCCGATTGCGATTAGCGGTTACGTAAGCCGAGAGAAATATTTGGGCTGGAACCGGCGGATGATGCAAGCGACGAACGTTGTGGATCCGGAACCGCGAACGCCCCCTTCTCTCCCCTCGGCCACTCGTGGACGTCCTCTATCCGGATATCCTATACACCGCTAAACACAATGCACCGTCTGCTATTCCTGGCCGCGCGCCATTGTCGATAACCTTTGCATCGTCGATGATGGGAATAGAGAGATAGGAATGTTCGTTCACGATTCGTGAGATTCGGTCGAAGGTCACGGAGGGGGAGGATTAATGGAAATGGGGAATAATAAGGGCGAGAGCCGGTAAATGTCGCGCGATTTTTCGCGTTTCACCCACGAAAAACCCACGCGTCGAGAAACGGAGACAACAGTGTTTCCAAAGTTTTCCGAACGAGAGAACGGAAGCGGGATTACGCGGAAAAAAAAAGAGGAATTTCGGTGGGAATAGATAGGAGGCCGCTCGAACGAATTCCGCTCGATCGTATGCGGAAAATCGAAAGAAGGCGATTTTAATATTGAATTATTTTGCGAATGCAAAACGGTATTATCCTCTGCCGCGGTATTATTTTTCTTCCGTTTTTTTTTTCGAACGCAGCCAGCGCAAATTTAGACTCAGACTTCGGTGAAAATAAAATCATCATCTTCTCCTTCTTCTTTTTTCGATGGACGAACGACTTCGAAACGAAGCTCGTCGCAAAAGGGGGTAGGTTTCATCTTTCGAGAAGGATTTCCGATTGGTCGCGAATCGAACGATCGATAAATATCCATGCTCGATCGTTCCGTGGTAGTGGAACCGAGCTTGTTCGCCGTGACTTTACCCGAAATTCGAAATATTTACTTTTGATCTCGTAACGAGGCAACAATGGAAAGGAACACTCGTAAGCGAGGCTGTGTCGGTCGATCGGTATTAACGTGCCGGCAGTTGTCCTCGTCGGCAGGACAAGTTTTATTCGACTCTAGCGGCGTAACATCGCTTTACGACTCTACCTAGTTTTATCAAGCAGTAATTTATCAAGCAGGATCGAATTTTTTTATCGATATATCGGACCGATATATATATATATATATATAGTATATATATGGCGGTTTCGTGTATAAATCACGGGACACAGGCCTCGACGGATTTATCTCGAGGAAAGGTTTAACGTGCAATTTGGAGGGAGAAGAGGTGGCGCGGTGGTGAACGCGGTGTGTGGTCCACCGCATTGCGATCCAGTTTATCGTCTAAATCACTCGCGGCATCGATTTGCATAACTTATGCGAACGGAGCGACCGTTTATTATACAATCGGAATATATTTGGTCGGGGTGATGACCGGAACGAAAGGTGACGATGCGGAGGCGCGATCTGGATCACCTCCGTTACGCTTCGCTTTCCTCCTCTCTTTCTCTCTTTCTTTTCTTCTACGCTTTCGCGTCGTCCAACCATGTACGCGCGAAATACTTTCGTTCTCGAGCGACGCTACTCGTACACGCTCGTATACGACTCGTCAAGATCGGACAAGGCGAACGAATATCTCGACGATTCGAAGAGTTCGTCGGAGTTTTTTCATAGAATCGCGCGGGACGAGTGGTCGAAACGTGACGACGGGGAAACTGGGCTGGTTTAACGGAGGAAGCTCGATTTCGATATTTCCTCCCCTGGAAGGAACGGGTCTCGATATCGAGAATCGACTTTGGCCGATACCCAAAACGATCCACGACTCCGAGCCAGTGAACGCGGAAAAGAAGCTGTCCGATTTCCCCTCCCTCCCTCCCTGTACAGGCCTGATCGCACACTCGACGCCGAGTTAACCCTCAGCCAAACTAATTAATCGTATCCGACGAGTAAAAAACGAGCGTTTCACCGGTTTTCGCTGCGCACAGATCCGTCTACAAACGTCTTTCGGCGTTATATATATATATATATATTCGAGGTAATCGGTGAGAAGAGGAAGAAATTCAGTTTTCAGAACGAAATCGAAGCGCGCGACGAAAGGGAAGAAGAGAAGAAGGCGAGGTTTCCCGCGCGGGACCGGGATGCGTGGAAGGACGACGAGTGCGGAACGCAACGGACGGGCAACGCGAGATATATACGCGTAATGTAGCGCGATAACACGAGTTTCGGAGTAATTGTTTACGCGTGCCAAGTGAGTTATTTGGCACGTGGCCATGCGAACATGGGGGCGGCACCCACGTGGTCGGCCGACTGCCCGCGGGATCCCTCTCTCTCTCTCTCTCTCTCTTCCTTCCTTCCCTTCTCGCCTTCTTCTCCCTGGTGGAGAGGTGCGTTTCGCTTCTTTCCAACTTCTTATTCCCCCCGCGAATAATTTTTATCGCTCGTTCACCCACCTCGTCCCTACCTGTTGGCGTTTCTCTCAATGAGATGAAACGGAGAACGTTTCCATCTTCCATCCAAGCACAAGACGATCCCTGGAAGAGAAACGTTTTCTAAACTCGGCTAAGTAAATGGGTCGAGGACTGCGTGATTTATGTTACATCGTCGAGACTCTTCTCCTCCGAAAATTTCATCCGGCGCAACGAAATCTAAATCGTCGTAAATCCAATGGATTCGGGATATTATTATAGAGGGAATCTCCGTCACGCATCCCTCTCTCCCGAGCTAAATACGAATCGAAATCGTTCGGAAACGTCGCGATTGAATTATTTCGAGGAGAGGAGGGGGGGAGGGAAGGAACACAGAGATAAATAAAATGGTTGGATCGGACAATCGCGAAAATAGGATTAAATATGGGTAAATCGAAATGACAGAGACGGGATAAACAAGCGGACTTTCTCCTCTGTGTGTCCAGTTCCATCTTTACGCGTCGAGGATCCACCAAGATTTATACACGTTGTATCGTGGAAACCCGATTTCCGACCGAAATCTAGCTAACTCCTGAAAACTCGATGAAGTTTAGAGTCGCGCAATCTCGTCCGCGGTGGAAAACCCTTCGACCAATTCGACGCTTCGATGCAATCGGATGAGAGATAAAAGGCGATTATACGAACGATGGATGGGAGGAGGAGAGAAAAAAGAGAAAGAAGGAAATCGGCGAAAGAACGGTATCGGTAGCGCTTGTTGCGTCGAAACGAAACGAAAAACGTGGCCGCGGATGTGACGGATCACGGATGAATCGGAAATCGGGTGGAGATAGGAGAAAAGAGGATTCTTCTTGTTCTGGTCCTTGGCGGAAGGGTGGTGGCGGCGGCGGCGGCGGCGGTGGCGGTGGCGGTGGCGGTGGTGGCGGTGGTGGCGGCGACGAAGGTGGCGAGGATGGTGGGGGGTCTGGGGGACTGGTGGGGGTAGAAAATAAGGGTAGTTTTGAGAGGTGGGGGCGGAGGTTCGTCAGTTTCCGGGTTGTTCCGGAGTGAGTGGGGGGGTTGGAGGGAGGGCGAGTAGGAGCCGCGGGCCACGACACGACCAAGCGTCGCGACGTCAGTAGAGCGCCGCGCTATCGACCACAGCCACGAGACACCGTGGTCGTCGTCGTCGTCGTCGTCCTCCTCCTCATCCTTGCCGGTGTTCGTCGCCTCGATACCTCTCGTCTCGAACCAAGAGACCAACGACCACCGACCGACCGACCGACCGACCGACCGACCGATCGAAAGAAAGAGCGACAGACGAGGAAGAAGGAAGGATTTTCGATCGTATCTCGATCTTTGGCGAGATCTTCGATCGAGACGCGGGACGAGGATCGGAGGGCGGCGCGCTGCGTGCACGCGTGTCGTTCGCACGCGTCTCCGTCGCCGAGTGGTTAGTAGCCGCCGCCACGTCAAGGTCGTGCCGGCACCGTGCGTGCGTGCGTGAACACGTATTCGAACCACCGTCGACTACTGACTGCTACGAGCCACCCTGTGTGAGACCCAATGACTGTCCATCCAGGGACCACGGGAGACACATGTTCGTTATAAGGTCAGTGCACGAAATGTACGCGGTGTCTTCGTAGTTGCGCTACCGTCTTCGATGATCGTCGCTTCTCTCACTTTTCTACTCGATTCCCCAACCGACACCTTACCAGCCAACACGCACCGGGACACTTTTTCCGATCGCGATGTGGACACGATCCAGGATTTTTCACATACTTTTTACACGGTAACGGATTTTAACTACACAGCTTTTTCTTCCCCTGGCCAATATTTCCATCAAAATTCTCGCTCGAGAATTATCTGTCTGCCTTCTTCCGCTTCTTTTCTTTTCTTTCTTTCTTTTTTTTTTTTTTTTTTTTTTTTTTTTTTTTTTTTCGTTTCTTTTTCTTCCCAAAATTCTTCTCACCGCTTTCTTCGCGATCGCTTGATATTTGTGTGTTGCGCACGATTAAAGAATAGGAAGGAAAAGAAAAAGGAAACGAAAGAAAATACATTTATTCTTTAGTTCAAATTTTGTATGAGCTTAAAGAAAATTTATTCGCGCGATATTTTTTTTTTTTTTTTCTTTACACACATTTTATTTTTCTTTACACACATTGGCGAGAATATATGTATCGCTATCGTGTATACGGATTCGTAGAAACGTTTCGCCGAAGCATAGATTTTTTATCGTTTGCGATCTATTCTACTTCTTTTTTTCTCTTTCAAGAAATCGCATTTATATATTTCTATATCTCCCCCAGAAGAAAAGGGAAAAGAAGATCGGATCTATTGCCGATGCGTATTCAAAAAAAAAAAAAAAAAAAAAAAAAAAANAAAAAAAAAAAAAAAAAAAAAAAAAAAATAAAGAAACGAAAGCACGCCCCCTCGTGGATCGAATCGAATGGATATCGGGGTGTTTTTCCTCCGTATTTTTTTTCCTCGGCCGAAAATACGTGCGCGTTAACGCGTTAACGCGATAAGTGGATCGGCGAGATTAGCCGAGAGTGTTGAAGGGGAAAGTAATCCAACGGTTGACGCGACAAATTCTCGCGTTGTTTTCACAGGGACGAGAAGATATTTCGCAAAGTTTTAGGTATTCGTGGTCGTGGAGAGAAACGTTAAATGGAAACGGAGGGAATTCGGTTGGGAGGAAAGCATCTCGATCCCTCGTGACACATACTCGTACGCGCAATGATGGCTCTTACGGCTCGCGGAGCTTCGTCAAAAGCGAGACCCTTGGCGATATTTCCGAGTCAACGACGTTCTCGCTTGCCCCTCGTTTTCTTCTTCTCTCCGCCGCGCGCACAAAGAGCCGTGTAACGCGCGACTTTGCGAAGGGGGCGAATTTCCAAAAGAATCCGTGATCGACCACCCGTTCCGACTTAATCTGCTTCCGTCTTCCGACCCTTGCGACCTAAACCTAGTCCTATATATATATATATATATATATATAAAACTCCACGCACTCTCTTCTCACCGATTCACATTCTTCCTTTATTCTCTCGAATAAAATATTCTTTCCTCGGTCCAATGTGTATATATATATATTTCTTTACGATCGAAAAAACTCGTGAATAACACTCGACACCGTGTTATACATCTTGAAAAATTCTTTCGATCGATTTCTTACGTCATCGCTCTACAATTTTACGATCGAACGTAACGTCTTTGGCACGGTCGTTTCCAAAAGATCCTCGCCCCGACGTTCGATCTCCAATTCTCCAAGTCACCGCCTCTCATCCTCTCCCTCGTGGAAATTAACGAAATTAAGAAAAAAAGAAAAGAAAGAAGAAAGAAAAATATTTTTCTCGATCAAGAGTTCAATCCGAATTAAAAGGATTTCGAACCTGCCAAAGTTGAAAGGCTGCCAGTGCTTCCGGTCTCTGGGTTAGCGAACTAGTAGGGATATATAGTTTAGAGGCCGCGTATATTACAGGGTCGAACTAGTTTAGCGAGTTGGACGCGGGCGAAAGCGCGCGCTAGAAAACGGATAGGAAGGAAAGAGAGAGAGAGAGTGGCGGCAGGGGTGGAAAGAAGAGGAGGAGGCGAACCTTTTCATCGCGTTGAATTTCAAATCGGCGTATCTCCCGGGAGGAATTGGCACCGATCCAATCGCGATTCCTCGCTTACCTGCTCGCGCTCTTTCCTCCATCTTTCCCTACTTCTTTCTTCTTCTCCCCTTCCTTCCTCTCTTTATCTTCCCTCCTCCGTTCTCGCGCTCGCCCCCCATCTCGGATACGAAGGAAAACTGGGTCGTGGCGTGGCGTACAACGGGCGATACAGGGGGAGGAGGGGGGGAGAAAAAGCGACTGGAAGTAACGCGGGGGCCTTGACTCGGCCAACCCTGAAGTTTTCGAGCCGAGTTTCGTGCCTTTGCATCTACGTACCGCGTATAATATCGTTATTACTTACATTCGCAAATGTTTTCGATCATGTACGCGTTCTATCTAGCACGAGCTAGAACCGTATTATCGTCGCCCACTTTCCTATTCCTACACTTGCTCGCAAAGGTATATTTTGCATCCGTACGAGTAAAGAAGAGAGAGAGAGAGAGAGAGAGAGTAATTTCGATAATAATAGAAAAGGAAATGCACGGAGGATAATTTCTCTTCAACTTTCGGAATTCGGAAGGGAAACGAAGGGTAGCGAAGGGACGCTTTTGCGATCACCTGTATATCACCTGTAGTCGATCGTAAATATTTCGTCGATAATCGATGCGCGGTCCTCGACATAGGAGGCTCCCTAAAATGTCCATTGTACGCGTATTTGCCCACCACGGCCGGTTGCTTTTTATTTCTTTTTACAAAGATTGACATTTACGCGACGAGGAGTTCGTTGTTTACGTGCACAGCTTTGTCGAAAACGTTTTCTTTTTTTTTCTTTTTTCTTTTTCGAGCTTAACGAAGTCGCTGAAAATCCCTACCTTTTTTTTTTTTCTGCCTCGATACGAAAATATTATTTATAGTTGTGAAAAGGTTACTCGGTCAAAGATCATTCCTCAACGTTGATTCTTATTATCGAAACAGCTATTATTGAATGCTACTTTCTCGCAAATCGTGTTTCTTCCATTTTCGAATAGTATTTGTAATTTAAACGGTGATTTAGAATCGATCGAGTTTATTATCTGTAAGAATGCTTCTATGAGTACAGATTTAAGAGAGAAAAACTTTTGCGCGGTTTAATTAATGAAAATTGAAAAAAAAATTAAAGAAATATTAAACGTCGAGGTAAGAAAAATATTTTGCCAAGAAATTCACGCCTCGATACTCTCGCAAACGAATTTTTAATCATTTCGAGCGTTTAACCGGAAAATAACTTACCTTCGGGAAAACGTGGTTAAGATTAAATTACGAGCTTTGTTTCGAGCATTACTCGCGAAGGGAACGAGTAAAATTTTAGATCGAAGAAAAACAGGATAAAAAAATAGAAAAGAAAATAGAAACGTCAAAGAATTATAAGAAGAAGAAAACAAAGTAGCTAAGAAACTTAGGTAAAACGGAAACGATATAAACGAACGGATAATAAGATAAAAATAAGAGAGAATCGCGTGAAAATCGTATTTCATTCGAGAATAATATTGGAAACAAATATATTTTTGAAATTTTAGAATACGCCTATGGGAGAAAGGACGAAAGGAGAGATTCGCTTTCCGCGCTGAAAGTTTCCGTTCGCGAAACCTTTTCGATACTTGGCCCCCTTCGTATGTACACACCAATTCCCTATATCGATTTTTACAACGTACAGCCACGTCGTAAAATTGGGGAAAGAATGTAAAGTGAACGTGACGTTCGCCCTTTGCGCCCGACCGGGTACCGGCGTCTCTACACCACGCGTCGTTCACGGTAGTAAGTTCGCCGAATTTAAAGCTCGGGGATCCGATGCCGGTCCGCGTAAAACAAACGCGAGAAGAATCGGCTCGCTCGGCGGAGGGAAAAACAAAAGGATATCGCGTCACACGTTTCGACTGAGATATTTCGATATTTCGAAAAGTTTCGAACAAGCGAGGGAATTCAAAATTTTATCTCGAAATAATTGATCAAATTTCTCTCTCTCTCGATCAGATAAAGATTTCTCTTTTCCTTCTTGAAACGTTATATATATATATATATATATATATATATATATATATATATATACAATCGTTATTATATCGTAATCCGCGTTCTTCTCTCTCGTCTCGAATAAATTCCCTATTATCGGAATAAAATGGAGCGGTATCCCTATTCGCGGTGGAAATCGATAAAGAATCGAAGAGGAAAGGTGAACGAATAGCGGAGAGCGGTGGAACAATTAGCATAGACATTATTATTACATCGAGTCGGATATTATTCCGAGTCGATCGTTGACCGACATTGGAAAAATAAAGCGGATGAACGGTCGATCTACGTGGAAGAGGAAAGGGTAAATACCCTTTCCTTCCCGGAGGTATATTCAGCGGTTCTTCGTACTATTAACCTTATTCTCGGTATTCGTTCCGTCCAACGATTACGTTCCTCTTTCTATCATTGTTGTGTAAAGTGTAGGGATGAAATCTTTCCAGTTTATCGGACCAAGATCGAGATCGTATAAAATGTACACACGGATGATTGGTGAGGGCGACTAAAGAATTAACTGTTGTTGCGTAACCCGGATATTACCCAGTTCTCGTTGGAAAAACGTTGGACGATTTATACATCGATACAGCGGATGTGTATACCTGTTTACGTTCCGCGATCGTGGGGCGTAAATCGAATTGCGGCGTCGCGCGGCCCGGGCCATTGTTCGGTACCGGTTATTTAAACTGGATCCGGCGCAGGAGCGGGGTGCAGGTGCTGTTACGAGACTGCGTTCGCGCTTCTTCGAACAGGTCGGATATTCCCCGCACTTTAGATCCAGCAATAAACCCGCTTTACTGCGGCTCATTGAGACGGTTATCGCCTCCCGATCGTTGATCCGTGTTCATCGGCTATCGTAAAACGGTGCTTGGCAATCCCTATGGGTCCAACCGACCGATGCCTTCCTTCGCCTATTCTCTCTCTCTTTCTCTCTCTCTGTATTTCCCTCCCCATCTTTTATCATTATAAGAAATATATATATATGTGTGTGTATGCGCGTATGGATGAAAAATGTAAACGCGAATGGAAGCGCGTTCCTTTCGAGACGGAAGGGAAGCGAAGAGGAAAGCGTTAGAAAGTCGGTGTCGGTCGGTGTTTGCTCTAACGCGTTGGCGACTCGTTCACGGTTATCCAAACGAACGGAAAGCCACTCACGGAGAGCACCTGTGGAGCTTGCCCGCCTCGCTTTTGTTCTTTTTTACCCTCCTCCGTCTTCCTCTCTCTCTCTCTCTCTCTCTCTCTCTCTCTCTCTCTCTCTCTCTTCCTCGCTACAATCCCGGTGGCCCTCAGTTCTGTTACTTACCTGTTCTGTTACTTACGGCTCATCGGCCGATCGTTCGGGGTCGCTTTAAAGGGATTAGCACAATTTTCGACTCCGGGATTCCACACGCCAAGAGAGGGAACACCTCGAAGTCACTCGAAGTGGGCGAAGTGAAAATTACGACGCGTCACCATACGATACGCCGTGAGATGTGAGAAAATAACAGGGACGAAAACTAACGGGTCCTTTCGGGGAAAATCTGTGAGGCTATCGTTGGCTGACTCTCGTCTCCCTGGTTTTACGGATTTACAGTTTTCGAGTAGGAGAGAGGATAGGACCTAGGACGGGAAGAAGAAAGGAATGTCGATGGCGAAAATGCGCGTTGCAGTTTCGTTCGCGGATACACGGTTGTTTGGCCCGCGAAAATGATGTTCGTTTCGTGGCCGCGCAAAAGAAGCGTGATTCTTTTGATGGTTGGATCGAAGGATGGAAACTTGGTCGAGTGATCGAGTGGTGAAAAGTGGGTCGAGACGAGATGAGTATCCGCTAAGAGCGGCGCTAATCGAACGTCGGGATCGAACGCGAGATAACCGAGAAACGTACGCGCGTCGATCTACGAAGAAACTAACACCGAGATAACCTCCCCCCTCCCTCCCTCCTTGGGTCGCGGCGATTTTTCTCCTCCTCGCCGAGTTCTCGAACCGATGAGACCGAGTTATAAATTTGTCCCTCGGGAAAACAACTGGCAACAACGTTCTCTTCTACCTCCTCCCTCCCTCCGTCCCCGGGACGGTCGGTAAATGCATCCATGCACGCGTGTTTTATGGCCGGCTTTCTCGGCTTTCCGTCTCTTTCTCCAACTCGTCGCGGAGCGTCGCCCGAATCGCGTCTCCGATATTTTCGCAGATGCGATAGATTCTTTTCGAAAATACTTAAAACTTGGACGATTTGTCGTCCGTGCTCGGGTCGAGCTCGATAAACCCCGGCTTCGGCTCGGATCCATCGCGTTGCGTTGTCCGGCCTGGAAAAGGATGGACGGACCGGTGGCCGATCGATCGAAAGAGAAAGAGACGGGGGAGGAAGGAGGGCGTGCGCGAAGGAGGAAGGGGGAGGGAAGAAGGGATCGACGATTCCCTCTGCAGGGGGAAGGGGAAGGGGAAGAGGAACTTAATCGCATAAAATGCTTAAAGTTCGTCCTGGTGCGACGCGATGCACTTTGATCGCGGAATTTATGTTCAGGGTGCAATGTACCGCCATTATATTCCCTGCTCGTCGGTGCGTGCCGTGGAAAAATTCATCGCGGAGACGCAGAGGCGGATTCGGTCCCCCTCTCCCTCCCTCATTGATCGCAACGGAGAGTGTTGTTTCCTCTCTCCGCCTCGTCGTAAGAAAATATTATTCTTCCGAAGAGAAGAAAAAGTCGCCGGCTCCATCGTCCAAAGATTCCAAGCTTCTGCGTGCTTTTAACCGCGTCGATTTTCACCAAAGGCAAAGGGTCGCTAAACTCTCCGCGATCTCCTCCTTTATTATCTCCTCCAAACGGAGAACTCCCGATTTTCCTTATATTTTTTTATACGATCGATTCGAAAGGAAAGTTTATTGGTAAAGGGGGAAAAAAAAAAAAAGAAATCGAAGAATCGGATCGGACGTTCTTTCGGGGAACGACGTAGATACGGTCGGTTCGGTGGAAAGAGAGCGCTGGTCGCGACTTTTTTTTACGATCACTCGGCAAAGACAATGAAAACATCTCGGTAAATCAAGAGAGAGAAGAGCGGTAAGGAGATTAGTAAGAGCTTACGAGGCATTAGCCACCGCCGCGATCATCCCGACTTGGAAGCGCTCGCTTCATCTTCTTCCTCCTCCTCCTCCTACCCGCTCGTCATCGGGATACTCGTTCTCCCTTTCCCCGTATTATTACTTCCCTCCTCTTTCTCCACAGCTCTCTGCTCCGCGCGCAGTTAACCACCCGTGAAGCGGCACGATATATCTCGGGGATAATTCGCTTGTTAGGGTCGTACGCCTTTACATTAATCCATCCGCTCGCGCGCTCCTTTCTCGCGGCCGCCTCTTTCGCGCGTTCCGAAAGCGACCACGACCCACCCAAAATCCTTTGCGCCGTTTCGCCAACCGACGAAAAATCGCTCTTCGTCTCGATTTAGCCGCGCCATCCCGCTTCTTCTCGGCCCCCTTTCGTTTTACGCAACCATTTTCACCGTTCACCCGTTCGTCTTCGCTGGACAAACGCGTAAAGATATATATTTATATATATATTTTTTTTTGAAAAAACGACTCGTTTCGCTGGAGTTCGAAGTCGAATCGAAGGATCCACGAGACGGTTACGTTTGTTTGTAGCGTTACGTATAGCTAACCCGAGGGACGGCGCGCGAGGCACTTGTCGTCGTGTCGATGCTCGCGATATCGCCGGCCGCCTGTCATTCCGCCTCGATTGATCGCTTCTCGCTTTCTCGGTCTTCGCTTCTCTCCTTCTTCCTCGACCCTCTATCTTTTCGTAACGAACGGATTCTTTCTCCTCCCGTCCTCGTCGCACGCCGTCTTCCCTTTATAAGCCCGTTTCGCTTGCGCGCTCGCATGCCCACTCCATTCTACTAATTTGATATACGAGAGCCGCTTTAACTTCCAAACGATCAATTTTCGTTCAACAATGTAATTATAAGTTTCGCCATATACCTTATGATATTCCGTGTAATTGTAACGGTTCACCTACGGTTCCGTAGAACGTGGCAATGTCTTAATTAGCTTATATATCGAGATGTATGTTTTCCTTTTTAATCCAACCTACGTCTTAGCTTATCAGATCGTGGGAAGATGTATCGGTCTCGATATTCGATACACGAATAGAAGATGTTTTTTCTACATCGTTTCGCTCCTTTATTTGTTATGTTTTTTATTTCTTTAAGTGCAAATTTTCTTCAACTCGACGAAATTGCAATATTTAATTTTATGCGCGTTTATACGTTTATTCTTCGCGTTTCAATATCTATTACAATATCTGGGACAATAATAACTGCGCATATCTATTAATCAGTTTTATATTTTTATTAATCTAACGCGATAAGACAAGAAGGAATAAGAAATATATATATATATATATATATATGTATATACGTGTATATGCAATATTTAAGGAAATCTTGTTTTCTCGAGACACTTTACTAGTAGAGAAGCACTACCTATTCAACTGGTCGGCGCAAACGAGTTAAGATATAACGATCGTATTAAGTGGCCAATAATGTGCAAGAACAAGTACTTCAAGTTCGAGCAAAAGTAATCGCCGCGCAAGAGATAAGGGGTTTAAGCTTTAAGAGCCGGTTGCGTAATGACGGTGATGGCGATGTCGAAGGCGCCAAATAATAAAATGATGGAAATCGACCGCACGAAAATGACGATAAAATACTTGGGAAAGGTCTCGCCGCGTTGCGAGAACGAGAAGAGCAGTGGACGGTGGGGCCAATCGAGCCTGCCCACCGGTAACAAGCCTTGCCAAACCGATCGCTCGATGGCTAATGAGCAACCTCCTCTTCTGCCCTCCTCCTTCTTCTTCTTCTTCTCTTTCTTCTTCCTCCTCCTCCTCCTCCTCTTCTTCTTCTTCTTCTTCTTCTACTCGCCTCTACGCGTGCCATTACACGTACGCACGCGTTTTCAAAGTTTTTGAAACACATCCAAACCTTCCTCCTCTTCCTTTTTCCTTTTAAGCCGCGACAGCAACAGGCAGTTTAAATCGTGTCGAAGACACGACGATACGACGACGCTCTTGTACCGTGATAAAACGAACCGCGAATATCGGTGGCAAACTACTTGTACTCTTTCGAAAAAAAGATGGACGGATCGTGTATGTGAACCACGAAAGGAACAAATGACTCGGCTCGCTTTCTTCGCCTTTTCTTTTTCTGCTCGAGTAGCGATCGGATTATGCTATTTACAATTACCGATAACGTAATCCGTTCTCAAACGAGTTTCTCTTTCTTTTTTTCTTTCTTCCTTCCTTCCCGATATTTTATTTTTCACGATAAATATTTTTAATAAATGTCATTCGTATCGAAATTTATCTCGCGCGTCGTCACGATCATTCGTTTTCTTTTTTTTCGATCGAATTGAAATATTTCGTCGACTCGTACTCAATTTCGATCCATCGGTAAGCGAAGAAATTGTTTATATTTAAGAAAAAAAAAATAGATGCGATATTTATTAGCTTCCATTTGTCAATAGTCCGAGTAGTTTTGTTATCTCGATGTAATAAATATATATATATATACATAACGAAATACCGTGATTCACGTTTTTCGATGAGATCAGAAATTTCAAGCGATATTCGAGTAATATTTTATTTTACGAGATATCTTCTCGGTTAATCGAGGTAAAAGTCGAGGTAAAGGAATTCGGAGACAACGTTCGAAACGAACGAGAAAAGAAAACGAAAGTGTCAGGTTGGAGCGTGGGCGTTGGTTGCAACATCATCTCGGTAGTTCTCCGTCAATTCCATGTAAATATAATCGTTTTTATCGTACGTTTCATCGTCAAATTCTTTAGAAATTCTTTATCGGGGAAATTGTACGTATTTTTAATCGACGACATCGTTAACGTTCGCAACGCTACTTTTCTCGCATCGACGATCTTTGGCCAATTTTCGTTCGCGGATTTCGGTCTCCAACGATTTCAAATTATTTTAATCGAAATATTCGAGTTATCGGATATCGAAACGTTTCACTCTACACGCGTTATTTCGAAAATTCTCTCTCTCTCTCTCTCTCTCTCGCTAGTGATCGAAGGATTCTACGCGAAAAACCTTTTCCTCCTTTTCTTATTTCTAAATATATATACATATACACATTAGATATATAAATGTAAACGTGAAAGAGAACGCGTTCCCTTTTGGTAGCGGGATATTATCGGAGAGCGAAGAGGATATTATATTGGGAGGAACGGTTGGCGCGAACGCGCGTAACTCAGGTTAAACGAATCCTAAATGAAACGGTCTAACGATATTAAACCTGTCTGTCAACGGGCTGTCGAGATACGATCGCGGTCGAGGATCGTAAACGGGCGAGGCACACCTTTGTAACTTGGCCAACATCGAACGAGACTCGTCGATTTGTTTTACGAGCCATTTTGCCATGCTTCGCGCCCTCATCGCTCTCTCGTCATCTCGTAATCGCCGTCATCATCATTATCGTCGTGATCTCCCGAGCTCCCTCGTCCGGCCTCTCCCTTCTCTCCTTTCCGACCGACCGGCAACCTCTTCCAACTCCTCCCCGTCGCGGGTCCAACATCTTAGTCGGAATCGGCGCCGATCTTCTCCTCGTTTACACCGCGCCGCGGAAAATGCGAGTGATTTGCGAGTGGAAAATAAAGCACCCTCCTCACGCCACCACCGAGCTTCGATTCGACCAAACACTTTGCCTCGGCAATTTCGAGTATTTATCAATTATCACGATCGTAACGTTTTCGATTAATTTAAAAATGTTAAACGGTTCCCTCGAATTAAATCCGTAACGAGAAATGGAAAGGAAGGAGAGACGAAAGTGTAGCGATACCCTACGACCGCAGCACAGGCATCTGCTTTGCAATTGCGAAGCGGCGGCCGATAACATCTGCGACACGGGAACCGGTACCTTTCTTCCAATTTCAAACCGCATAAGAAAAAATGCGGTAAACGTATCCCGTCCAAATGGCACCTCTTTAACGCATCCACCCAAAAATTATAACTCTGCACGGTAGATTTTCGGCTGTTATTACGCGAGTAGTATTACTTCCAGCATACTCGATGCGGTTTCGAAAGTTTCGCGTGAAATACTCACTACTATCCGCGTTCGTGTTCATTCAAATAATTTATATAGGATACGAGTTTATTCATATTTTCGGAGAACGTGTTTAATTTCGCCTCCTCTTCTTTCTTTCTTTTTCTTTATGATTTCGATTAATCCAATCATATTTAATACGTACTCGTAACGATACTTTTCGCATAATTACGGTACGTAATTAAAAATACGTAGTGGTTAAAATTAATTAGCAAATTAATAAAGCATACTTGCGCAACATTCTCTTTGCTCGAATATATATAAACACACATTCTCGTAGAAATTTTCGATTAATTTTTCAACGAATCGCATTATTCGATTGTAAATAATTGATGTCTCGAAGAAACGTGCATGGTCGCTTTTTCTCCAATTTACGAATTTTTCTGAATTATTCGGATAGAAAATACGGTTGAAGATAATAATAAGTATCGAAGATAGTATTATACGGACGGTATCAAATGTAAATGTGGTACGCAGGGGAGACTTTGAGCAAGCCGACGATAATAACGATAATGTATGTTTATTGCGCGTGCTATAATAATTTTATCGCAACAACTAGTCTTTATAACCATTTCGCATAATGGAATTAGATCCAGGATGGCTCGCTCGATCATCGTTTCCTTTTGTACACGGAGTGTCGTCTATTGGTGGTTCCGCGGTATCAACCGATAATTAACAAGTGCGGCGATGAAGCCACTCTTCTTTATTGCTGTGCCGCGTTAATGGCGCTCCCCTCCTTTCTTCCTCCACCATTTCGATAATAAATTTAATACAATCTCGCTCGCGATACCAATTAGATTCCTGCTACCAATTTACTCGCATCAATCGTTTCCCTCGTCCTCGTTTCGAACGAGATTTCGCGAGTAGTAACGTAATGGATTACACCATTATTGAAAACCTAAGACAGAACGCGGTAGAAAATAATTTTTGAATCAAGCAATTAGGAAAAGTTTGGAAATTTGATCAGCGCCAGGAATCCAGGACCGATTCGTCTCTCCTTCCCGTTCGGCTCAACTCACGAGGAAGTGGATCGATGTTTACGAGCAGAGCGGACGATTTGTAACAATTACGAGGCGATCCCCGAGAGCATAGTAGAGAATAATAGGTTGCGGTATGGCGATAACCCTGCGTCGTAGGAGAGCGTAGCCTTCGTGTCCGATAATCGCGTTAAGCGCCCCCATCCTTCCATCCTTATCTCGTTCGTTAAGCCCAACCTCGTAATACCGTAATATATCAAATATTTCCCGATCGATCGATATTTCCATCGATATCTCGCTTTTTAAACTTTTTTCTCGTCCCTTTTTTCTCGTTCTTCGAACGAGGGAAAAGCATCGTCCTCGTTGGAAAAGAAAGAAACGAAAAAAGGAAAGATCGGAGGAGCGAGAGAGGAGGAAAGTTAGGGGGAGGATTGGGGGCAATTGACCAAGTTGCGGCGGGGTTTCGGGGGTCGATTGGAATGTACGATAGGCGGGCAAACTGGTCCTTTCGATCGTTCGCCTTTAATTTCTTTCGAGAGGAGGAGGAGGAGGGGAAGGGAAGAAAGATGGTTTGCGCGCGCGCGATGCTCGCTGCTGTTTTTCATCGCGGCGACAACTTTATCGGTAACGGTCCTCGCGTATTTCGCCTCGATAGTTGGCGTGTGCGGTATAATAACAGGATATTACGATTTCGGACAGATATCCTCTCCCTTCCCTTCCACGCTCGTCATCCCCCTTCTTCTTTCTCCCCGGCGTCCCTTTTTTGGATCGGGCACGCCTTTGGTGCACGCCGCTCCGAACATAATGGACTGAAACACGAAACGTATGCAAACCTGAAATAATACGACACTGAGAGATCCTCTCCCCTGCGCCTCACTTTTTTCCATATTCCCTCTCGTTCTCCCGCTCTTCTCCCTCCCTCGCCTTCTCGTACACATCAGTTTCACCTCGGTATCCTCACCCTCGTCATATTCGGCCGTGGGTCCCACCTCCTGTCCAACAGGTACAACTTGAAACTTAAGACAATGTAATGAGCCGGTCGCTTGCCGAAAAGATCCCCCGATCTTTCGAGTTCACGCGAGGTCACCTCCTTTTCTGCTGCCAACAAGAAATACCTTCCCCCTGCAATTTCAATTTCAAAATCCCCCTTTCGCTCGATACTTTCAAATTTCCCGCTCATTTTCGTTTCCGATATCTCTTCGTAAAGTTGTTGTTGTTTGTATTATTGTATATTTCGCGTATTGGAACAAGCATCGATCGATCATAAGGAGAATGCTCGCTCGTTGTTCAATAGAAATAGAAAGCATAGAAAGATGGAAAGGTGGAAGAGCGTTGAGGAGAGGTTAACGAAGCGGACTGAAGGAATAGGAATTTCAATCTTCGAGACGTACGGTTGGTGTCCGACGTTGATGTCAGCGCAAGATTACACTTTTGATACCTTTCCTCGTAATTAATACACTTGGCCGTGATTGAAAAGGAAAGGGAATCCAGCAAGAAGAAGAGTATAGAGGAGGGAGGAGCGTGGGTCTAGAGCTCGTGGCCCGACGTTCGTTCACGAGCTGTGAAATTTAATTCAGATCCGTTGGAAGGCTCCCATGGCTGCCAGTCGACGGGACATGGGTCGAGTCCGGACGAGTACACGCGTGCGGATACACGTGGCGCGTAGTTTAACCGTACGTGTCGCGTGTTTCACGAGGGTTGCCCGTTCAGAGGGGTGGGCGAGCGGAGGTCGGACAGTCGCTCCAGCCGCCTCTTCTTACGTCATCTTCCAAATTACAAATTTTCAAGATTTTTCCTTTCTCAACATCCCTTTCGTCTTTCTCTCCGAACCGTTCCTTCTTCTTCGAACGAAATTGATAAACAACATTTCCAGCTTCTCGAGAAATTTTCACGGGATCGATCCCTGAAATCGAATGCATGTAATTAATGATCTTTGATAAAAAGAAATGCCAAGAGTTTAAAGAGCGTACGACTTTCAATTGGATTTCAATGATCAATTACGGGATCGGTAGCGCGATCAAAGGAAGCTCGAAGTAGCTGGAATAACGGGCAAGTAACTCGAAACGTAAGCTCGAAATAACGCGTGAGAAACCGAACGAGTTACCCGTCATCGGTCGATGATTAATAGAGGGCGGCGCGATAGCGCCGACTGTCGTTAAAAGAACAAGATTCCTTCGTTCTCGCTTCCCTACTGCCTCTCGTGGAGATACACGGTGTCCCATAAGCACCTGACATCCCCAACCTCCCGTAGGATCGTTGGATCGCGAGACATCGATCATCGAAAATATCCGAGTCTATTCCCCGCCTGGTCGTAACGCGGGATCACCGAATTTCAGATAAAATTACGTCTCTCAAGATTTGAGACATCGCATTATCGAAGGGATCGAAGGAAACAAATACTGTTTTAGATAAAAGAAATATCTCCACGTTCTCCATTTCAATTATAGTACGCTTAAGTATCGTTATTATAACTTTAGACAAACGCGCGAAGGGATAAAAGGGAGACGAAAAACCTTTGAAACGAGGTAAATACGAAGAGTAAAATAGAGATTTTTGTTGAATTTCACTTTTACACACAACGTATCGATATCGAAAAATTAAAAGCGAACGTCCTCGATCTCCTCGTCACGAAACCCCCCCACTTGTGGCACTTGTCCAGAAGATCTTGACCTCTCTCAACTCGACCCTAGCAAAGTCGGGTCAACTTGTCAGCGGCCACGTCTTGGCGGCTCGATCTCGATCGGCGCTATCGGGACATCTCGAAGAAGTTACAGGCCGCTGTTGGAGCCGGAATGACTCGAGACAATAGCGGCCTGCTCACCTGCTCCCTCCAATTTTACGCCCACCCTACCCTACGTTCGATCGTATCTCTGGTATCAGCTTCGAGCTCGCTTCCTCTTAATTGGTTCGCGTTGACTTAATGTGTTTCAATATGTCGTTCTGTCCATCAACTCGACGTCTCTTTTTTTCACTCCTTTTTTTACCCGTCCAAATAGCATACGATCAATCGTTAATTCTCAAGATTCTTCGTTAAATTAAACTTATCGTTTATGATATTTTTGGCATCCGTGCTCTTCCGGATTAATGTCCGTGATCCCCGCGTGAAAAAATATTAAATATTAAATTTCAAATTGGTTTTGATTTTATTCGTTTCACGAAGTAAAATTTGCGTGGTTGGACAAACCACGCTTCACCACCTTGAGAAATTGGTAAGAGGTCATCGTTTCGAAGGTGTAAAATATTTGTCGCTTCGATTTCAACGCGTGTTATCGCTTCTGAATCTCTACTTGACATCTCGTTAAAAGTTCGCGATCGAATAATTCGATTCTTTCAACGAAAAAGTATATAATTCTAAAGATAAGCTGAGACAAGTAAAATCGCAAGATCGACCGGTTCATTTTTATTTCTTCAACAAAAACATTTTTAATCCGATTATTTGTAATCCGACGATCGAACAAAACTTTGTCGCGACTCGAAGAGACAAAAAGAAATTCTCTCGAATTTTCTTTCGATACGATCGTAATTCGAATCTTTTCCCCCCCCTGAAATATTGTAGCAAGAGAGAGCATAAGTGTCACGGTAGGACGTAGACGCGGGGGTTAATTCGCTCGGCGGGACCTCTGATACAACGAGATTCGTAAACCGCGTGAAATTGGGCCACGAGCATCGGCTGATGCCTCCATTAAGAGCCGCTCGTATTATTACCGACTATTCCACTCGCTCTCCCGTACTGATTTTCCCTCTCTTTCTTCCACTTTCTCTCCCCGTTCCTTTCGTTTCCTCTCCTCTCCTCCTGTCCTAGAACGCGACCTGTCCGGTATACCTGTTGTATATTTCGTTGCCTCGACAGCGTGGGCCAACGACTCGGCCTTTCTTCTCTCTTTTTCTTCTTCTTCTTCTTCGACTCGCCCCCCTCCCCCAACGTATCTACCCCGCGGTCCAGGGATAGGGAGAGCCATCCATTCCTCTTCTCTCTCTCTCTCTCTCTCTTTACCTCTATTTTTCTGCCCGCCCTGCGCTAACCCTTTCACGGTTTAAATCAATCAACAGATTCCTGAGAAACGATCCACCACCGTGTTTCCTCGGACGGAGAGAAGGAACGGCGCGTTTCGTAACTGTTACTCCTCGCCAGTGCCACAATTTACGAGGGTATAAAACGATAAAAATTGAAGAAGATTTCATTGACGCGCGGTCACCGCATAATTTATTTTATTATGATCGGCCGTCAGTGGGGCGGCGATACCCGTCACAAGTGAATACGCTTTCTGTTTACGAAGCGGCACGAATTCGCCGTGTAATTACCGAGAGACGTGGCTCGGTTGGAGAGAGAGAGAGAGAGAGGGAGAGAGAGAAGAGGGCGGAGAAAACGCCGTTATAGATAGCCGATATCTAAATGTGTCAATTAAGCCGGCCCTGACCCACGCGAACTTTAACCCGCGTTGAGGTGTCGAAACGAGGCGCCTATCTTCTCTGATTCACAGCCTGTGTATAAATATTTTTTTAGACGACGCGTGAGTCGTATCGAATGGATTAGCGACCGAGAGAGAGAGAGAGAGAGAGAGTCGAGTCGTAAATGTCATATTCGAATACATACGGTATTTATGGTGGATACGGTTTTCAATGGTTTTCGATAAAGATAAGACTTGGAGAGGTGAGAGGAAATATTTACGATATCGCATTTGACGAGTTTATCTCATATATATAAAGAGGGTTTCGCTTAAAGAGCGAGGATTGTAGAGGGCACAACGAATGCGACACAAGGATTTCGTCGAGAGCGTAAAAATATTTCTTTCGACCGGTAGTCGATCGAAAATTACGAGTTCCAAAGTCGTTTGTATACTTAACAATGGTAAACCGGGGGCTCGAAGGGTGGATTCGACCCTTTTTCTCTTCTTTTTTTCTTTTTTTTTTTTTTTTTGCGGGGACCTTAACACCCTCTGGAACGGAGGAAAGGGGTTTATTATACGAAACCGATCCACCGCGGCGTCCCTTTCAAAAGTTCTTCCTTTTATTAGCTGTATTTCGTTGCTTGTAGCTCCACCACCCTGGCATTCATATGCTAACGCGTCTCAACGGGGTTGTCCGTGCCCTCTTGTTACCGACGCCGTTTCGAGCGTCGCTGTGCCTCGTTAACGATGCCCCATCCAAATTTACCTTCGTCCCGCGGATTGAGCACCGCTGGACCCGTTAAGCGTATGCCAACAGACCTATAAAAATTCAATCCAACCAGTCTTAAAAATAATAACGCGGCGCTAACCTTTACGTGCTATCCCATAACGTGAATCCATATGTCTGCACGTGTACCCGATCGTACCCGCTTCCTTCGAATCCTCTTCTTCTTCTTCTTCTTCTTCTTCTTCTTCTTCATCCTCTTCTCCTTCGTTCCTTTCGTTCCTTTTGTTTTCTGGCACAAGAAAAAGAAAAAAATTCATCTCCATTCCCTGGAAGGGTAATTAACGGATAATTATTTTCGCATAAAATATACATATATAACGGAAGCATAGACAGGTATTTAGTTAAACGTATCCTCTAATACAAGTTTTTGCTGAGAACGATCGAATCGACGAAATTTTTCAAACATAATTCTCACGCTTCTCCTCGTCTCCTCGTCTCGCGCAGAGATGTTGTACGGATGAAAGAAGAAGAGAAAAAAGAAACGGTTCGTAATAATTTTACGAGGAAAGATATCTCCTCCCTTTCGACATCGAAATACGCGGCTCCTTCGTTTCTCATCGCGGAGGGAAGGGGATTATTATAATTTCACCACCCCCGTGTTTTACGGAGTAGCGAGGCGAGCTCTGTATATTGGCCCCGGTGATTTACTGCTAATTATCGCCCCGTGTGAATCCGCTTATACCCGTGGAGCCGAGAATCGGGCAAGTGAACGACCGCGGCACGAGTAAGACGGGCACGGTTGTCGTTTCGCAAAAATCGACAAGTGGACGTCGTGCGGCGCGCGTTCGTGCCGGGTTACAACCGCTCGAACGTTGCTCCGTGGCGGCAAAAAGGGCCTCGCCGCGCTCCACGGGCCCCTCGCGAACACTAAATTATTGTTCTTGTATCGCGGTGCCAAAATGTTTACAGCCCTCGGCCGCGCAATGTACCGCGGCGTACCAACCGACGCGGAACGGGGCGAGTGGAAAAAACAGAAAACGAAACGTTCACTGGCACGCGTTCCTGCGGGAAATACGAACAAATTTCGGATTACTTTACGTATCTCGCGAATTTAGATTTTTTTCCATAGGAGTCCACCGTGTTTGTCATTCGGTTAAGTAAATACCGGAGGATTTCTCGTGTAAAATATATTCCCTTTGCGCATATATATATCTTGTAGCTGCTATAATAACGGTCGAATACATTCGCGTTTTATCCATGCGGGCGCAGAGACCGATCTCGATCGAACTATCGTAATTGTACACCCGTGTTAAAATACGAAGATGGGGTTGGGATGTGAAAGTGTTTAGATATTTCCAAATTATATATTATTAATATTTCTGTAATCGCGTAGACATTGGATTTTTTTTTTTTTTAGTTTCGTATTTTTTTTAGTTTCGTATCGAACCAGGTTGGAGGATATTTCGAAACATCGATACGCAGAGGTATACTTGTATCGTTTCTTATCTTTTGTCACTCGCGTTAAACTGTAAATTTATTCAATTTTTTTTCACAATATTGCACGACGAACTCACTTCTGTTTGAACGTTTATCCGATGAATTTCGCCTTACGTGTAAATATATATATATATATATATTTTTATAACCTCAAAAACAAAGAAACAAACAAGCAAACGAACGAGCGAATAAAGAGAATGTAAATAAGATAGGGAAGAAATGAATAACTCAGCGTGACAAGAGAAGCGGGGAAAACAGGAAAGGAGTAAACTAGCTCGAGTACCAAAGAGTAGAAGTTGAAAATAAAATATCGAGCATTGTAATAGAATTAATAGAGCGAGGTAACGTAGCGTATAAAGGCAAACGGAATCGCGGTTTTAAAGAAGAGCGCTTTTTTTTTTTCTCGAGAAAAATCATCCTTCCTGCGTGATTATTTTTTCCCTCGGGTTTGCAGAGACCGGTGTATTATTTTTCGCGCCGTTCCTCATCATCGTCCGCGCCTTCACATTCCCGCGCCCCTTTCGACTTTAATCGATTGTAAATTTTTGAGATTATTGTCGGATCGGCACGACTACCACACCGTTTCATTCCAACAAGGTGCCGATTTACGATCCTTCCGTTAAGTTCGACAACACACCGATATACCGATTTCTCGTACCGTGAAAGAAATTTGCTCTTACGTCCTTCCTTTTATTTTCCTTTCCTTTCCACTTCTTCTCGATCTCCTCTTCTTCTCCGCTTCCGAATTATTCGGAAAAATCGGCACCGAGGTTAATCGTTAACGTCTGCAAACACGCGTTGGTGCGGCGATGCGTATGCGGTCCTAGAAGGGGAGGGGGGAGAAAAAGAAGATCGAAGATCCCCGCCCAACTGACCCTACGACCTCGAGGGCCCCCCCTCGAGGGGAAAAAAGCGCCGACGCGTCACTAAATAAGCGGCGCGTACGTAAGCTGACACATGCACTCGTTCACCGTCTCTTTCCCTCTTTCCCTTTTGCGCATCGCGCGTAAACAAATACATATATACGACGCGCGCATATATAAGAAATCGTAAAGCGTCGCATCGTATATTACGCTACACCTATGTTTATGGAGGACTCGAGGAGCGCGTACATTCTCGGCTTTTTTTTTTTTGCGATCGCCTTCCCTTTTTTTTTCCTCTTCTTCTTACGACAATAAACGACGTGAAAGACAGTACAGGGTACCAGCGATAGATCAACGGTGTAAAAAGGACGATTGATAAATGCCGAGCGATATCGATATTCCTGTGAAAGTTCTTTTCTCCTCTTTTCTTTCTTTCTTTGTTTCTTTCTTTCTTTCTTTCTTTTTTTGGTAAATTCAATGCACGCGTCCGTGTTATACGGTCGGCCTCGACGGTACCGGTGGAAAGTTGGGAGGAAGGAGCATAAAAGGATACGGGTGGCCATTATAGGCGCCAAAACGTTCGGCCAGTTTTGCCGGTGCTCTTTTTATTGCCTCGCCGTAACGGCCGTGTTTCAGCATTTTATATAGTAATTAGGCCAGGATCCGCGAATCACAGGACCAAATAATACCGCGCTCAAACGTCTTTATTATGTCGCGGATTAACGCGAGGTAATCACGAGGTTCCGTTCGAAACCGCTACAAATTTACTCGTAATAATCGGCCATAATAGACTCGCGTTCTTAAACGATCCTCCACCGGTTCGCACTTTTCTTTCTTTCTTTCTTTCTTCGTCGTTTGGCCAACACTTGATACATTATACGCATTCGCGTCCGATATTGGTATCCGGTACGCACACCTCGTATGAACCTTGAAATTCTCTTTTCCTTATTTTTTTCCTTTTTTTCGTTCGATAAAATTGACCACGTTAATACGCGATAAATGTAAATGAAAACTTTGATTTCGGTTCTTTCGCGTATATTTATCTCGCGTGGCGCAATATCGTAAATTAAACATTTATTGGCCTTTTACGCTCACCGTTTATCCCGATCGAAATTTCGAAAATAAGAAATTTTACGCACTTCCTGCCGTCGTCGTCGTTTTTCCCTTCCTCGCGCGGATATCGTAAAACTCGCTTGCTTTCATGAAATATTTAAACAAGTGGACGGATACGTGGACGATCGTGCGGAATTGCGTTGTTGCAGAGGTCAGAGAGTGGATTCGCGCTACGCGTCGATCGCTCTTATTTTCGAGTTTGTTGGAACGGAATCAAAGAAAAGGAGGGGGCAAGCCCGGTTGATAATCGTCCGATAAAACGGAATTCAGGGGACGGCATCTGCGAGGACGAGATTCCTTCCTTCCTCCTATCGAGAAAAATCTCTCGCTCCCGGATCACCGTGGCGCATAAACGAATCGCATTTGGAGGAAAGGCGTGGTCGGTTTGGTTTTCGCGTACTCCTCTCCGGCGAAATGGTTGAAAGTTGAGAGGGCGGTTCACGTTCGACGGTGCATGCAAATTTTGCGTTCGATTCGATGAACAAAGGCGCACCTTTGCCTGCTACGTATCGCAGACTGCATACAGAGTTGCCAGACCAGAAACAATTAAGCTCTTGGTTATCTTCCGCGGCCACGCGGCTCGTCCGAGCGCAGGGGTTCTCATTTCGCCTTTTCCATTCCCGCTCTATTATCTCGACAATCATCTCTCGGTCCCCTCTCCTCCTCCACGCGCACCTCGCGGAAAAAATTATGCATTCTTTCTCGGAGAAGGGGTGAAGTTAATTGCGTTAATATTCAAGGGATGTTAATTGTTGATTAGGTTGGAAAAATTTCGCACGATGGATTTGCGGGTAAAGTGAAGCGATTTATTATCTCTTGTAGGGAGAAAATTGGGCGTGTAATTGTAATCGGGGTTGCGAAATGGCGTGTGTAACGGCCGTGTCGCGATTCGAGAGACGATAGGGACGGTTGGACGATTGAAATGGAAGAGAGGAAGGTGGGGCTGGAGGAGGTGGTGCTCCATATAGAAGACGAGTGGCGCGTGGCCGAGGAGGGCCCGAGGTGCAAACCTCGCGTGCCACAAATTGCTTCACCTCGTCGAGGTTCGGTAGTTACAGCAGCGACCCATTCGCGCGCGCTTACTTATTTACTTGCTCGCTTTCCAACCTGCCGATACATCTTTACTCTGCACCCACAACAGAAACGCGTATTTCCTTCGTGCGAATTTACTGCCCCCCATCCACCCTTCTCTACGCGCAGTCGTATTTCGTTGGCAAGCGTCTCGGTTATCTTCTTCCTATGTGTATCTTCGCGATGCAATTTCGATGTAAGTTTTTCATCATTAACGGAAGATGATGAATGCTCGTTCTCTTTTACGCAGGTGTACGTCGATCATATTATCTATATTTCGCGATGACAAAATAATTTGATTGTCCTTTTATATATATATATATCTCGAGGATTTCTGTGGTTCCTCGTTTCCCTGAAAACGAAAGATATATTTTTCTTCGCTTCGATTCGATTCGAGGCAATCGGGGAGACGGGTTAATTGAGAATAAAACGGAGGAAGGCACGCGCGGTAGCTTAACAAGCCGTGCCTCCTGATTGCTCTCCCTAAGAAAGACGGTGACCCGTCTGGCCTCGCGTCTAAATTAGCCAATTTACGCGGACCGCCGCTGCCGGATCGAACCGCGTCGCTGTTCCTTTCGGTTGCAAAACCATGCCGGCTATTAGTCGAAGCTGGCCGAAAGAAGAAACGACCGCAGCCGCCTGCTTTTATATTCGTCGCGTTGCCGTTCTTCGTGTATCGGACACGCAGAAAAACTTGGTGCAGGGATCGTTAATTTCAACCTCCCCTCTTCGATTCCACGAGAGAGAATAATATTCTTTCAACGGCACGAGGGAGGCCGTTCGAGGCCTTTTCGAGACGTATAATCTCTTCGACACGAGATGTGTATTTGATTGTTCATTTCGGGTGAAGGAATCGATTCGTTGTTACTCGGTGGTATCGCAGAAATTTTTACGGGAAATTTGAAAAATAGGAGACGTGGTAATCGACAGGTGAGGGGACTGGACTACGGCGAATGGTCCTTTATCTCGATCATCAGGCTGGCAAACGGTGGTCGAGTTAATCAGCTTAGCGTCGAGAAAATCTCTTCTCTCTCTTTTCGTGGTCGTTGCGCCTCGTCATCCTGGGCTCGATTGTGCGTTCAAACGTCGTTGACACTTCCGACAATAGCCGTTTGTCAGGGATTTACCAATAATGGGACACTGTATTTCCCTTCTTCCCAAGGATTCGGAATACAATCCTTGACGGTGATTTCGTTTTGATCGATGAAAACTTAAAATAATTTTGGTACGAGTTTATTAACGAGTTTAAATCATCGATGGTATTTTAATTTATTTTTCCAGTTGGAAAATTTGGAATAATCAAGAAATATCCGATGCGTTCTTACTTCGAAAGTTGGCGGTGGAAAATTGTGGGAAGATATGAGAATCGCGATCGAGAGAGATCGTTTCCTTCTCTCTTTTCGCATCTCTCGCGGCCCTTACTCGATAAAAGAGCGAACGGTTGTTAATCCTTCTCGGAGTGGAGTTAAGCCGGTATTCGAATATAAGCCGGATAGAAAACAAACGCGACGAACGTAGTACGTTTGAATGGCGATTTAAACGTTGGGTCTATTCACGTGGTAAGAGAAAGAAGATTGGACGGGAAGAAGAAGTCGGCGAGAATGGATCAACTTTTAAAGAGAGCGAAAGCAAACGGCGGAAACTCGAACGCATCGCAACGTACCTCATGCTGAGTTAAAGGATTGGCCGCTTCGTATTCTCGATATCGCGAAACGATATCATTTTCTTGTATGCGCCAACCGACTTCGATATTCATCGCTCGTTACGACGATATCGTGATCGTGATCGATCTTAAACCCGAGGATTAACTCGAGAAGAAAAATATCGGTTCGTAATAAATAGCGAATCGACGCCCACCGATTATAAAGCGCGAGGTACAAGTTACATTACGACGTGTATTTTCGAAACGAAAACGACGGACCGTTATTAAACTTTGGAATTTCGGCGATCGGTGATAAGAGGAATCGATAAGGAATAATTTTTTTATCGAATCGAAGTAGCGTCCTTCTTAATTCGAAGGATTAAAAAAGTACGCGGAGGGTGTTTCTCGGAGTAAGACTTAAGGTTTACGGTAGGTTTGCCCGGTCGAATCCGGTTCGAAGTCCGATTATACGGTAGCTCGGCGTATCTCATCGAACTCGGAGCACCAGTTCTTCGTCCTTGTTCGAGTCGAATCATGTTCGAGGCGCAATTCTCGCGTGTCTCTTCGTCGGTGTCGGTGTCGCGTCGGTTTACGATCGCGGCCCCTTCCCCCCTCCCTTCCACGCTTTTGCCACGTCTTTTCCATTCCCATTTGCATTTTTATATTTATCTCGAACGAACGGTGCGCCAAGCTCTTCCTCGTCCCCGATTGTTCGTCGCCGCGGATCGCCCTGCCTCTTGCGGATTCGATAAAAATTCTTCCGCGATGACGTTTAAATATCGCGAGAAAGTTGCCCGCGAAAGCGATGTTTCGAAAGAAAAAGCGTCCTCTTTTTCCGACCAGTGTCTATTTTCCGAATTTCACGATTACGTATTTCGAATGGAAAATTGGAAAATTGGAAAATTGGGCGTACGAAAGTTTTCGTTTCGAAAAGTTTGATCATCGTGAGAGAATCGGATCGTCGGGGGACACCCGTTAGCCGCTATTTCGACTCGTATTATTCATGGAAGCGGTGTGGATATACCGTGCCAGTATACCCGGGGAGGTCTGTGCACTCGGCGCCGATCGATAATCGATGGAACAAAAAGTTGGAATTTGTTTACAGTTTAGTAACCCAAATCAGAGCGGCGATCCACCACCCTCCCCTATCCGCCTTCTCCTTTCGTCTCCTTTCCACCTCCGTTCCACGAACGCCCCTTTCCCTCCACCTCCGCATCGTCATCGTGGATACCAACAACATCCAGTTCGCGCGTGTCACAGACACGGCCACCAGAATACCAACACCAACGTCGATCGCACCACCACCACCACCACCGTCCTTTCGCTCGCGCTACTTTATTTTTCCCCGCTTTTCCCTTCGCCGTTTCGTTCCGTCAGACGAGTTTGCCCATCCTGCTCCCGAATGCATTTGTCAAACGTTGAAACAAATTGGTAGACAACTCACAAATACCAGCGTCTCGGTTACATCGACCACGTAAACTGCCTTTGACTAATGTGTTGTTCATCCCCCCCCTCCGACACGGCTCATGTACTCCACGTTCCACGAATTTTATAACCTCCTCCACTTCTACGCGCCGTTCTTCTTTCTTCCTTCCAAAACTTTCGGTTTACGTTCCGTGCAAACTTTACCTTCGAACCAACCGTGAAAATACATTTACATCGTGGGATCCGGGGGGGGGGGAGGGGGGATTAACTTGGCATCCACGCGCGTTTACGTAACTTTTCCAACCGATTTCTGAAAATCTTCTTCTATTAAACTTTACGAAGCTAAAGCTTTGCTTCGTTCGTGCACTCCAACGAGAAAGAAATGAATTTGCGTTTTCTTTAAAAAAGCTTCGTTCGACGGGTAAATAAAATAAAGCGGCTAGATATCGGCCAATTTTCGCGAGTCTGTTTTTCTTTCTTCCCTTCCTTTTTGCGCGTGGCCCGTGATTTACCAATTTTCGACGCTTCTTTCTCGACGATTAAACTCCGTGACTAACCATTTTTTCCTCCTCAAAATCCTCCTCTTTCGATTCCCCACTTTCCTCCTTAAACTTATATAGTAAAAACAAAGAATAGTCTCGGATGGAAGGAAGCTAGTAGCGAGTACGGTATACCCGGTGTAACAAAAATCGGCACGGATCGCCGAATGGATGATGCCTAGACGTTGGGATTTTATGACTTATTGACTCTCGTCCGTGTTTACCGGACTCGGTGCGACGGCCATGTGGCGCCAAGCGGCGAGAATGCGGCCACCTTTGCGAGCAAACGTGGCCGATGGATACTCACACATCCGACCGGCTCGCCGTCCGATCGATCCATCTCTCGCTTCCCCTTCTTCCGCCATCCCTTGGATCATCGTTGCGACCCGATCCGCCACTTCTCTCTCCTCGTCTTCGCGTCCGTTTCCTTGCATTTTTAATCCCAAACAACGGTTATTAACTTTGATCGAGAATTTCGACGAAAGAAATGGATGGACGCCTAGGTGAGATGCAATTTATTCTAGTTCGTTGTTACATCGTTCATATATTCGTTTTATATAAGATGATTACGAGAGAATTGAGAATCGATCGAGGCGCGGTGGACGGTAGGTGTACTTATCGATAAGGCCAAGCGAAAAATGAATATCTTGAATTCCAAAGGCATATCATTATCGTTTGAAAATAAGATTTTACGGAGAGATATAAAAGATATATATATATATATGTTTTTTTTTGAAAAGCGAAATGATGGTAAAAGTAAACGCGCGAAATTCGAGCTTTTACTTCTCAAAATCCTCTTCCGATTCCTCCAAACTTGTATAGTAAAAACAAGATGGTAAAAGTAAAGGCTATTATATCGATATTATTTTAAACGTAAGTAATATTCAGTATAATAAGTGATAAGTTCGATCGATTGTTTTTGCATTTAGGATAAACAGAATTGAATAAATAATCTTAGGAAAAGTGCTTATCATCGTTGTAAATATTTGAAGGAATCATTTAGAATAAAGTTTCTCTTGAGATGTAAAAACTATATAATCTCGCGTATTGTCCGTTTAGATAAGAATCCCAACTTCGTTCTTTCGTTCCTGCAAATATTACGACCGATTAAAATTAATCGTTACATTGAAATTTTCATCGCTGAATCTTAAAATATTTAAAAAATACATTTAAAAAATAATTGCGAAAGGCGAGAATTATGAAATTACTGACGAAAACGTAAATCGCATATGTTTTAAATTTTCCATGATCGATGTGATGATCGTTTAAAAAAGAAAAGACGGCGTTCGGATGAAGAGTAAGTAAAGATAATTCTTGAATAATCGCAACGAAAAAAAAAAAAAAAAATGCATTTCTAGACATCCAAATAAATTTTACTAATGATATAAAAATCGCGTATCTCGGTGTACACACAATCTTGGCAAATAATCGAGGGATTAATAATGTTTTATTGGCACAACGATTGCAATGGTTATCTCCGATTGACAAATAAGAATGCACACTTTTCCGTGAAATCGAAAGAATGGAATGCCGATTTTTTTCCATTCCAACCGGAAGCCATCTTAAGCGGATGGATTTTCATCGTTAAATGTTACGATAAGTTACGATAATTGGAGAAACTAACGCGAAGCGAACATATATCGAATAATTAATTTAAAACAGTGTCTTTAAAAAATCAATCAAATCGCTTATTTTTACATTGATTTTAACGGACGAGTTTTTAATGATTCGAAATAGAAGACGAGAATGAAGAGTAAATGAAAAATGGAATACAGATTGATAAAGAATGACTGGTTCGAAATATTAATCGATCGAATATTGCATTCGACTCATAAAATATTAATCGATTTGTTAAAAGTATTAATCAACGAAGCGATGGACGTATATCGAGATATAAAAAAATATCGGTAACACGTGTGAGAATCGCGCGTGTTCGTGAGAGTAGAAATTTCTTCCGAGATTCGTAGCTGTCGATCGTTCGATCTTGATAATATTCGCAAGACGAATTGACCTCGGTTTCTCAAGCTTTAACTTTATACGACAGAGCTTGTGAGATATGTACACTTTTCCGATCGCTCAATGTCGCGAATCGTTTTCATCGTTCGAACGATTTGTCGCGGGTACGCATACGTGTACGTGACAAGATTTCGACCCGTTGCAATTATTTCCAATCGATATCGTCGCGGTTCAGCGAACACCAACGAATGGAAAAATGATCCTTTCGGATTCGTTCGAGTGAATAATTAGAATTGAAAAATTCGTTTGAAATATCGACGAAGGAAGGAAGTTGTTGCATAAAGATAATGTGTCGTGGAAAAAAATGTCCTCGTAACTCTGTATCATGGATTAATTGGGAATAACATCGATGATAACGTTGGTTAATCTTAACCATTTTAGCCGATATTATCCGCGCTATTTACAGTAAAAAAAAACAGTTGGGTGGCATTTTCTTTTTTTTTTTTTTTTTTTAAGTAATCGCTCGAATCCCTCGAAACATATTTGTATTTATATCCGTTATAAAACAATAGCGATACATTCGATACGTATGCATAATTACGTAACATGTAAATGTATTTTGCGCCCACATTTATTATTCAAATTTCTATTAGGTATGTAACTCTAGCGACATAACGTTAAAGTCTGAATAAAACGAATAACACGAACGAATACAGATCGTGTAACAGATCTGATCGGTGATTTTAGTTTCTAAGCATTAAAGAAATAAGACTTTTATCAAAGAACAAAAATAACATGAAATATCGTGGAAAAAATTACCGTTGAAGATATAGTTGCGATAGGCGCTAAATGAATCATGCACGCCATTGCAGTTCATTCATGATCTTTATCGAGTTTCTCATCGCACATAAACGTTACATATATATATATATATATATTTTTGTCTCGTCTAAATTCTTAGAAACGACTGATAGAGATACGATTTCTTATAATTATAAACGAAGCTACCGCGAAATTGTGCGATACGTGACACGTGAATATCGGACGGATATCGTCACAATAGTGTCAAACGTTTCATCATTCGTCGTCGAAGCGTCGGGATATTATTATTTCATTAGAAGCGAGAAATTTTTTTTCTTTCTTTCTTTCTTTATTAAAACGATCGCCATGCTTTTATCGGAATTGACTGGAGATAATCATCGATAATCAAGCTAATCTCATAGGTCATTTTCTAATCTCTAGCCTCTCCTATCGATCGTTCATTCTTTCGAACGAAGAGAATTGTTTTGAAAGATTTTATAAATCATCCTTTTTTTTTTTTTTTCTTTTCTTTTCTCGATACGTTAGCGCCATAAACAGGCGACGAGTGTCGTAGAAAACGAAAGCGCTTATCAACTTCACGCGCATATATACCCGAAATACTCGAATACTTTTTCCTTGATTCGAGTCGCAAATTGATAATGATTATTTTTCGAAACGAAGAGAGAAGATTGGAAAGAAAGTGTAAACTTTGAGCAACTTCCCGCTTCGTTGGAGGGAAATTACAAGCGGATTAATTATCAAGTTTTCGTGTTTGCTCGTTGTTACGGGCGACACGATCGTTCCATTAAGAGGACGCGAGAGCGAGCGCCCTTCCGCGCGGAAGTCGGAAGTCGACCGACAGCTTCTTCCACTTATGCCCTCTTACTGGACCGTTCGGTTTTATGGACGGCGAGATCGGCCGATCCTCGATTAAACGATTCTTAGCTGCGCCTCGTGCGAGCCACGTCTCGATAACACGGCTTACCGCACGTTCACGCTTACGTTATATAAAGGATATGTATGGAATATTTGTTGATTAAACGCGCGAGTGTATTCGCTCGCATCGAACTTTGCAATGTTCGTTCGCCACGTGGATCGGGGAAAATTATCTCTTTCCTCTAATCCTTTAATAAATCATTTTCAATCATTTTATCGTAATTTTTCCATTCCATGAGTTGTCGTTTCCCCTCCTCGAGAGGAAAGAAATAAAAAAGAGAAGAGAAAAATTGAAACGATATTTTATCGAAATATCGAAATAAAATATATATCGATGTATATCGAAATCAATAGCGTTGTCTTTTTTCGAGATATTCTCTTAGAACGCGTGACAAATGCGATAAAGAAAAATGTCCTCTCAAAATAAAATAATATAATACGGTCATTATTTCGTGGCTCGCGATCGAAACGTTGGAAACCAGTGTTTCCAGATGTGTTTGAAATTAAACGAAGGAGGGCATTTTATTTTTCAAACATTTTTCGATTGGAAAGTCATTTTCGAACACGTTCGTTCTCGGTAAAGAATTGTTATTCCGTTCGATAATGATTCGCTGTTCACTCGATGGAATGTTTCCTGGAGACATTCGTTGTTATTCATCGCTCTTATTTGTTTAATCTCTTGTGTTGCCGCGGTGATAATTAATTATTTTCTTTCTTTCGCGACAACGTATTCAACGATTAGCGTTTCAGGCACGCGATTCTTCTAATATTCTTCTAATATCGATAATATGTTTTTCGATGAGAACGTATTTCCTTGTTGAGCTGCTTCCCACGTTTTAACACATCTTCCTCTTTTCGCAATCTTTACCAAATTTACCCATAATTCGTTTAATCATTCACATAGCGTATCCTACACATACATAAAACCAATTATTAATTCTCGCGATTGAACAGCGTACGACATAATATAAACAAATCGTGAAATTCATTAACTGAAAATTTTATCACGAAATATTTACGCATGGAATAAAAATGTTATATCTACGCTTCTTCTCATTTTCCCACGAAAATAAATCCTCGACACATTCTTGACACGCGATTGTTTCCGTTTTTATCATCGATCTAAAATAATTTTCCTTCCTACTTTCGAATCGTACGTGTAAATTATTAACATAATTCGATTTTGCGCTTTCTTCCATAATAACAACAACAACAACAATAATAATAATAATAATAATAATAATAATAATAATAATACGGAATAAAGAGTAAAATCGATCGGTCAAATTCACCGTTAATATTTAATTCCGTTTGGTTGGACGAAGCAAGTTGGGGATATAAGAGATATCGCGTCGAGGCGCGCTTTTAAATCGCAATGTAGCCGGATGCATACTTGCGCACGGATGATCGTATGCGGCAATCGTACTTATAATAGAAACACCGCCGCTGATTGGAAAATAAATTCGAGACATCGGCGTGCCTTTGATAAGATTGCTCTTGGTCCGCTGTCGTTACTCTCCCGTTATCGCGCCTTATTTATTGTCCGCAGATACACCTCTATACCGAACACCGATGATAGGATGAGCTCGACGTGCTCCGTTTTTTCACTTTGCATAATATTCCCATATTCCATTTTGGAGTGGAAATTGGCGTGACAGTCTTCGAAGGATCGAGACTTTTCGCGCGTACGAAAGAGTCGAATCGGCAATTTTTCACATCCACAGTTTTTCTTATTTTAAATCTTTCCAATTTCTTTGGAATCACTCGTGAGCGCGTTCGTGCGTTCTTCTCTCCTTCGAGCAGAGTTTCAATCGCAATCTCCACGGTTCAATGATAGACGGCGACCCCGTGAATGGAAATCTTGCGAAACTCTCGCCACTTTCTGGGAACAGAAAATTCATTCACACGTTGGCGTCCGTTTGAACAAGAGGAGGAACAGTCCGCCACTTATCGAGGCGCCGTCCTAAGGCCTCTATTACCTGTTTGCAAATATTACCTTCGTAGTTTAGAACGTTTCCTTGACGACGTTCCTGCATCGTTTCATTTTTCGTTTGCATTCCCCTCGGTTATAGCTTCTTTAAAATCTCTACTAGAGGTACTTTCTCCTTTCCTTCCTTCCTTCCTTCCTTCCTTCCTTCCTTCGATGAAAAGTTTCAACTTATTAGTCAATTTAAAGTTACTACTTAGCAACTGGACAAATTAATTATTTAATATTATCATCACTGTAAATCAAAGAACACCAACAATTAACTTTATAACTCTCTCCTTCTCTCCGAGAAAAAAGAAAATTGATCAAACGTGGATACAGATAGAAAACTACGGGTTACTACGGGTTGGCGAAAAATTTGAGCACCACTGAGAAGGCCACACATGCAGTATTATTGTTGCAGAGTGGATCTCTCGTCTCAGAGGACGAGCTGTTGTTGTAAAGGCGCGAATGTTATTGCAGCAGAAAGTTGTGGTGTCACAAAGCTGCGGTGGGTCTGCCGGCATTCCGTCCGTTGTGCGGATCACCTAAAGATATCGTCACTGGCAAATACGTCTCTTTCACTCGGCGGGGAGAAAAAAATCACTACCGATCCATGCGTAAATCTCGAACTCGCGAGGAGGTATCGTAACGTAACGCGACAGGTTGCAAACGTTCGACTTACGTTCTTCCGATTATGGGGTCTCGAGTTTCGTCTCCGAAAACGGGGGATATTTAGCAAGGATCGGTATACTCGCGTTGATTATCGCCTGTCCTTTTACGCTCACGTTTACGTCTTCATTTCGCTACGACCGCGAGCGGATCGTTATCTTTTATTGGATCCGATATACGTTGCTCGGGAGCAAACGGGACTCCATTTTCCAAGATTTATTCGCCATTCCTTTCGCTTCAATAAACGATAAATTTCTCGAGTTCGTTTCGCGGACGAGAATGTGTCTCGCTTCTCGTATCTCGTAACGTAACGTTTGATTAAATCGATTTGCTCGTTTTTTTTCTTTTGTGTATATATATATATATATCTTTACGCGTCGTAAAAGCGTAAAAATCGAGGGTTTTTCCAGCGCGAAAGCGAGAGGTTTTAAGTTGGTTAGGTGGAAATGGAGGACGAGTGGCGCGGATTCTTGACAAATTTTAAGATTGACGGGGTAGGAACGTAGGCGAAATCGTTGGTAATAATTCGAGGAGCCACGGAGGACCACACAAGATCGAGGATGAATCCTTGGAGGGTCCTGACTTCTGAGACGAAGGTATTATACCTATACCTCGTGGCACGTTACGATGAAATAAAACGTGAACGTACCTGGCATGCCTCCGTCCACTTTCAAAATCTTCTCGTGGATCCTGCGGGACATCCTCAGCCGCATCGTTACGTTAATGGGACGGACTATTATTTAATTCCACTAAATTGCCGGCCGGCCCCCGAAACAGGCGTAAAACCTCTTAAAAATTGCCGCAGGAAACTTCTTACTCTCTCCACCCGATTCTACGAAAATCGATTCGACCGATACGAATTAAATAGAATAAAAATTTTTCGATGCGACGTCTCGTTCCAATTGTTTTCGCCGATATCTAATTCTCTCCTCTTATCCAATTACCATTATCTCCCTAATTTATACACCAGATAAATTAAATATATCGAAATATCCTCTACTTTGCTCTTTTATCCCAAAATTATCAATAATTCTGCCAGTGATAAGAAGTTAAGATTAATCGAATATCTCTACAACATGCACGTTTTCTTTATTATATATCGAAAACCAAGATTTCAAGAACGAGGAAACTTTCGTCAAATTATTATTTCGACATTTCGAAGGAAACGATTCTGTTCCGTGTAAATTACTTTCTAAAAAAAAAAAAAAAAAAAAAAAAAGAGAGCAGAGAACGATCAGCTTATGATACGATTGAAGAAAAAAGATTTAGGTACTACTGTGTCGTTATTCATCCGGGGAAAAGAAAGAACACGGTGCGCTGTGTAGATATTGCGTAGCCGTAGCTTGCATATGTGCGGGAGTTGAATTACGTGGTGCGAGTGTAAAGGAAGAGAAGAAAGGAGAAAACGTATTAAAAGGATATAAGAGAGCGGGCCGCGACCGCAAACTGATTAAATGCGGTTTACCCAGGCTACGCTGCGAGCTTTGGTATACGCCACACTCGTGTAAGCTACACGAGGAAACTCCTTACGATCGCGTTATGATCTCGCGAACATCTATTACGTTTCCATCGTTTCTCTTCTTCTACCTTCGATTCCCTCCAACGATCGAGTCGAAATTGATCATCGAGTTGTTTTTTTTTTTTTGACGAAGTATCTCGAGTGCGAGGATCACGGTTAAATCACGGTAATCGCGATTGAAACGATCGATCGATTCGATCGAGGGAGATAGCGATTCTGCATCAGATTAAAAATTATCAACGAAATATCGAAAATTTTATTTACATATTGGTAATACCCTGGCGTACCGATAACGAGGAAGCCATTTTGAAAAAATTTCATCGAAAAAACATAGAATTGCATCGTACAAGGATCGTTCAAAGATCGAAAGAAGACGCGTTTAATCTTTGTTCGTAATTTGACCATAAAACGTAATATCGTAATGCAGCACTCGACGAGGCAGTCTCGCTCAGAGACAATATTTTTAAATCGTATACGTCGTATAAAAATTTATATCTATCGAGGGACGCGAAGAAAATTTCTGATCGTTCCAGGAAAAGACGGATAAGAAATAAATACGAATTTGAGGAAACACGGCCGTTTAAGTTTTTCGCAGCGTTTCTTCGTAATGGCGTTTCCTCGTCAAAAGGGAAAATGAAGAACGGCGTTAAGAGGGACCGGGAGACGTTCCGGTTGTTCCAATTGATAAGCGAGCTAACAAAGGTTGCGGCGTCGTATGATTTAAATGCTTGGTAGTAGGTTTCAGGTATTGGAGGCAGGTATTTCGGGCGCTGGCATTTGTCACCTTGGGTAATTAAGCGCGCACCCCAATTTACCCTTATTCCGGGGCAAGCCCTTGGTCTCGAGTTTTTGTTCGGTTCCTTCCGGGGCGAGTCGAAAACGGTGTTGCGGGTCGTTAGGTAGCACGACACGAACGGGCCGAGATAGCCAAGATAAAGGATCGTGTCTCGCGGCGATCAAACGTGCCGATCTTCAGGAGCGTAGCGAAACGTTTGCCCAACTTATTTCGAAATAACAAACGCGCTTCATTTAATTTTTTACTTAGTACGGCCGATCGACCGTTCAAGGCTTTGCGTAACCGGCCTTCCCCCTCGTTTACAGGGAACACGGGTCTCGACCAGAGATTTACATAGACTCCGGGGGAACGTGTCCGGAGAACTGTGTCAATATGGTACGGCCCTGCGAGGTGCCAAACTCTCTCTCTCTCTCTCACACTCTCTCTCTCTCTCGCAACAACAGTTCTTCCCTTTTCCGTGAACGGAAAATTAGACCATTCGGGATACGAATTTTGGCGACAACTAGCCGGAACTCTAATAAGAGCCGAACGAATCTTGGCTCGGCTCTTTTTCCATGAATTTTTACCGACCGATCCTTTTCCAAACAGTTCCGAGATACCGGCAGAAATTAATTAACGATGCTCGGAGCAAATATTGGCTTCCAATGGGCGGATCGTTAATTATCTTTTAAAAAATTCGTTGGATATCGTCGGTTTGGTTCTATTTAAAAAGAGGGAAGAAGAAAAAAAAACGAAAGGATTATTTAAAAAAAGTTGCGAAGCGATTTAAATCCGTTTGTTGTCCGTTATCGGGGTATCGGATTTCTCGCATCATAAGCAAACTGCAACACAGCGAGGCGATTTTTAGAAAAATTGGAAAGCGCGTTTGCGCGGAATGCGTAGCAAACTCGCTCTGACATTCTGCCGCGAGCGCACCTATGCGAAATGCTTGCACGCGCAATGTAATTCTCCACCACTGGACGCCGACAGAACCGCGTGGAAAGCAGAAGCGCGGCTTTCCGTTCTCGCGGGACATTCCGTCGCTCGTCGATCGATAATTAATCGTCTGGGAAGCCCGTCGGTTGGGAAACATTTTTTTCCCTCCTTTTTTCCGATCTTTCAAATTCTTTTCGAAAATCGATCGAAGTTTGGCCCGGTTCGGCGGTCACACGCCATCGACATCGCCGTATATCGAGATACATTTAAAATAATAACCGTGGCGTTGACACTGTCTTGGGAAAACAAACTTGGATCACCTTGGTTCGGATTGCGTAACAACGACGCAACGTCGCGCGTCATCCTCGGTGTATGCTCGATTCAACGAGAAGACGGCCTGTAGATGTGTGTAATTTATATCGCGTGGCCGTCATTCGGTCGCTGCGAAATAAAAATAATAATAATAAGCGACGAGAAAAAAAAGAAAAAAAAAAAAAAAAAAAATAAGAAAAGAATCGATGGAACATCGAACGCGACTATACCACGATACCGTTTTCGTTGTTCACGATTTCCACTTTTAAATCAATCGAATTCAACAATTTTTAAATCGTTCGCGTTGCAATGAAATTCCTTCGAAAGAAGGAAAAAAAAGAAAAGAAAAGAAAAGAAAAGAAGAGAAGAGAAGAGAAGAAAAAGAAACAACGAGCGATAAAATTATATAGTCGAGCGAGCTTGTAAAATTTTCGAAACGAACGATAGACTATCTTGGAAAAGAAACGTATTAAAGGAAAACGCATATTGGAAAACGTATAAACAAAACGGTGAATTTCTTCGACGTTGGTTTATCGAAGGAAATGTACGTTTATCGATAAAAATGTATGATCACGAGTATCGATTATCGTTTCTCTCTCTCTCTCTCTCTCTCTCTCTTTCTCTCTCTCTCTTTTTTCAGCAACAGATGAAAACGCGAAGGAGAAAGCGAGACGAACGATATCGTCGAAGCGTACCTGTCGAAAAAGGGTCGTCCCCCATTTTTGAATCCATCGTGAAACGTCGTAGACACTTTTTGCGCGCGTTTCGTTAGCAGCGAACGCAGCGCGGCACGCTACGCTACGAGAAAGAAAGGATGGATGGACGGATGGATGGAGAGAGAGAGAGGTGGATGGATATCGGTAGGGTTGCAAGGGTAAACGAAACCCGTAAACGAAAGGGTCGATGGGGAGGCAAAAAGCGGGAATGAGAGGGGCAGGGGATGAAAAGGAGTGAAGAGAGAGGAAAAGGTGGTGGAAGGGAGGGAGAGAGAGAGAAAGAGTGGGAAAGAGATATTTAGGAGGGGGTAGTAAGAGAGAGAGAGATAGTAGGAGGAATGGAGGGGCAGGCTCGTGTGCGGAAGGAGTGGAGGGGTTGGAGGAGAGGGGTGGGGGTACGGCCTAGGCAAGGAACGGCAGCAGGGCAGCGGCCAGGTAAGCGAGGAGCGAACACTAGTAGGGCTGACTCGCGCGCCTCCGAGCCTCCGCGACTCTCACAACCAGCGGTTGTATATCGTCGAGTGCTACGCCGTTCCACGCTAGTGTTGTTGCGCTCCCACCGTCGCCGCTACGCCGTAGTTGTGCTCGTGCAGTGACAACGCGCCGTGCTCCAACGTGTTGATCCATCGGCCGACCGATCTCCTCCGCTCCACCGAAACGCAACCATTATCGACCACCGCCACCGATTCCGTCTCTTTTTCCCCTTTTTCGTGTTTCGTTTCTCATCGCCGCATCGAGCGGGGAACAGGAGAAGGAGGAGGAGGAGGAAGAGGAAGAAGAAGAAGAAGAAGAAGAAAAAGTTTCTTACGGACGCAGATTGGCCCCGAGTATCCTCCTCTTTCCTCGGCCTTTTTTTCTTTTCACCCGGAGAGAGAGAGAGAGAGAGAGAGAAAGAGAGAGAGAGGAAGAGAGAGTTCACCCTATTCGCATCGTAACACGCCACTTTGGCCGAGCGCCAACCATCTCCAGCAACGTTAGCGGCCACCTAGTCACAAAGATGTTGGCGCAAATCCAAGTGCGCCCGGTGGTTTCGTGCTACCTGCGCTGCGCCGGGGTTCTTACCGTTTCCACCTTCGAACACAAGTGAGAAAGTGCGTTCCGAACGATCGGCAAGGTTGGAGGGGTGAGAACGATCGCGATAAAGTGCCCGATGCGAGTGAGGAGTTTATATCGTTGCCGATCGATGCGTTGGTCGTTGGCTCGATCGTGGTGATGGTGGGTGCGAGGCGATCGATCGGGATCGCGTAACTCGTCCGCGCCGCCGCCTTATTTTTCCCGCTCTTCTCGCTTCTTCTCCTCCCGCCCGACGCCGCGATGCGCGAAAAGTCTGGTTAATCGATCCCGTTTTTTCGCGCGCGATACGATCGTGGACCGATCGAGGCCGATGAGAGGGTAAAGGATCGTTCACGAGTGCGCGAGGAAAATTGGATCGGCGAGAAATCGATGGGAGAAGTGGAAGTGGGTGGAAAGTATCTCGTCGACGGAGGAAGAAAATTGCATAACGAGCGCTGAATGCAAGGATTTTGAAAGTAGCTCCAGAAGGCCAGCCCGACGCGATGCGTCGACGCTGCTGACGCAACGCGCCTGGATGCGTCTCACTTTAAGCACGTGAGTGAACCGTTTTCTTTCATTTTCCACCAGCTCGCGGGGGAAGACGTTTCTCTCGCCCTTCCCCCTCCCTCCCCCACCACGACCCCCAATTAAAAATGACTCGAAAGGGATCGGATGGACAAACGATCTCCTCGTGTCCGCCACGATACTCGGATACTTGAACGTTCCCCGGTGTGCCTCGTGATCGTGCACACACGTGCGCGACGCTCTCTCGAATCGTCCTCTCGATATCCACGCGCTCTCCACGATCACCCCCTTGCCTGCATGCTCGGTGGTGCGGTGTGCCAGTGTGTCCCGTTGGTGGTAGTGGTCGCGAGTGCGCACGCGACGACCGGTGGTGAATGATCCTGACTCCGGGCTGACAAAGGTTTTCGTACACGAATACTGGGATGACGTCCGCTTCGGATTACGCGCTCTCTTCACGATCTCGTCGCTCTACATCGTCTAACGCGCAACCAAATGTAAGTGTTCTCTGCCTCTACCTCTGATTCTTCCGCCTTCTTCTCTCTCTCCCCCTTCGTCCCCGATCAACAACGCTTTTCTTTCTTTTTCTCCCCTTCCTTCCTTCGATCTTCCCTTCCATCGACGATCTTGACGCAAACGCGATTAAAGGAGAGATGATACGTATGTATGGGTACTCGGATAACGGTACTTTGGCTGGCAGGGGGTGAAGCGCCAGGAAAGCGCAGCGATACAAGACGCTTGAGAATTAATATTTCTTCTTTCGCGCATCGGGAATCTTACGAATTTTACCAACATCGCGATGATTTTAGTTTAGTTTTAATACTTTTTTTTCCCAATCTTTGCTCGATGATGCAAGTACGAGGCAATTTTGTAAATTGAAATACATATACATATATTTCGCAACGTTTGACAATCGATAAAGATGGATGCTTTTCTTTTTTTTGATCTCTATTGGTCAATTTATTTCGAATTTCGTAAAATTTCGTCGTACCTCTGTACTATTAAAAGATACCTTATTGAATTAGATATTTACTTGCGATCTGATCTATCATTTTCCGAGAAACGAGAAACGAGAATGAGTTTCGCGTTAGCGACGGATGTAACCGATGATAGAATTCTGTTACTTGGCTTGTTATCGAAAACGATGGATTGTCAGTTGGAAAATCAAACGATACGTGGACGATAAGCCAACATATTTTAGATAAGCGAAACGCGCAATTAAAATGCTTTCTGAATGAGACTCGTCCGATTAAGCAACGATCGCATAGACCGTCCGGGTCCCAACACCGTTCCACTTTCTTCCGTATTTCTCTCTCTCCTCTCTTATCTCTTACTCTATCTCTTCCTCCGTTTCCGTCGTTCCGAAACGGATCTTCGATCGACGTGAACCTTTCTTTCTTTCTTTCTTTCTTTCTTTCTTTCGAAACGATAAATCAAAAGCAGGATCGTTTTCTTTTGTCTCCGCAAGATTGGCTTTGTGCAATTTCTTATCGAAATTCTGATTTTTCGGTCAACTCGATCTCGCTTTTATCGTATAAAATCGGTAAGTGAAGCAAAGATTTTCAAACCGTTACGCGTTGAATGACGAAAAATTCGTGAAACAGTTTATGTAAGAGATAATTTTCCGAATCTTTCTCATTCGATTGCGTTAAAGTTATTCGTATCGTACGTACAACGAATGTATATCTCATATATTTGACTAATTGCGCTATATTCCCCAACGATAGATCGGTCTGTTATTTTTACACACATCGAACACATGTTCCGATAACGTAATCTGTCTCCACCTCGTGTACGTCCACGATAACGAACCGGTCAATTACATTTGCTTCCAATTATTCTTCCTCCTTTATTTTTTAATTCGAATTTTCAATTCGAACGAGTATCTCGGATAGAAAAGGAAAGAGAACCGGGAATAGGAATTCTAGGGACATTTTACGACAATTTTCCCCGTGTATCGACCTGGATACGGACAATGTTCTACGAATGTGACGCGACTCGCGAGCCACGATTCGCGTTACAAACGCGCAAACATTTTAAATACTGGAGGCATACATGTGCTAAGATGAATAACAAGCGAACACAAGAAAGATTTTAGCGAACGTAAATCCGGTTGTACCGATCCGATGATGCACTTCGATCCATTATTGACGTGCGTCGCAAGAATACGCAAAGTGAAACGTTTTAAATCTTGTTCGCTGGTATTGTTTGCAAATCGTTTCGTCGATTCGATAAGCCTCTCTCCTCAAAAATTTTTATACATTTTCTTACAACCGTATATACTCATACACGCGCATGAAATATTTCGAATCGATCGTGAGCGGTTCTTTTCTAGTTTCTTTTTTAGTTTCTCTTTCTCTCTTTCTTTCTTTCTTTCTTTCTTTCTTTTTCGACAGAGTGTATCGAACAGTAGGTTATAGCGATACAAGTACGAGGGCAATCCAATCAGGGAAAACAAGGTCGCGGTAACGATATTATCCGCCTCGTGTCACGGATTGATATCGAATACTATAGAGGTAAGGCTTCGTCGAATAGCTTCGAATAGCATCGCGGACGTAACACCGTCCAAACGTTATTTTTTCTAGTATTTCTAGAATCGACAAAATTTCAATAAATCGCGATTTCTGTTCGCGGCTATAGATTTAATTTTGATCTTATCTCGTCCGAGCGAAGGAACACGGTATCCTGGCGAAACGTATCGTGAGAAATTCGAGCGAGAAAGTTTTTCGAGTTTCGATAAGTTTCCAGTTTACGGGCTCGACTCCGAAATACCGAAGAGCGGCTGTCGATCGGAATGGAAAGTGGAGGATTCTCGACGTGCTCTAATAGAAGATCCATTACCTTTATCGCCGTTTCAACCTCCGATTCCACCCAACCACTTTGTCGCCTTCGATTGGGTAACGATGGAACGAGAGTTCACACGGGAGTGAGATTTTCTCGGAGATCGAGCGGCAATTTCTTATCGATAATTTGGTCAATTACCAGGTTCGATATAATGCGTGGCGAGTGAAGGTTCTCGTTTACGAGGGTAATGGTATTTTTCCCCTCTCTCTTTCCCTCCTCGTTGGTACCAGGTGTACCAACCGATGATTTTAGTCGACTTATCTCGCTCGGGGGACGCCGATCGACCGATCGAGCCGAAGATGGACCTCGCTTCCTCCGACCCCTTCTCCCCTCTAGCCTAGAATTCCACGTATTTTCCCATCCCGTGGAAAAGAAGAGAGAAAGGAAGAGGGGAAAAAAAAAAAAAAAATCAGTCGATTTCGATTTATAATTCAAAGTTATTTCTGCTCGGCTCGATTTAACGGCGAAGGGGGAGCGCGAGAGTTCGAACAACGACCTAACGTCATCGTTGTTTAATAGGAATTTCCAGTAAGGCTGTTTGAAAGAGTACGGCCGCGTAACAAACACAGTATGAAAGTAACTTAACGCCGTGCGTATCGCGCGTACTCGTTCTCCCTTCATGCGCATAAGCGCGCGCAGTTCCAGACTGCACGGGGGAGCGATTGAAAGAGTGACACGGCCAAACGCATGCGTTCAGGTTGTAGATTTCAATACCGCCGACGATAACACGTGCAACGGCTTTGCCTCGAGATCGGCGAATATAAAGAGCTCGGTAAAAAGCTTCTCCATTCATCGGATCGTTTGATCAAATGGATTTACAATCCGTGTATTCGAACCTCGCTTCCCGTTTCATAATTACATAACGACACCGTGGCGAGGCGAACACAGCCGTTCGTCCCATCGTTTCGATTTAGATTTGATAGATTTGAACGTTGGGAGGAGGCGACGAAGCGAGGCGTTCCTCGATCGCGCCTATTCGAGTTGTATCGGCGATGATTGACGGCGTGGCAGTCGGCGCCAAACGTCTCAGCCGTCAGATTGAGTTTCGAGCCCGAGGCAGACGCGAGAGGCGGTCCTCCCGCCGCGGTGTGTGCTGCCTCGATGCTACCAGCGCTACCGGCTACCCGGTGTGCAACGCGCTGCCTCGTGATATTTCTACGTCCCGTGTTCGTTACGGGGCGTATACAAGTCGAATCGGTGTAAGGTAACGCGGCTAATCCTTCGAAATTACGCGCGCGGTTTCCAACAGCTGCCGCGGGAGGAAACACCACGTAACCATCGGGTACGGTGGTTTCAACAAGCTACGAGATACTCTTTATTCCTTCCACGGATCCTTCTCTACTCACCTTATATTTACCTCGTATCTCGTGCTTTCTTCGTTTCTATGCTCTTCGTCGTGCATTATCATCGATCGGTGGTTCGAGACGGCGCAATTTCGACGATACTCGTTTCAAAATATCGAGTATAGATAGAGTCGAAATCGAGTCGAAAAATAAGGTATATATATGTATATATGGGATCGTTAGAAGAGACAAAGCGCAACTCGAGTTTTCGCATAGGGCGCGCAAACGTTATACGTTTGTCGAAGGAGTAGATTATACGACGAGGAGGAGCGAAAGCGAGACATTAACCGAAGCGACGATCGATCGACATTCGGCCAGGAATCGCCAGACGGGAGGAAAGAACAGCGAAGCCCCCCTCCCCTCCTCCCTTCCCTGAGCTCGCAAAGGGGACGCAATACGGTTTTCTGGTTTAACAACGAGTCATCGAGGATCCATCCGTTGATGGATCTGGGGCGATACGGGGCGGAAACGAAGGAACCGCGGGCAAACGACGCGCGACGTACGATTTTGCCACGTCCATTTCGCCTATCTTTCTATTTTTTCCCCCCTTGTTATTAGCCCGAAAGGGGAAAGACGAGCCAAAACGCGACCATTTGTGACGGTCGTTAACCGAACGCCGAGGCCGCATCCAGATCGGGCTATTGCACTTTTAATGTCGCCTCCCTGGGAAATATCCAAGATTTGGCCGCAAAGAAGCATATGGAGGAGAAGCTGGGCCGTTCGTATAAAGAATAAAAGATGTGTAAAGAGAGGGAGGGGGGGGGAAGAGAGAGTTTAGGTTCGCACGCACGGCCGTGCGTCGTTCCCACCCTCGCGAAATAATGGGGACCGTTCGTTCGCCTTTTCTGCCCACGCGCTCGCGTGGCAGGACTCATTGTTCTCCGATAGACGACAGGGAAATACGTAAAGCACTTCTCGCGATCGATTATGCGACACCCTTTCCTCCACGTGTCGTGGAACGGCTCGTCTGCCACCGACGTAAAAAACTTTACCACCGGTTCGTTCGATCGCCGCTCTACCACCACCACCGCTACTACTACTACTACTATTACTTTGTATTTCTCTACCGATTCATGCTCTCCCATCGATTTCGAAACCAGCCGACCGTTCCTTCGACCAAACTTCCAACTTTGTGTTTCGATCGCGACAGAGAAAAGTCGCGTAACCGTATTCTTGTATTGTAATTCTGAAGTGTTGCTGAAGAATACGGGTTTACACGCACTCTTCTAGTTTTTGTTTATCCGTTTTCTACATCGTTTGAGAATACGAAATAATTTTTTTTTTTTCATTTATCTAAGCAAATTCGCGATAAAAATAATTCTAGTCGTTTTAATTTGATAAAGCTGATTATACGATCGTAATCATACGTTCTTTTATAATATACTGATACGAAAGTATGCAGATATGAAAAGTTACGGAATCCTTTGAAAAATTCCGCTTTGATCAATCGAATATAAAGTATCGATATGAATAAATAAAAGGAATTACAGGGAATTGGATTAAATGTAAAAATTAGCGATTCTTATAAAATTGGATCAAAGTATTACAGTATCTTTGACGAATTGTTTGGTCATTTAGGTTTTTTGGGTATTATTTTTAAAGTAAGGGAGATAATATTTTTCTAATTATAAAATTATTTTTTAACGAAGACGATTCTTGTCAAAAATAATTTAAAAGTTTGTTCTATTGATACCAAGAACTTATGTATCAATGGATCCTTCAAGTTTAAAGATAAGCTTCATATTCGATGATTGAACACGGCCGAAATTCGTTTTCAATTCGTTCGAAATATATTAAAAAATCACCTCGTATCTTTTTATAAAAATGAAAAAGGGAAAATTTCTCGAAACGAAATATTTGAATATACATACAAAATTGCGTAATTATACGCGTAGAAAATTACATTTTATACATTTTATTATATCCTGTACGGAGAAAATATCGCGTATAATATAATAAATTATCTTGCTGCCAGTGTATCGCGATCTACAGACACGCCTCGCATCTTTAATAACCGATTGATGAACCGTGTTACTTCCAGGAAGGGATACGTCGACCGATTCGACGGATTCCTTTCTTCGTCTTCTTTCTTCGTCCTCGAATTGTTTCATTACCGATCTTTAACAACAACGATCCGTGATGTTGAGATTTTCAGATGGATAAAATATTTTCCATACGTGTAGACGCGTATGACGTCGCGTAACGGTTGATAAATCATTGGGAGGGGGCGAGAGAGGGGGGGAGGGGAGCATAGCGATACGAAATTTGTACGCGCGATACACGCGTAAAGAGGACGGAAGGAAGAGCAGTAATTGGCAGGCGCGGTGGTTCAATTAAAAAGTCCAATCAGCCCGTTCCATGATTGGACGAGAGGGAGAGACCGGGAGAAAGAAGAGCCGGAAGAGGGACTACCTCTCGTTAATAAATTCAATAACCGGTGTGATTTACAAATAGTATCGTATCGAGGTAGAAAATTACATGCTCTTGTACCGAGACATTTATAACTAAATACGTTCTTTTTTTCCCTTCTTCTTCTTCTTCTTCTTCTTCTTCTTGTTCGAGTTTTATGAGAGGGGAAAGTATCAAATTAATTAAATCGTAATCGTATCACTTTCGCGTTTCGAAAATCATCCCTACGCGGTTTGAAAATTTGCCTGTGGTACACGAATCCACGTGTATCACAGCGTTATATATATATATATAGCGTTATTGCCTCGACGCCAATGTTTCGTAAAGATATCTCAATTGCGCGTAAGCCGCGTTACGAGATCACTTTTCGAAAATCATCTTTACGCGGTTTGAAAATTTGCCTGTGATACACGAATCCACGTGTATCGATCGAGCGTTATATATATAGCGTTATTGCCTCGACGTCAATGTTTCGTAAAGATATCTCAATTGCGCGTAAGCCGCGTTACGAGATCACTTTTCGAAAATCATCCCTACGAAGTTTGAAAATTTGCCTGTGGTACACGAATCCACGTGTATCGATCGAGCGTTATATATATAGCGTTATTGCCTCGACGTCAATGTTTCGTAAAGATATCTCAATTGCGCGTAAGCCGCGTTACGAGATCACTTTTCGAAAATCATCCCTACAAAGTTTGAAAATTTGCCTGGTACACGAATCCACGTGTATCACAGCGTTATATATATATATAGCGTTATTGCCTCGACGCCAATGTTTCGTTAAAGATATCTCAATTAAGGATAGGCCGTGTCTAGGAAAGGTGGTCGTAAAGATAAATTTATGCGTAAAATGAAATAGGGCCAGCTACGAATCCTTTATCGGTGCAAGGAAACGTATAGGTTCGTTTAAGCTAGATAAAAAGTCGATGATGAGCATAATTTCGGTTGGAAGAATAACGAGCTAGACCAATCGTAAAAAGATTTTGGACGGTGAACGTCGGTACGTAGCCCGGTGTTCGAAACAGGCCGGTATAATCTTGGAGAGACAGCTGTTTCCCCCGAAACGGCGTAAATCTCTTTTTCTCCGGTGGTCGGTATCGTTAATGATCGTGTAAATCACAATGAACGGCCAAGTAGCACGAACGGGACGGGGATCCACTCGATGAATCGACTACCACCATGCATGCCAACCTTCTATAAGGGTAGAGGACAGGACATGAAAGTCGGCCCCCATATCCTCGTTACTATGCCTGACGTCACTGGGATCTCTGGACCCTCTAACGAGTGTCTTGTGCAGCGACTGCCCTGCCACCAATTAATTTTTATGTCGTGAAAGTTTAATGGGATGCCACAACAGTGATGACAGCCACGTCGAACGTGAAACGAGAAGGTCGACCGAGCCAAGATTACCGATTTTATTTTTTTAATAAATGCTTACCATAAATCTCTCTCTCTCTCTCTCTCTCTCTCTCTCTCTCTCTCTCTCTCTCTCTCTCTCTGTTTTCTACGCATTTTTCTTCGAGCGTACGTGTGCAATTTTTCTTCCAACATTTTGTCTAATAAATATATATTTTCCATAATTGGAGTCGAGTTATCGAAGCGTTTGTTATCGTCGAGAAAAATAAAATTGTAAATAGATAGATTACATCGGTTTGTTGTTTCCCTTCCACTATTTACTACCGGTACGTATCGATTCTTCGAACTCGATGCTTTAAATACGGAGAATTTTTCAACATCGTCAACATTTTTTTGGCAAACTTTCCGTGATCTTATATATATATATATATTTTTCTAACGGATGTTTGTAAAATTCCATAGCCGCGTAACATAACGTTTGAACAACAACGCGTGTCGCGATAAAATACCTTTACCTCCGCTACCATCGTTCGATGCCAAAGTTCCTGCAATCCCGTTGTTCTCGTCCCATTTTTCCATCGGCACCGGTCAAAACTTCCACTCTTCGAGATGTAACAATCCCCCATTATTGACCGTCCTGTTTACAAATCGAACTTGTCGAGTCGATCGCGGGTCCCAGAGGACATCGACTTCGCTTCAGGTTATCGGTATCCACCCCCTGCCCACTTTCACGACGTAGTTACCCTCCCCAGAACCTGGGAATCCATGCGATACTTGCAGTTTTCGCAAGTTTTCGGGCGCCGCCGCTGCGAAAACTTTATTTTTCGCTGACTTGTCGCGAGTTTCTCGCGTGTTGTTTTGTCCGCGTTTCCATCCCCAGCCTCCTCTTCCTGCACAACCCTTTGCCGGCCATCGAACTCGCTCCAACAAACGGAACTAAAAATTCCACTGTTACGATCTGTTGCCGCCATGCTTTCTATCACTATCCGTTTCTCTCCTCAACAAACTCAAGCAAATCGAGAAAAGTAGATTTTTTTTTTTTTTTTATATATATATATTATTATATTATTAAACCTTGGACTAGCGTTGTTGGTTTCCTCGTGAAACTTAAAACGCGCACGTCGAGATAAAATTAAGAAGAGAGGTAAAAATCTGGCGATAGAGGAGCGCGCGTTGATACGAACGAGTCGTCTCGGCTCGGAAATACGATACGGGGTTTCGATAAGAGGTTGCCCTTATCTCGGTGTTTCGGTGGTAAAAGTAAGTATCGCATGATCGGTCAGCTACATCGAACTGCCGTCGCCGGCGTTACGAGGTTGGCGCATCGGAGCCGCACGAGCCACGTGATCGGAGTGATTGCGTTTGCAATCGCGATCTCGTTGAGACGGGTCAGTGATCGAGAAGCTAAATATTTAAAGGAAGATCGATGTCGGAATTCGTTCTATCTGTCGATATTATCGGCAATTGCACAACGATTCGCTCGCCGACTTATTATTTCTTCTTCTTCTTCTTCCTTCTAAACTAGAGTTCGAATTATTAACGAGAGGAGAAATCGAAATGTGTGCGGCGTTTAAAGGTCGCGAGGAATATCGATTTGCGGAGACGTCGACCTCTCGCGGTGTGTTTAAAAAATTCACGAGTTTAAAAAATTCACGCATTCACTGTCGAATTCGAGTGATTTCTCGTCGATCACAACGGGTAATAATATCTGAAGATTTGTCGATTTGGTGGATATCATACGTACGCAACATCTATGCATTTCTTCGATGTGCGTCTCGCTCGTTCAAATCTTTCGTCTCCTCCGAGCTTTATAATACTTCAAACACGATAATACACTCGTATTGAGACGAAAATCGCAGAAAGCAATGCTCATATTCGCATAACTGTTAGGTAGATAGCGGTATTGTAAATATCACGTAGGTAGATAACAGGGGGTATTACCAGCAGACAGCCTGGCTGTAATTTTTAAGACGTTGGCAACAGCGTTTGAGGAAATTGTTGTTTCAATTATCGGATAGATTCAACTTATTTACTGTTTCGTGGCTTCTGGATATTTCACTCCTACATTCGTAAATAAATAAAATTCCTCGAATCTGAGAAACTACGTTACGAATCGATTGAAAAAAATTAAATTAAGGAAAGGAGGATGGAGAATTGCGAAATCTAGCGAGAATTTTACGGTGTGTACAGTTAGAGCGGATTATGCTTAGCAAACTTGTATTATTTGACTGTTATACGCGAGGCGAGGATGATGGAGATCGGTCTAGGTTATTACGGTACTTTGCTTCGTATCTTGTTCGTTGCACCTCGATTCCAGGACACGGCGAACGATGACGATCAAAGTATCTAGTCTTGGAAACTGTCGGATACTTGACGTGCACGGTCCCCCCGAGTTTCGAGTGTGCTTCACGGCATTCTTCGTGGGAAAACCAAACAAACATCTTGAGTTCACGACGCGGGCGGCCTCGACTCGTGGTTACAGAGTGCCTCTGAAGTATCCACTGTGTATCAACCGCTACGTCCATACATATCGATAAATATTAATCGAACGTGTATAAGTTCAACTTTTCTTTTTTTTTTTTTTTTTTTTTTACTTAAACTACTTGCTCAATGCTGCGACTCGGATCATCGCGTGTATATATATTTTTATTCATCGTAAAAGATCGTTGCGAGAATACAGGGAAAATGGATAGGAAAAACGATTAATCGTAGAAGGAAAATAGGGGACATTTGGAATAAAGTTTGGGATTTAGCTCGAAACGATTTCGGTTGGACCGTTTTACGCGGGAAGACCACCTAGGCCGAGAAATAGCCGAGGAGTAAATTTGAGGTTACGTTTCGAGATATTCGCGGACCTGTTGTTGTTCGATTGGCTTTAATAGCCCGATCGATTAGGGCCGAGAAAAAGATTTCACGCCTCTACTCTCGATCAACGCCTAATGGCCCCTTATTTCGTAGCACACTGCTACGACTTAACGGACGTGTTCAATCGGAGAGTAATAATCCTAATGACGACGTATCGCTTTAACGATATAACTGATAATAACAAAGCTGCCCATCCCCATTTCGAAAACCGATAGAAAAATTCGTTCGATCGATTTTTCAATTCAATCGTCGATCGGCTCGTATTAATCTTCGCGTGAGGTCGTTGAAACAATAACGTTTAAAGCGATCGAAAAAAAGATGGAAAAAAGACGAAAAAAGGAAAGGAAGAGAGAGAGAGAGAGGAAGAGTCGACAAAGAGATATATTCTTGCATAGCGGCCGTGGGATCGAGCTTAATGGCCTGTTATTTCGCGCCGACCAGGTTGCAATTACATATTCAATCGGAGAATAATCACTCCTGCGACGATATATCAGTATTGTAACTGATAATCATAGGCGTTCCGACCGTGTGCGGGCCAACAGTATCGACGTACCATCATCATCCACCGGAATTGCCACACGCGTGACGATCAATCTCGTTATTTATTATGCGGCGGCCAATGCCGCCTTTCCTCGTTCCACGTCGCGCTTCCTCGTATATCTTCTCCCCTACCCTCTTTTTCCACGCGCGACAACGAAACCCGATCCCCCCCTCCCGAAATTCGTCGAATATTTTCCACCAATGATCAACTCGGATACGATATAATTATACCGAGTCCGTCACGCTCCGTCGATATGGATCGAGCATCGATATCGCGCCATCCATTAATTACGATACGTAATTTTTCTCTTTGGATTACGTTTCGTATACGTTTTACATTAACGAATGACGAAATAGTTTTCTACGCGCGTCTCATAAAGCGTACGTTGCTCCACTTGAAACACGTCGTTTCACTTTGTTCACGTTGGAACGATGAATTTTTTTTAATAAAATGAAAGAAGGGATCGCGATATGTATATACAAATGCGTGGTGAAATTCCTCGATAAAGATACGAGTACTCGTAATTGGACTAAAGGAGCTAAAGTAATATCTTTTTTTTTTTATAACGAAGGAAAGAAGACGAGTTCATCGAGTCGAATCTATTTTTACAGAACGTATCTATATTTCGTAAATTTAGATACGGCTTGATGTTTCATTAATTTTTCCATCCATCGAACGTATTAATAATATCGGTGTTGAGCGAATTAAACGTGTTATTTGCTAATGCAAAACTCGTTGGATCGAGTTTTCGCAAAATATTTGAAAATATCTTTAAACTATTCTTAATGAAATTGAACGAGCTTCGAAAATGATACGATACATCACGTAAAGCAACGTGAAAATGAAAATATTTACATTTTCGAGAAGGAGGAATTTCATAATCTCGATCTGTTGTGAGTAAAATAATTAATATTTCGTATATATATATATTTACACACTCGAGGAGTACACTTTAATCTACCTAACCAATAAAATCTTTGTTCGAGTCGAGAAGAAACCGACGCATACGCGAGCATATAAGACGAGTGAAGGGTTCAGAAAAGTTCATCGTTTTCTTCCTAGGAAGAAGGTTCGCAAACGCTTCCGCGATATCGTTAGGTAAAATCGAGCTCACGGCTATTTTTACGACGATGTCGATACGGCGGAAGGAAGGGTGACCGTTTCGCAAATGACACGTTCGTTACGGATTTACCGAAGGGTTTCGATCGATCGAGGCGCTATATCAACTAGGTTGCGGCCGGGCCGGCGTCCAAAGTGAATATAATTGCCGGATATTTTCTGCTGATCACACTTTGCATATCTTACGAGCCGATATTTATGTCGGAATTATGTTCGGAATGTTAATGCGCCCTCTCGGCTCTCCGCCTTTCCCTCTCTTCCGCCCCCCTCCCCTCGCCCATATTATTTCGCTCGATTTTTCGATATACTTCGAAATACACAGGCAGGCGCGCGCACACGCTCTTTTCCAACGTACGCAACCGATTTTTCTCGACCTTCCTCGAATCTTCCTTTCTTGTTCGAACGACATCTCGCTCGCCAAAGTAGAAACGGATATTGCGCGAGCGTCGTATCGTACCACGTTTTAGTTACGTTACGTTACGTGCACAAAATCGATCGATCTTCTAGGAATCGGCGACCCTCGCGCGACACGGTGCTCCCATTATTCCTCCACACTCGCGCGATTGTTACTTCACGGTTTATCGCTTTGATGATTTATACGAGGCTAGGCTACACGATATAATCGTGTTGCTTCTGTGAAATATATATATATATATATATATCCGATTCGTGCGACATCCGACTCGTGCCCGTACGTGCATGCATCGTTATTCCATTCTTGGTTAACGTGTTTTCGTTAACTTTCTTCTCTTTACGATCGAATACGCGGAGGAGCGTGTCTTCGAAAAAAGAAGGAAAGAAAAAAGGAAAAAAATGTAAAGCGATCGATGTTATTCTAAATAATCGGCTCGACTTGATTGTCACATTATCGTCATTAATAAGCCGCGAAGACGCAAGAATTTTCCAACAATAGACTCGATAGATAACGATAAGATAGATGTGTGGCATAAAAAGGAAAAGAAAAAAAAGGAAAGAAAAAAAAAAAAAATAGTTGTCACGCGTATCGAATCGAATCGTATCGTCTGTGTATCGTATCGTGTATCGTATTAGCGGGTATAGCGTAACGGGTAGGCGTACGAAAGGGGTTGCTCGAAACGGAAACCACCAAATCATTTTTACCCTTCCCGTCAAGCTGTTCTCCTTGGCACAACCGACTTAATGTCTCCTTAATGGCCGCGATAAAGCACAGTGATATACCTTTCGTGGCAGCGTAACGGACTGCACCTATACGTTTATACGCTACACTTTTACGTGTACCTATATAACTTATGTGATCTGTATCGAGGTAAATTCATCCATCGAATCGAAAGGTAAAGGTTGTTCGATATCGAGAATGATTGCCCCCTCAAGATAGGGCCGATTATACGTATACGGAGAACGATTAAATGCATCGATTCGTTTATGAATAAACGTATCAATTCCGTTCCGAATAACGTTAAATTTCTCCTTCGTGTTTTGAAACGGTTCGGTTCGGTAACCGTAATAAATTTAAATCGTTGTTATTTTGTCGCGAAAACACGTTTAAACGTATTATTAATTATCGAACGTTTTTTTAACGATATCGATAAATCCGGTAAAATTTTATTCAAGGTTTGTAAGATTTACCGTTAAATTTAATTATTGCTCGAGATGAACGATAATACGTAACGTAACGTTTGTAATTACAACGTAGAACCGGTAACTAATTAGTTAAACGTTACAACGGTATTATCGTTGGAAAGAAAAAAAGAATATATATATATATATATATCTTGTCGCGTATTATTCGACTTGTGTACATACTTGTGTACCTATTATTATATTCTCCGGTAGATTTTTAAATCCGGCAGTTTTCTATCAGCCAGACGATAATCTTCCCGACCTATCATTTAGCAGACGAAGCTCACTTGTCTTTTACCGGTCACGATAGCAATCTCGATAAGACTGTAGGTGTACGCGTTTCGATAGCGGGTAGAATTGTATGGCGCTTACATAACTACCGATCGATGACCGCGTGATTTCGCGAAAACATCGCCCGATTAAATTTAGAGTAGACGTCGTTTCGATCGTCCATTCTTTTTTCCCTTTGAAAAAAAAAAAAATCCATTTTACTCGTCTCCATTCTTTTAAATTTATAATCTTCTCTTCTCTTCTTCCCCCTCATTTCTCATTTACCTTCATCGTTTCTCGTTCGTTTATTTCTTTGTTTCGTACGTGATTCGCACACCCACGTGAAGACGCACGCACGCACGCACGCACGCACGCACACATACACATACAAAGGGAACAAAGTATTATCATCAGATTAGATTATCGGTTGGAAATACAATGGCGTCTATATGTCGCGGAGAATGAAAATAATACACAGTACCGAATTGGCCTTTATCGAACATGCGCCACGTTTTCCAATACTTTTTCGCCGAGCAAACTTTCATGGATGGTTATCGTCATACATGATTATTGCAAATGTATAAATTATAATTATGCACAGATCGTTTGCGAATAATAAAAATTATTTCGTCTTAATCGTAATTGCGCTTCTCCCGATATCGTATTTATTTAAAACTCAATTAAATCCGATACATCATGTTTCGATACACCCAAACGATGATCTCCGTTTATGAATTTTATTTCGACGAAAGAGACGTCGACTGTGCGAATAAATCATGTTCTTTGAAATTATATATATATATATATGTCCATCTGGAAATTTACCGATCGTTAATGACAGTTTATTTTGCACGAGGCACGAGAGGAAAATATGTTTATCTACGTAAGTTTTTCTCATTTGCAGTTACATCACTAACGCTATTGTTCTCCAAGACTTTTAAAAAGCAGAGATCGCTCGATCGAACTTAAATCGTGTCGATATTTTTTCAAACTATACACCAAGTGTATAGTATCTTTTTCACAAAGATATGTGCGATAAAGTGTTGATCTTTCGAACAAGTTTATATCTTGACGCGCAAGTTCGATACACGCATAGTTTCTGAAGGGGCGAAAGAAAAGAAAAAGAAAAAAAAAAAAAGAAAGCGATTTCGAATTCGATTGGTGGCCGTGATCGTTTCTTTATTACGATGATATTTCCGATGAAAGAGCGAAAAGAGAAATATAAAATGAGAAAAATGAAAAAAATAGCCGATGTAACCGCAGTTTCGATGACTCTCCGCGTCTCTATCCGCGTTGAAGTACTCTCACGTATAGTGGCCGTCGGACGGTAAATATTTTTGGCGCCAACTTTTTCCGCAAAGGCCTGTTAGCATTGCGCGAAGGCTGTGAGCTCGTATATGCCCTGCTGAGTGCGTCTACGTGCGTGTCGTTCGAGCTTCACGACTATTGACCAAAGGCATTATCGGCAGAAGAACGTATAATATGTCGTTGCAGCACGAGGACAGTTCGCTCTCGTTGCTCTCCGCTCCATTAACGAAACCATAAGTCTTCGGCTATGAATAACATTATTCGCGATGTAACGCGATTTTTATTTTCTCAATATCACGAGATACGTTTCTACGAGTAATTATTCCGCCAATTAATTTTGCAACATCACTTTTCTTTTCTTCTTTTTACTTGCTTTTCTTTGTTTTTCTTTTTCTTTTCCCCCCCCCCCCACTTTTTTTTTTCGCCCACTTTTTTAGAATTATCATCCAACCGTTTCAGATTGCGATTTTAGGGCCAGCTTTTGCCATTCCGGTTTATGATACTAAAGTTAATAAAATGTACGATAACATTCCTAAGTTATAGTAACGAGATCTATAAATTTTATAATCAAATTTCTGTACGGTATACGTAGGGGCCATAAAAATTCCAATAGAAACGGAGAATGCTTAGATTTTTCGAGACGCAAAATCGTGCGTGACGATAAAGTTTGTCATATACCGCGTGATCGATCAATAATATTGCTGTTCCATGGTCGTTTTTATTACGAAATTTAACGAGCGCTTTAACTCGGAAAGAAAGTTTTTTTTCGAAAAAGCTTGCCTTCGATCCTATAATAATAATACCACAAATTAATACTTGAAAACTTAATTATCGATATCTTTATATACATATATACATATATAAAGACATTGGTCGATTCGTAGATAGTCCACGAAGAAATACGATTGAGATATTGCGAACAATAATATTCGCGCATGCTTAGCGTGCATTCGATGGCAATCTAATCTATTGCCTCCATTGTGGGTAAATACGATCGAACGATGGTGCGTGAACGACGAAACGAGAGCATTTGCCGAACGAGACTTTCCCAAAACGGCGATATATATATTCCTCGGGACGGACGAGAAATTTGAAATTAGGTTAATAACTGTGAGACGCTTACCAATACACATAAACATATATATATATGTATATATATACATATGTGGTAAGAAACGGTCGCCTCGAAACTCTCGAGCGACGTTCTTCTCGACCAAATTTTACCGCGTGTCCCTCGGGAGAAAACCGATCGAAACACGAGGTGAGTCGCATTCCACGAATACAAGCCGCCAACTACAAGTGCTCCGCAAACAAGGTAAATGTATTTATAGAGGGAACACGAAGCACATCTTTTCTGTTCTCTTTGCTTCTCCCCTTGTCAACGTCTAGACTCGCGGTCACTGTGCCCCGAGTTCTTCTTCTTCTTCTTCGTTGTTCACCGCTCGTTTCGAAAGGGCCGCGTCGAAGTTCCCCGTCTTTGCATTTCCGCTTTCGCTATCCACGAAACACGACCGTTTATCGCCATCCTCCTCATCGCTTTTTCGATAGAAGAAACGATCCTCTCTCTTCTCGCGATCACGAAAAAAAAAAAAAAATAAACGAGACGAAGAATTTTTATTGTAGTACGAATAACTGTAGTAAGAATTTTTATTGTAACGAATAACGGAAAAGGAATTCGTTTCGCTGTATCGATGATAAGGTTGGAGATAAGAGAAGGGAAGAACAGGAAATTTTTCTATTTTCTTCTTATTCGGATGCATTTCTTCGATATCGAACGTGTCGTAATTGCGCGAAACATTAGATCGATCGCGATGTTTTATTCGGTTGGTAAACATTCTCGCGGAGAGATGGACACTCGTATCGTACATTGCGTAATTTCTATTGAAAGCAGTTGCCAGTTTATCGCGCGATACACCGGCAGAGAAATTTTTAAACGCGGATTTTTATCGATTTTTATTTTCATTCTTTCGCGGAATAATTTGTAAACCGACCTCGTGATTCCATTCACGGTATCGATGATATTCGTGGAAAAAAAGGTTATATCGCATACACGAGAAACAATGAAACGATTAACAAATATTTGGTTAATAAACAAAGTTATTGGGAACAGATGTGGAATTGAGTTGTAAATATAAGCGAATCGATCGCGTTAAGGTTATAAAATTTGTGTTCCGACACAATGTAGCGTGCTCGTGCACGTACGCTGGCAGAAAAATCGACCTCGTAATTCCATTTATCGATGATATCCGTGGAATAAAAAAAAAAGAAGTTATATCGTATATATAAGAAACAATGAAACGATTAACAAATATTCGGTTAATAAACAAAGTTATTGGGAACAGATGTGGAATTGACTTGTAAATATAAAGTAAGAATCGATCGCGTTAAGGTTATAAAATTTGTGTTCCGACACAATCTGGCTCGTGCACGTACGCTGGCAGAAAAACCGACTTCGTGATTCCATTCATGGAATAAAAACAAAAAGATTATATCGTATATATAAGAAACAATAAAACGATTAACAGATATTTGGTTAATAAACAAAGTTATTGGGAACAGATGTGAACTTGTAAATATAAAATTCGCGAATCGATCGCGTTAAGGTTATAAAATTTTCCGACACAATGTGGTGTGCTCGTGATTCCATTCATGGAATAAAAGAAAAAGGTTATATCGTATATATATAAGAAACAACGAAACGATTAATAGATATTCGGTTAATAAACAAAGTTATTGGGAACAGATGTGAAATTGACTTATAAATATAAGGTTCGCGAATCGATCGCGTTAAGGTTATAAAATTTGTGTTTCGACACAATGTGGTGTGCTCGTGATTCCATTCATGGAATAAAAAAAAAAGGTTATATGTATAAGAAACAATGAAACGATTAATAGATATTCGGTTAATAAACAAAGTTATTGTGAACAGATGTGAAATTGACTTGTAAATATAATGTTCGCGAATCGATCGCGTTAACGGATAAGGTTATAAAATTTGTGTTCCGACACAATGTGGCGTGCTCGTGCACGAACGTTGGCAGAACCCGGAATCGTTGATGGATGCACGCGAGTCACGCGACTCGCCAACTTCTGCGAATCCTTATTTCGCGCGCGAACCAAAGCTTTCTCCTAATTTGCATTTTCGACGACGGAACGGTTTCGATCGCGCCGTATCATACCTATCATATTTGGCCCGACGATCAGAGCCACGCGTCCGTTTGTTCCTCTTCACGAAAGAATTCGTACACGATCGAGGAAAACATGGATCGGGTCGTTGCGCCTAGGTTGGATCGAAGAGGCGATAAAAAGCAGCAGGAGCTAGCACGCGTACAACAAGTGTACGCGGGTGTCGTTCATCGATTTTGTAGGGACATTTTGTTGCCGGTTTTTAACCGATGGAATTTTAATCGATCGTTACGAAACGAGCGGACCCGTTTCACCGCGATCACGGGAAATTTTGATTGGACGATCGAGGTACTAGTTTACCCATCGTGTTTCGAAACGTGTTTCACATTCGCCTGTGTTTAATTAAAAGTGTTTCCCACACGAACGGTCGGACAAGTTTCAACCGGAGAAATTATTATTCACCGAATAGTTTCGTACGATTGATAAATAATTCTTGAATTCCGCTGCGTCTACATAATCGTCGGATTGATGGGAAATCGTTTTGGAAAGTGGAAAAATTGGAAAAATAATTTTTACCGCGAGACGGAGATCGGAGAGGAGAAAAGGGAAGGCGTTTAATTAACTTAAACGCAACGATCGATCGATGGAAACTCCGTTCCATTCTTCGAATCGATAAATCGAAGCGATCAATTACGAGCGTTTCGTTCGATTCAGGTCAACGAATAGTCAACGCAATTACGCAGACCTCTTCTGACAGCCAATGGTACGGTTAAAGTCCTTGACGCGAAGGTGTAGAAATATTTCATCGTACGCTGTGTGTACAATACCGATTTCTAAGCGTATCTCGGAATCTCAAGGACGCGTCACCCTAAGTGCATCTCGCCCACACGACGCGTGTGATTTCGTCTCTCTCTCTCTCTCGTGGTTTCTCTTTGGCGGCCGCAACAACCGCGACGAGGAGAAAAACGTGGCTTTGGAAATGGCGAGAAGGACAGGAGAGGAAGAGGGTCGTGGAAGACGGCGATGCTCGATGGGCGGATGCACTCGAAACGAATAACCTAGAACGTCTCGATCTACCTCTAGTAGACGTCTCTCCTCCCTCGTGATCTCGCTCGTGATCTCGTTCATCCCCCGTGGACGCCGCTCGACCAGCGAAAGGCCGACGAAAGGTCGAAATCGTTGTAAATTATTATACTCGGTGGACATGTGGCGTTTAGCCGCGTATAATTGATCGCTCGTAGCTAGGAGCCGGTGAGAAGAGAGGATCCGCTCCAAAGAGGTTCGCCCTTCGAGGTATAAATTATAATTGAATTAGCCTGAGCTCTTAATTAGTCGGCCGGGGAGGGGACCCCTCTCGACCCGTTCGGACGACGCGCGCACAATTACATTTCGCTCCGCCGCTCGCGGTTCCTTTCTCTCCTCTCCTCTTCTTTTTCTTCCGCTTTGTCTGTGTCGTACGAGTTACCTGCGCGCCGTTCACCTCCTGCGAGCTAATTTACAACGGGGGCGTCGCTATAGCGTGTCTGACGCGCGTCTGCCTTTTTACTCCCCTTTCGCGTTTCTCTTTCTCTTCTCTCTCTCTCTCTCTCTCTGTCTCTTTCTTTCTTTGTCCTTCGTCCTCTCGGTATCGCCCAACGATTGTCTCTATTCGAGACGCCGCACGATTTCCTTTTTCCTTCACTTTCTACCACGTTCGCGGTTTAGTGCTCGCGCATTAACTATTTGCCGCTCCTTTGCACCGATTACGCGCCGCGTTTCTTTGTTCTCTCGCTCGCGAGGGAGGGACTCCTCAGAATCACGTTCTCCGTTGGAAAATTGGCGAAGAGAGAGAGAGAGAGAGAGGGAGGAAAAAGAAACGTGTCGCGTCGATCGTTTAAGATCTTCGAGAGAGTAATCGAGGCGAGGAGGAGAAAAAAGATTTTTGGAAAAAAATCGAAGGAGAATGAGCTTGCGTCACCGACGACCCTCCTACTAAAACCGCGAATGCACAATCGGTAAGGCATGCAATTAATGCGATATCGATCCGAATCGCGTTACACGGGCGGCGGGCGCGGTTGCCAATCTCTTTTCCCCAACTCGAGTACCGATCGTAACTCCTCCCTTTCATCGGGCGGGGGGGGGGGGNGGAGAGGGGAGCTTCGTTTCCGGCGGCGCGTGCAAAACAAACGGCGACGCGAGTCGCGTCTCAGCGCAACCCTTCTCGCAACCCGTCCCATTTTTATCCTCTCCTCCCGTTTCCTCGCCCTTTCGTTTACTCGTTGCGGAGCTATCTGCTCACTCACTCACTCACTCGCTCGCTCGCTTACTTACTTACTTTCCACGCTCGTAAACCAAACGTTTATTATCGCGCGTGTCTCGCGATAAGCGTCCTCTCTTTCTCCCTCCCTGTACCCGTTGTTCGCGAGAAAGACGCCAGAACAAGGGGTTCCATTCCTTAAACTTCCGTTCGCAGACACTCCAAGTCTCCTGTTTCGCGCATTCCGACTCGCGCGACGTATCGTAAACGTTGTTATCGCCCCCCTCCCCTCCCAGTGGAAGCGCTGCGATGCCTTCGAAACATCGCCCGTGATTCAATACGCACTTCGCGATTCGAATTTGTAGATAAAAGCAAATTCCCGAAGGGAGCTCGAGATACGCGAACTAATAATAATAATAATAATAATAATAATAATAATAATAACAATAATAATAATAATAATAATAACAATAACAATAATAATACGGTTATTTTTTTTTTTTTCAACAATGATATTGCAAATGAATTCGATCGTGCGAATTCATCTCTGGCCAATTTCCACATCTCTCCGTCGTTCCGTCGGAAGAACGGAGGATCTAATTTTACCGAGTTGATACGGGCGGGGGATCACGACATCATCCCCCGTCCTTCAAGGTAAGGCCTTTCTGGAGAAATTCGGCTCGTTAATTCAGGCTGGTAGACACGCGACCGTGGATAATTAATTTCTAGTTTCATCGAGATCGCATCGGATCGCCGCACGTAGCGGGAGCGAGCGATTTACCATACAGCTAGAAACGATGGCCGGTCCATAAGGTCGTACATCTTGCCCCTTCTTTCCCTTCTTCTTTTTTGGGACCGAGGGAGAAGGAGGGAGCGGAGAGGAGGAGGCGACGACGACTACGACGACGACTACGACGACTACGACGACTACGACGACGACGACGACGACAACGACGACGACGACTATGAGCCTCTCGCTTTTTCCACGTCCAATAAACGGAAGAAGAGGAGGAAGGGAGGGCGATGAAGGGAGAAGGGAGAAAGGGTGTCCCACGGCTAAGAATAGCAGGCGGTAGCCGTTCGGCCGATGCAAATTCGAGGCCGAAAACATTCACGATGTATAATTCATCGAGCGGACGGGCTGGCGGCGTCTGCCTACATGCGATACTACGCGTGCTCTCGTGACAATGACACAATGTTTGCGGTTATCGGAGGGTGTGTACCGATACGCTTGTACGACTACTACTCGCGCGTGTATCTGGGATACGGTAACACGGTACGTACAGAGAGGCCGACCGATCGTATCGCGCGTACGTACAAATTCTCGAATCGGAGCGAGATGCTTGTAAATAACAGGGAACTCGATTCCCGAATTTTCCTCGAAATGCTTTGATCGGGTTGTTTCACGAAGAGGAAAATTCTGTCCCTCTCTTCTTCTCGTCTGGAAATTACGTTATATTTTCCGATCGATCGACGAAAAGAAAGTTTGTCATCGTTCGGCTCTAATATCTCGCCCGATCTCACCACTTCCTTCTGGAAACGGTGTATTCGTAAATTTGTCGACCGCGCAAGATAGACCGTTCTATCGAACCAATCGAGGACTCTAATGGCTTAAGTTTCCTCGTCCGCCACCACGAGACTTCTGCGAGAAGAAGAAGGAGGAAGGAGAATCGTATCGAGGGTGGATTCGATCGAAGACCCCGCGAGTTCGAAGACGACGACGACGATGAACCGCGTTTGGAATCCTGGTGGCGATCGTTGAACCTGAACAAACGGAGCAATCGGCGATACGGCTCGTAAAGTCGTAAAAACAAAAGTACCTCGATCGAACGGCTGCCAGTATTTGTGTAGGTAATACCCAGGTCGCGCACTGGCTCGATAGGATATGAGCGCGGCCGTGCTCTCACCGACGTCGATAAAAGTTCGCCACCCAATCGCAACCTCTTGGAAAAACCGCCTCCATCGCGCCGGTCAAAATATATTTTCTATTTTTCTCCTAAGACGAACCGAGTCGATGGACGGCCGCGCTTCTCTCCAATATTTCTCTCCAAATCGTTTCAACGACTTTATTTCGCTTAACTTTATTTTTAACAAACGAGTATTACGAGTACGTAATATCGATGGGCACGTATCGAGTTTTACGCGACGAGCCTTTCCCCCTCGCTTATTATTTTCTATTATTATTCGAACGATTAGCGATAAGGAACGAGTCTCGATGTGACGTCGGTTTGGAGAAGGAACTTCCACTTCGCAAGTGTAACGGCACAGTCGTTACGGGATGGAGAAAGTGGCGAAGTCGGGCTAGTACGTCTGACTAGTGCGACCGTTATCTACTTGTATTCGTTTTCGAACCGCGTCTCGTAAACGAACCCAACGATTTCGTAATTTTGATGCGCGTGATACGATTTTCCGTGTGATGTAAAAAACACCGCGAATTCGATGGAACCCGTCTTTTAGACGTAGCGTCATAATGAATTTAACAAATTTTACTCGAAATCGATAAATTTATTTGCCGCGTTTTCTTACGCGGAGACACGAGCTATTTTTATCGAGAAAGAGAATTTTTTTCTCCCATGAGATTTCCATCTCGATTAGCAAGTGCGAGGTGTCGATGTTTTCGGGAGAAGCGATCTTTGAATATTTCTTCTTATATTACGCGTATCATAATAATTGGGAATTGATACGACGACGGGAAAAGATATCGGATTTTAGCACTTTTTTTTTTTATCGAACAAACGAGGATCAATATTGATTCAGGCAAAAATTGTGTGGGATCGAAATCGAGAAAATTAAATTAAATGTTATACCGGGAACGATAATTCGAATATTCGTAACTCGAATATTCTTTCTTTCGTTATTCGAACAAGAAAACCTTGTTTCAAATTCCCTTTGGGGAGTTGTGACGTTCGCCGATCGATAAAAAGGGATCGAAAGATTATTTTTCTGTTTCACGCATCCGGAAGCTAATTAAGAAATAATGTCGGACCACCGACATCGTTTTGCATTAATTGGCCTGCAATAATTTTCTCTCGTTCGAAAGAAGGATATACCGGGTGGAGAGAAATTCGATGTAAATTATCGGGAAAATTATTGGGAAAGAAATAATATCGCGTTAAAGTTACATTATTAATATTGTTAATATCACGACTATATTATATCAGACCGTTTAAATCATTTCTCAGATTATCGACGCTATCAGCGCTAATTAGCAACAGCGGATACCTCGAATCGGATACTGCGTTCTCTGCGACTGTGTTTCCCGATTGGATATCACTCGGCCATGACGAAGTCCCTCCTGCTACGAACGGATCGTTTGCTTCACCTGACAACCGTACTTGCATAAGACTACATCCGTCTCTCAACTGGTTCCGCTCTAAACACGCTTCCCAACATACTTCTCTTTCTCTCTCTTTATCTCTCTCATCTATCGTTATTCGGTGGAAATCGCCAGCCAATTACCTAGTCTAAAAATAATTCGTACGAATCGTTGGTGGAAGATAAAACGACGAATTCTTTGAAAAACGGTGTGTCGCTCATGTTGCAATTAGGTCGAACGAAGAATAGCCTGTTTTTGTTTCGAGAGATCGATCTCTCGCTACTGCCTTATTTTCTAGAAAATATGTATTTCGTGTTAGAATCGAATTCGAAGCGATATCGATTAATAGTTATCGCTAATTCACGATCGAGAACCATCGATCGAGAATAATATCGATGATAACGATTCCGATATCGCAACCCTTTTCTGGGTTAAGTAAACATCGGATTATCCGCATTATTGGTCACGTTGAGCAACGTCGCTATCGCGGACGATGCGCGAAGCGATGTTAAAATTCTTTTCTTTTTTTTTTTTGAGAGAGAGAGAGGGACCGATTTCTACGAAATTCCTAAAATTACGATTACGCAAATTCCAGCGAGCTTATCTCCGCGTATACACTCCCACGCTTCCGTGTTATCGGAAATTCTTAAACGTTCGTTACGTCGTACGAATGCTTTTCTCGACACGTAAGCGATCCGAAAATAATATCCGCTCGAGCGAATAGAATTCACCGCGCGTTTTTCAAACGTGTGTCAAACTTCGTTTACGATCGTTATAACGGACAAATCTCGTTACGTACGGATTAAAATAAATACGTCCTCTCCCGATCGAATCTTCTCTTCGGAAGAATTTGCCAAGTGGCGGTAATCGGCACGATATCGGGCGGCGAATCGATAGCCCGGCTTCGAAGTTCGGTTCGTTGGCTCGGGTTGCCAGGAGAGTGCCCTAAAAGTGCACCGGCTCTTATGCGGATTCGTCGGCTCCCAGTTTCGTATGACTAACTCGACTGAGTCATCGTCGATATTACGTATGAAGAAGGAATTGCGGCTTTCTCGACATTGATTTTATCGAGGAGAACGCTGCTACTCGTCGCCGCGTCGTATCGTCCAATTTCCTACGTCTCGCCCCGATCTCGAACCGAATCGTTCCTTCCTCCTCTTCTTTTTTTCCTCCTCTCCCCTTCGCGGTCGATACTCCGACGGAGGAGTCGGAGGAGTCGGAGGAGCGACGGACGGAGCTGTCTTTCGCCGATTGTGTGAATGTTTCGTGAAGACGACACGTAGGACGAAGGCAAATAATGGTAAGCACCGGTGTCGGGGCGGTCGTAACGGTAAAAAAATGGAAAGGCCGGGAGAGGAGCAGTTGTCTCGGTGTCGTCTTCGGAGCGTACGGTGTATACAGATAGCGAGAGGGTTCGGGGAAAAGACGGAGAGAGAGAGAAAGAGAGAGAGAGAGAGAGAGAGTTAAGTGATGGTGGGTGGGCGAGATGGTTATTTAAATGCCCATAGAGTCCATTAGAGATTACAGGGCCGAACAACAAATGCCCGCGTGGACGAGCCAGAACGAACCGCGATAACTTCTCCGGGAGATAAAAACTTTCTTTTCACCTTGCTTCGATGTGAAACGGCTCCCATTTTCAACCGCGAACAATGTTTTCATGATTGGCACGCTATTGTTGCTTCTTCTTCTTCTTCTTCTTTCTCTTCTTCGCGATGAAAATTCACGCCAGCGTTTATTCCACGCTACGATAAATACGATAAATAACGAGATAGTCGCGAAGTATCCGGATATCTCTCTCTCTCTCTCTCTCTCTCTATTTTCATTTCTAGTTTCATTCGCTATCTCGTAGATCGATGCCGAGGTCGAGTTCGACTTTTCTCGAGATAGGAAAGTCGACAACGAGCGTGGACGAATACTTTGGAAACGGTGTACGTGATGTTCGGGGGTAAACAATGGGGTCGATGCACCAGATGAATGATTTACCTCGAGAGCGTTATTCCCTTTCGTTCCATTTGCCTGAATAAATCGGTGGACCACTTGCTAGTCCCGCTAACGATTTTCGCGTAATTTTAGATCTTTCTCTGCAAATAGAAGCGGTGCGCCGAGCCAAAGAAGACCGGCTCGAAGCTAATGAAAGAGAAACATATTCGCGAAAATATGACAATGTTTACCCAACTTAATACTCGCCACCTTGTTCCTCGCTCTTACACTTTTCGTCCACGCTCTCTTGCTCTCGCTCGTGCAACGTTAATTCCTGATCCTTGACGTTTCTAAAACTACCTGTTAAAACAGTTGTCGTTTCAGTTGTCAGCAAGTTGAGGAAGAGAAGATACGCGCGTTATCTATTCCGTAGACTTCGATTGTACAAGGTGTAAATTTAAATTACTTTACCGCTTTACTACCTTTACTTCGTTTCGAATGTTCGTTCGACAAGCGTCGTAACGTAGAGCGTGGTTCATCAGAGTAACGCGACAATCACGATTGTAATATTAATATCGACGCGGCCGCATCGTTGACGTCACTCTCGGAACGGGAGTTTCGTGCCCCTTTTGTCGCGATCGTAGATGAATCATATTCGCGCTAACCGGCTAATGAGTTCAAGCGATATGCCATTGCACGAATTGCTCCGCTACTTTTTTCTACGTATAAAAAGCCGAGCATTCATTGTCGCTAGGTGAACGACATTATGTGTAGATGGCATTAGATGTCTATGTCTTTCATCGTTCGTTACATTCGTTTCTTCTTCTTCTTCTTTTTTTTTTTTTTTAGCGAATTAATCCTTCCAGAAAATTCGACGCGCTTAAAACTAGCCTAGGGATAAGTCGGTTTTTAATCGGTCCAAGCTAGGGTCCGGATTAGGGCGCGTTTCGTCCAACGAGAGATATACGTGGTTGGTTGGAAATTCCCAGACGTTTGGACGCGAACAGAGAAGGCCACCGGCAGGTTATCGGCGACCAAATGAATTCCTAAAACTCAATTAACCGTGGCCTTCTTAACTGGCGCTCGCTTAACGAACGAGACGAGCCGAGTAAATGAATGATCCCGCAGGACGCGTCTCTCTCTCTCTCGGTTCGAACACGATATCCGCCCTAAGAGCCTTCGGGCTATCCAACCCTTTTAAGTAGACCTTAAGTAAAACGGCAGGAATGCGGGGAACAGCTCGATGGTACTTGATCGACGGGGTAAAAGATCCCGTTTCCCGGTGATTCATCGCCGGCTATTTCTGGTGACACCAACCGTGAAAAAATATACGGCAGGGATTGAAAGAAGCGACGCGGGAATTACGTGGCCAATAAAACTATACTCGGATCGGATTCGATCCGGGAAAACAAAAGTTTGGCCGTAGCCGCGTTACGAAAAAACCGAAAACTCGGAAAACTCTTTCTTCTATCGAAATTGCACGAGCCAGTTGGCATTTGATCGATTAAAATTCGAAAATTAACAGAGAAATTTACAATTTTTATATCGAATTTATACGTTTCCCCTTCGCTGCGTCAGTCGAGTATCGGACGAATGGTTTTCTCGAATCGGTGATGGAAGAAGAAAGAAAGAAAGAAAGAAAGAAAGAAAGAGAGGAAAAAAAGCAAAAGCGGAGAGAAGAGTGACGAGGAGCGTGTCAGAATGAATGTGACGCCGGCGGAACGTCGCGGCTTCGTAGCAAAAACCACGTCGTGTATACTCTTCTCGCGTGGCTCCTCTCTACTCGTTCATCCTCGTCTCTTCTCCTTCTTCTCCTTCTTCTCCTCCTTCTTCTTCTTCTTCTCTTTTCTCGTTCTTCGTGTTTCTTCCTCCCGCCTGCTCCAGGTTGTCTTCTCGACCGTGGAACACTTGACGCACGAGGACGGTCCTCTACGCAACGTTGCAGGATATGCGCTCGGTCGTGGCTCGTCTCCTCCTTGCCCGTTCCACGTAACCCGTTCGTCGTCGGCCGCTACGTCGACGGCTGCCTATCTGCCACTTCACGTTGCCACCAGTCTCCAGTCACGAGTGTTCTCTCGTCGTGCAACGGAAAATGGTTGGTTCAATCAACCAGATAATTTGCATGCGCCGCGCAAGGAAAAAACTTCTTCTGTCACTTTATCGCAACCTGGCGTCGACTCGATTCACCAAACGACGAATCTCGCGAAAAGTGTCGGGATGACTCGATTAGTTTCACGGAACTAATTATTTCCTGCGTAACATTTTTTTTTGGAAAAATGACAAACGCTCGTTGTCGAGATGTATCGTTCGAGACAAGTCATCTAACAATTTGACGAGATTAGTCATGTTTCGCAACCATTATTATATTACATTTCGGAGCCTTATTCGAACGTCGAATTCAAATTTAAGCGTTATCCACGATTACGCGGAACGTTTGTTACGTTTGTCGAACGTGGATCCTTATCGTGGATAATCGTGATACTTAAATGTAACGAAAAGAAGAAACGCGTTGATCGTAAAAAAAACTAGAATGTTTCGTGGTAAAAAAGAAGAAGAAAAAAGAGAGAGAGAGAGAGAGTGATAAATTCGAGCGTCAAAAGACTTTAAGACCCTTTCGAGCCAAAGAGATTAGAGTTTTACGACGCGACACGTATCCTAGCGATAACGTTCGCGTTTCTCGAATTTGGAAAAAAATTATAGAAACTTTGGAAAGGGGGGGGGGGAAGCGTTGCAACCCAGTTTTCCCCTAGGCGACGTCGGATATCGAGAATCTGTCACGATCGACGACGAATCGACGAACGATATCCGATCTCGGCTCGCAAATTGAGTCTGGACGAATGATTTGTGGTGGGCTTTCAGCGGTGGAATTTATAGAGGTCCGATCAATCGCGTTACTCGTCGACGTTGAAACGCGGCGCGCGTCGGCGCAAGTACGATCGGACACGAGAATTTACCGCCGCCTCCTGAAATTCGTGTGTCGGCCACATCGGTGATTTGTCGCAACTTGCCACGCTTATTTAAGAAACATTCCGGAGTTTCGGCATTGTCGACGCGACGCCAGGTGAGTTTTTGGTGGGTCGGATGCCGGAGGCGAGCACGAGCCGTGCTCGCCTCGCCTCGCCTCGCCTGCTGGAAAGGTAGTAAATTTCGTGGTTTCTTCAATAGAGACGTCCGTGTTTTTCTTCGCTTTTCCCGATGCTACGGCTCACATTGCGGGGACCGATCAATTTGTCACGAAATGGAAATCCGTGCGACTAAAGGGCGTTACATGGAAGTAATAAATAAATTACAAGCTGAGGAATTATCGTCGTTGGTCATGGTAAACGTGTACCAAGTATTCACGAGGAAAATAGTCGCAGTTGTATACGCGATATGTATACACACACACACACACATATATAAAACCGTATATAATAATATCTTATTCCGCGATAAAATCTTTTCGATCCTCTTCTCCCTTAATTTTTCAACGTCGACGATTTTACTCGCGTCGTGGCGCGAGACACGCCTAGAGTTCGCGCGCGAGTTTCGTACGTAGGGGAAATGGAAGGGCTGAATGAAGGGAATGACCACCAAGACGGTGCGGTTGGATGTTGGGGTGGATGAAAAGACGGCGATCCACGACATCGACGCGGGGCATTTAGCCGACAGGCGGTGTCCAGCTGAGAGCCATCGGCGTCGGGTCGGTAGCCGCGTTTTTCATCGACGAGCCGGGGCCTATTCAAGTGTTGGCAGTTTTTCACGCGGTAGGCGACAAATATCCCCACTAAAATCCCCTTTAGATGAGTCCCCACGTGGCCGGGGATGTCACGCCGGATCGTACGTACCCTCGCCAACATTCATCGTGCTGATCTCGCGCCAGTGACAACAAATCGCGCCACTCTCTCTTCGTCCTCCTCTTCGCTTTCTCGATCGTCGAACGTATCCGAGCGCGAGTGGTCGCAATTCGATCTCGTCCGTTTCCGCCTGAACGCCTTCCACCGAGTTCAAGTTCAATTTTCTAGTCGTAATCGATCTAGTCGCGACGCGTCTTTCGTCCGTTTTTTAACCCTCCGTTTCGACGAAGGGTTCCATCGCTTCGCACCAAGATACGCACGGCTTTGCCTCGAATCGTTTAATCGTCACGACTGACTTCGATATGACGTAATCCCGATTAATTCTCAGGGAATCTCGAATATATCTAAGTAGAAGAATTCGTTGGAGCATCGCCGAATTTATCGATTGGATTTCCCGAATCGATATCGCCGCGCCGCGGAGTGGTGTAGCAGTTACGACCCGTTTTTCTTCTCACCATTCCTTTTTTATTACGTTTAAAAAGGTGTTTCGAAAACGTTCGCCGCGTCTAAACGTTTAACGCGTCGTTAATCGGACGAACGTTATTCTACGGTGTGAAATTTATCGGCCGTAAATTCTATCGACTCCTTTACAAATCTAATAAAAAGTTGGTTTGGTTCGGTGATTTGCTGGATACGCGATCGAAAGAAAATATTTCAGCGTTTACGTCGGATCAGTGTCACGATTCTTCTTACTTAGCGCATGGATTGAGATGACCACGCTTCGGAGTGGTGACGCGCAGATATGTTTAAGGCGATTTGGTGAGTTATGACAGATTTAAAATTATTACCAACCGCAATTCCCCATTCCTATTCCCTGTTCTCTCACGAATTATCGACGATTAAGTTTTCCTCCACGATCGATTTCGTCGGATCGATTTAAAATTATTATTAGAGAGGAGAAAATTTGGATGGAAGATGGCGGTTGCGCGTGTCGTTTCAACGGGATGCCTCGAATCTCGTGACGCGCGTCATGCAAGTGCATTCGTACGTAATGGCGGAATCGCCCCGAAGACCCACCTTTGCGTTCGGCCTCGACGATTCTTCTCCTCGAGATACCAGAAATACTGGAAATACTGGATTTTTCACGGAGAGCGTGCCGCTGTTTATCGCGACTGGTGCCGCGTGGTCTACGCTGTTAGAAATTTTCCTCGTGTTAGCACCCCCTTCCGCCCCGCTACCAATCAGATGCCCAACGGTTTTAACATTTTCTCCGTTACGTAATCTCTCCGCTGAGAAATTTCAATATTAATGTATCCCACACCTTACGATGTCACGGATTATCGTCGCTTATAGAAACACGGCGAGAAGTATATATATTCTTTTACACGCGTCTCGATCCATGCTCGTTAAAAATAAGATGGGTTAACGCTGCGCTGTCAGCGAAAACGTTGATAATGTTGCAATTAATGCGAACCCGATATCGCGACAAGTAAGGAAACAAAGAAAGAAAAAAAAAAGAAGAAGAAAAGACTCGCAAACACTTTGGATAGAAAGCTTTGAAAAAATTCCGATTTTTTCGATAACTCGAATTAGGTATTTCACGAGTGGACGGTTCGTGAATGTCAAATTTTTCTTTTTCGCCGCATCGTCTTTTTATATTCGCATTCCTCCGCATCGATTCCAAATGTTGATATTCGCGATAATAAATATCATTTATCGTACTTTCACATTTTATTTCGTCATATTTTTAAAACATTTTCACGAATTCGCATAACAATTTACGACAAATTGTTTGCAAACGAGATATACGTTTTTCGTTCGGCTCGAAACGCGCTCGTTTTTAAGTTTCCGAGGCGATGTAGTAGTCGCAATTAAACCACGACGAAACTCGAGTCGACCACGCTCCACGCGTTACGACTCGATATAACGAGTTTCGATTTTAATTACTTAATGTCTGTATATTTATAATTTGAGAACGGATTAAATTCTCTCTCTCAATAAATACGTATTCTCGAAGATATTTCGACCATACTCTTTCACTCTTCTTTGCTCGAGAGACGAATCCTCTTCGTCGTATCGAGCGATTTTCAATCGCGTATCGTAAGAAGATGCATCTCACGAAAAAAAAGGTTTCCAAGAAAATGAAATTACTTGCATCGAGTGTGGAGAGGTAACGGTTGGCGGGCAATCGGATAGAAGGGTTTACTATCGTTTTCTACGAAGATTCAGTGAACGCGGGGAAAATAAAGTAAACGGTTTAACGGCATTGGCGTGGCAATGGAATTTTCTCGGGGCGCAAATCGTGGATTTTATTGGAGCGAGGTGGGCGGGATGATGGCGAAACGAAAGGTTTTTTCGGTCCATCCCCGCTCGTCTCTCGATCGCCAACCGATCGACCCGCTCGACCGAATTAAAACGAGCGAATTGGCGACGCGATTGCTGCCGCTCCACTCGCCGGTCACCTGTGTTCTCTGTAATACGAGATGCATTCGCATTACGCAACTCCTTCCAGTGGCTCACCACATGTATCTCGTGTGCAACTCTTGCTTATTATTTACGACCCGCGCCCCCAATCTTCGCCGTTAAATTTAATATATATATATATATATACGTAAATATACCGTTTTCCTAATTTCCTCCTTTTGTAAATCCGATGTAATAAAGATAAAAGGTAGAAATAATATAATCGATCGACGCGACGCAATCGAATCGTTGATTCTCGATTAAATACGCACCACGTTCCAGGACGACGAGCGATCAACGAGAAAGTTTATAGACCGTGGAAAGTGAAACCGAGTCTTTATTAAACCGATAACGCAGCCATTGATGCGAAATTATACGATGCTTCCGGGTGATCGTGTGTTTACTCTGTTCTCGAGATATTCGTATTCGAAGTGGGCAAAATGTTGAGTGTCGTTGCGACAGTGCGTAAGAAACGTAGGAAAATTGACGAGTTATTTCGTATATTCATTCGAATCAATTTCACGAATTCAACGACGACGCGTCGCTCTTTTGATCCGATTAGCAGCCACCCTATGCGTTCGGGTATAAAAGTTATTACTACAGTGTTGCCTGTCAAACGCGCGTCATAAAAGAAATATACAAATTACATCTGTATGTATAAGGAGGGAGAGGGCAGCGTTTTAGACGTCTCGTCGAGACCAAAGAAATATTAATTACTGCCTTCCTCGGAAGAAAGATTGAATTGCGAAGCTAGCTGTAGCCTACAATTCTGTCCTCTGTAATTTAGTCGTACCGCTAATTATCTCGTACACATACGTTTTCCTTATCTGTCAGACGCGCTCCGTTACTATATTATCCTATATTTTCAATTTCTACTAGCACTAACAGCAACCTCCTATGGGTGGTGGATACACCGTAATCAGGAGAAATTTATTTGCATACGATAAATCACTTGGCGGGGATCGCGAACGATTAAATTGCGCGGCACGAATCGAAATATCGCGGATGCAACAACGAGTGCCGCCAGTCGTAGATTTAATAATAATTCTTACTCGTTTACCATTTGAGACGAAGAAAAGCGATAATTAACGGGGATGTATTCTTCGTTTGTTGCAGGTTACCACAGCTTGCCGTTTTAGCGAAGATTTTGTGCCTCCTGATGGTAAGTGACGTTTTCAAAAACAACTTTATATTTTTAAACTTTTTATTTTTCTTTCCTTCCTTCTTTCTTTCTTTCTTTCTTTCTTCCTTCTTTTTTTAACGAAAGTTCAACCAACTATTATTACTTTTATCGCATAAAAATAAAAGATACATAATATTGGAAACTTCTTTTCCGTATTCGTGTTATCCGATAAAAATTCTCGAAGAGGGAAAAAAAGGAAAGCATGTTCGAAACAAGGGATATACAGATGCCGTTTATCAACGAAACTATCGATATCCTGGATATAAAAATAATTCCACGGTGAATATATCCCGCATATTACATCTGTATACGAGGGGAGATACGATTGTTCCAGAATCATATTCAAAAAAGAATTCGAGAAGTGCCAGCAGTGTTTTCGCTGTATGTTCATAGTTTAAGGGAAATACTGCTGCCCTAGATACGTTGCCTCTAACGAGCCGTGTAAAATTTGAACGAGGGCTTTGGCCACGTTCGTGCGGAATCCGTAAACTTGCATACTTATTCGACGGATACGTGCCAGCTCTTTGTACGTGAACCTAGTGACTAGGTCAGATCGAAGATACCCGTTGCACGAAAGAGGGGCGAACCTTTTCCCCGAATCGCGTGCCACCAGCTCCTTGTTATTACACCGATCGACGATTACGTTTTAATATGAATTGATAAGGAGGAGCCACTCCCCTCGTCTCCTCGTCGATGATTTCCTTTCGAACTTTTTCGTCTCTTGGATCTCGGGCCGGTTTTCTACGAAATACCAGCGCGATTTCAACGCTTATACACATTTTTCATTCGGTACGATGTGTATTTACCTTGCAATTTGGGTCTCCATTTCGCACGAGAAACGAGGCTATCTGTACATCTGTTCTCGTTTTAATGCCCTGTTTCCAGCCTCGTGGACTAAATTATGCGGCAAACTTTTCTTTCCTACTAAGTCCTCCTCCGTACTTGAACTTTCCAGCTCGAGCACGTCATATCGATCGGTATAAGTTTCTTTTCTTTTTTTTTTTTTTTTT